>NW_028261390.1:24983530-25326030 GCF_051295495.1 Thamnophis sirtalis
CTGCTGCATGTTTTCAGCCAATCATTCAAATTGTGAAGTTTCTCTTTGATGGTTCTCTAATAGTGGCGTGCATAAACCAGCAGGGTGGCATGAAATTACCCTCTTTACTCAACCTCTGTCTGAAGCTGTGGGATTGGTGTGTGTAGCCTGACATCACTTCCTTATATCTTACAGAGAAAGACTGTGCTGGCATATGTTCCTAGCTGCATGAATTAATTCGAGTAATTGGTTCTTGATAGCCTCTTTTGTAGATGGGGGATTCAAGAAATAAATATTTAGCAATCCATGGCAACCCTGAATGTGTTCAATATTTCAGTGGATGGGAGCATGGTCTAAATTCATTTGCAGACACCAGTGTCTCTGGTTATGTTGCAGCTTGATTGCCAAGTTGGTCAAAAAAGTATTTAAGATGATACCGTGATCTCATAACATCTGCTAGGCTTGCTGAACTTAAAGTATCCAAATATAGCTTTGTATCATGGACATTCATATTTCACTTTGGTAAGGTATTTCTGTCATCTCCCATGATCAAGATAAAAGCATGAACTGAGACCATTCAGTACTTTCTCCATGAAAATGATTATACTACTAATAATTTATTAAACATGTATGCAGCCCAACTTGCAATGACTCTGGAAGGCTTACAACAGATAAATTATAATAAAACAATAAAAAATAAATATTAAAGATACCCAGCATGATAAAACTCCATATCTTACTTTCACTTTCCCTGGGGAAAGAGCCAGCTCTTCACAATTCTTCTAAACAACAGCGAAATGATGTCATTTGGATCTTGGGGAAACGTCATTCAAGAGTGCAGGTGCTACTACCAATAATGCCTGCATCTGGTTTCTCAATAGATGACCATTGTTTAATTGAAGGAACCGGGAGCATGCTCGCCATGCAGGATTAATCAGCCAAGCAGATGTTGCAAGAAACAGATGGACCAACAACTAACCTGGTTAGCTACCTTGTAAATCTTTATAGGTAACAACCAGCACCTTAAATCACACCAGAAATGAACTGCCAAAGCAAAGGTTTTTTTATTCTTCTGTTGACAAGTACTGTTATATGCATCCCATTGGACAACATGGTTGGTTGTCTGCCCTTTAATCTTCAAATAGTTTCTGCTTTTTTGATAGGTAGGTAGGTAGGTAGCAAGGGTAGGTTCCGGCTGGCACTACTGCCAGTTGGCTTTGTGCAGACATGCTGTGTGTGTGCAATAGAAATTGTTCTGCGCATGCTCAGAACTGAAAAACAAGATGATGACGGCGGCGACCAAGGAAGCAGTTCAGGGGCATGGCAGGCCTGGGTCGCTGCCGGTTCCAGTGACCCAGGCCACCAAACCACTACCAGTTCAGTTGAACCGGTAGGAACCCACCACTGGTAGATAGAGAGAGGGAGGGAAGGAGAGAGAAAGAGAGAGAGAGAGAGAATCACTTGTTCTGTTTTAATTTTCGGTGCCCTTTGAACACTTAACCACCTTGATTGATTGGGAAATAGTCTCTTAGTGGTGTTCACATCAGCTTAACAGAACAGTAGATTATGTTTATTGATAAACTTACTTTGCATTTAGTTCTCCTTTGTCATAGTGCTTTTTTATTATTAAGGTAGTCTTGAGCTTTCATCTGGGCAGGACAAATTCTACCTAATTTCTTCCTCTATAACTCAGGTGAAATATGTTAGTTCTGCTGTTTATTCTGGAAAGATGGGATTCCCTAAACAATGCAAGTAGCTGTCAAAATACTGGTGGCTAATACACTCTGTTACTATCTGAAAATACATCCCTAGAAATGGGGTATCTGCACACATTAGACAGATCAATCACTAATAATTATTTCAATGCTAGGTGTGCTATTCTGAGCATATTTCACACATAGCCAGTCTGAAGATAACTTTTTACTTTTGATAGCCATTTCTGTTTAAACATCAGATTTCACTTTGCAATCTTTGGGCATATTGCCCATTAGTATTTTCCAGATGTGATCCACTTTTAGTTTATTACCCTTATATCTGAATCAGATATCACTCTGAAGGCTACTTGTGAATTTGACTGCAATCAAAGTTTTTCAAGTCATCTGTGAATTTATACAATCTACCTACGCTTCAAGGGAGAGTAGCTCAGCTTTGATATTTCATTTCTTTTTTTAAAACTGTCCGAGTGAAGTCACTTTGAGCATAGGATAAGAGCATCTGAAACAATAATTGGACTATTGATTGATTGATGAATCTTCAATCAAATACTATATTATTGTTACGACATCACACTTATGGTGTGATGTATTTCCAATAGTATGTTTGTTGATAGCAAGCCAATTATTTCCATAGGATCTGCAAACATGGGTGAATGGTGCTACTGAAAATGGCTTTGTCCTTGTATCATTTGGAGCTGGAGTGAAATACTTACCTGAAGATATAGCAGATAAATTGGCACATGCTCTGGCTAGACTTCCTCAAAGAGTAATTTGGAGGTAAGATATTAATATTATTTAATTTATAAATAAAGTAGGATTGATGAATATTTTTGTTTTATGGAAACAGGTGGATCCTAGAGTGAGGGGTCTATTCCTTTTCTCATTTTTACATAAAAGTTTCCATCTCGTTCTTGAAAAACTTTCACAATTTCAGATGTTGTATTTCAATTTCAAAAGCAGTAGTGTGAAATCTTGGGTGAGATGCAGTACTCGCCCATTCCACCAGGTTAGAGTCAGTAAGAGGCAGGAGAGCTATTGGCTCATTTTGCTTCATGAAGCAGTCTACCCAAAAGATTATTTTGCTGGATCTTAGGAATGCCTAGTGCATTTGCTGAGCGTGAGGGCATATGTGTTGTTAAATGTTCTTTCCAAATGGAAAAACTGCTGGAACAAACCAATGTCGTAATCCAGGTCAATCAATATATGGTAACATTTGGGTGTTTCTGGTCAAATTGTACAGTTCATTTAATCTTAATTATTAAGTAAATAGAAATTGATACAATATGATGCAATGTTAAACAAAACGTATTTCTGAAAATGTAATGTGTATATATCATTTAGGTATATCTGTTAACATTCCGAATTAAAAATCGCTGACTATAAAGCAGGTATCTGAAATAGGCTCCCTGCGCAGTTGATTCAGCACTATGTTTGTTTTAGTGTAAAGTTGTTAATCTTCTACTGGTACCTTATCATTGTGGGGGTATTATTAGAAGTGATTAAGGAGTAGTGCCAGGACTGTATGTCAGAAGTATAATTCATGGTTACCATGAAAACTATCCCAGCTGCTGAACTAAAGTAAGTATGTATGCCTTGGTCTCAACAATCTTTGTTTAAAAACCTCCAGTAATAGACATCTATAACTTGAGTAGGTAAGCTATTCTATGTTTTATAGCTTGCACAATCAGGAAATTCATATTAATTTCAAATTAGGATATCTCTCTTTAAAGCTTCCACTTATTGTTTTTTGTCCTATCCTATGGAAAATAAATCCATATCCTCCTCCATGTGACAGTTATTCAAGTATAGAAAAGCTATTATTGTTAGCTTCTTGTTTTTATGCTGAACCAATGATGGTTTTAGGCTAACTTGACTGTGCTGATGTGATATTACACCTCTCAAATGAAAGGGGAACAATTCTCCATTTCCCCTCTATCTAGGCCACTCTGAACAATAGCACTCGGCAGCAATGCCAAGGTTAGGCCTAAAGTAGAGGCCCTGAATTCAACTTCAACTCTAGCACCCCCCATGGGCCACTGAAAAAGACCACCTCATGCTGTTCCCCAAGGTATGAGAGCCTTGGGGAATGGTGCAGTTGCCCCCGTGGGACAGCACTTCCTAGGATCTGCAGCACGCCACCTAACTTTCAGGTGATGTTCTTTTTCTGTTCACAGGCCCCTGTATGCTCCTTGGGGTTGTTCCATATTGCACAAGGCTTTGTTCTTGAGGCAGCTTCAGAGAATACTGTTTTCTCCCCTGCCATGGTCATATCACTTCCTGGTAATCTCCAATTCTTTGGTGCCACCATTCTCCATGATACACAGAAGAAGGAAAGAGAGAGTTTTTAAAAAGTTAAGGGATATCTAGAACCCACTCCCATGTCCCCCAGTATGGAGGATCTAAAACAATATCTCACTATTTTGCTTTATATTCTCTTCAATGCATTGTAAATTAAATTAAACAAATTCTTCAATGCATTACACTACCTTACTCAGTCTAGTGCATTTTCTATTACAATATGGTATCTAACCTCCTGAAACTAATTTTCTTACTCACTTTAACAAATGTCAGTACATTTATTGTACCTATACGATTATGGTACGTATATATAGTGATATATCTATAAATATATGTACGGATATATTTAATATTTAAGTTCATATTGCTTTTTTATTTATTTTTATTGATAAGTTGAACATTGAAAATTAACAATACATTACTGTATTCTTTTTGGAATGTAGTTTTAAGTTTTCATTTCTTTTGTATTTTAGATTTTCAGGTAAAAATCCCAGGAATTTAGGTAACAATACAAAACTTATAGAATGGTTACCACAAAATGATTTATTAGGTAAGTATTGTTGGAAGTTATCATTTAAAGTTAACCTCTTGTACCATATTTGTTTTTTCATACTAGACTTACAGATAATCCTTGACATATGACCACAATTGAACCCCAAATTTATGTTGCTAAGCAAGACAGTTGTTAAGTGAATTTTGCCCATTTTATAACCTTTCTTGCTACAGTTGTTAAGTGAATCACTTCATTTGCCAAGTTGGTAACACACTTAAGTGAATCTGGCTTCCCCACTGACTTTCCCCGTCAGAAGATCACAAAAGATGATTACAAGATCCCAGGACACTGCAACCATCATAAATATAAACCAGTTGCCAAGCATCCACATTTTGATCATACGATCGTAGTCATAAGTGTGAAAAGTGGCCTTAAGTCACTTTTTCAGTGCAACTTTGAACAATCACTAAATGAATGATTGTAAGACAAGGACTACCTGTATTTGTAGTCTAAATCTATATAGGAATATTGTTAACATGGATCATTAGATAGCTGACCATTTCTGTTAGCTTTAGATTATAGGTGGAACGGTTTTTCTGTATCAAGATCTACATTCCCTCAGAGGCAATGTGTGAGGTGGATGGGAATGAAATCACGAGTGTCTTGAGCAGGTTGCTACAGACTAAACTATACTGCTAATTTTTTTATGATAGACAAGTAATAAACACAAATTAAATTTGAAATACTGTATCAATTGAACAGTCATAAGACATATATTCATATGCTGTATATTCATACTGAAGTACAGGTAGTCTTTATTTAGAACTGCCTGAGATAGGGACTGTTTGCAAATTTGATAGTAATCAATTGGTCACTTTCTGATCAATGCACATATTTACAACAGCAAAATCCTTCAGTGTAAAACCGATTAAGTCAATTTCAGGCAGCAGTCACGGGTGTTCTAATCAACTGATTAAGAAGACAGAGTGTACCTTGCTTAAGCAATCTCCACCTTGGGGGGACACAAAGAAAAGGTCAGACCCAGGACATTGTATGAGAAAACTTTATCTGAATAAGATGGCAGCAATCAGTAATTTTTCAACCCCTTTTGCCATCTCTAAATTACATGATTCTCTTAGCAACTATGAGATTTTTGCCAGAACTAACTGCAGTCACTAAATGAGGACTACCTTTATTATAGGAGAACTATCTAGTTTCTTAAATATTGATATCAGCCTCCCAAGTAGACCAGATAGGAAACACAATCAGATAAGCTCTATTTTATTGTAGGGCTATATTAACAGAATCTGCAAATATGAAAATATAAACGCTCCTGTTGTCACTTTATATAGCCTGATAAATTAAAGCAAGTCCTTTCTAAGTTTATTTCTCTTCCTGATATTCAGTTAGTCTAATGTAATGAGTACAGTTATTTCATTTTCTGTGTCCTATCTATGGTAACAGCAGTGAGAAATTCCATGTGTGCTTATCATCTCATCTGTAATGGAAAAAAGAATCAAAGAATCTGAGTGGGTTTTTTTATTCCAATATTAAATTCAATGTGCATACAGGTTTTAGATGCATGGATTTTGTTCTGGGTTGTGATTAAACACTTTTCTTTCCTGTACCTTACCTTTTGCTGCTGTAGGTCACTCTAATATTAAGGCCTTCCTTAGTCATGGTGGTCTGAATAGCATTTTTGAAACCATGTACCATGGTGTTCCTGTGGTGGGAATCCCTCTTTTTGGAGACCATTATGACACCATGACTCGAGTGCAGGCCAAGGGCATGGGTATACTACTAAACTGGAAGACTCTTACGGAGGATGAGTTATATAATGCACTGGTGAAAGTTATTAATGAGCCCAGGTAAGAATTGTCTTTTCTTTAAAAAAAACAAAACAAAGTTTGCTAAATTTTCAGTGAAATAAAAGTTTATAAAGAATTTATGGTAATTATGCTGTCCTAACCATCTACCATACAGGTAGTTCTCGACTTAACAACAATTAATGGAGGTCTGGGATTAGGGTGGTATTGGAAAGGGTGTTTTATGGTTTGTAAAGCACTTCTAGATGTTACAAAACGTTGCATCATCACTTCTGCAATCAAGTGATTTGCGATTTGGGAGCTAAGCATCTTGTTTGTAGTTACGACTGGTTACTAAGCATTCCACAATCCTGTTCCATTTGCAATCTTCTCTACCCACTTCCCAGAAAGTCAGTGGGGAGGCTGGCATGGAAGGTTGGTGCTGCCTGCTGAGCAGATTTCGGCAAGGCAAAATTTCAGCTCCTGAATGGAAAGATAGAGTAGTAAGGAAAGGAATCTGGGGTGCCTCAGGGGAGCTGAGGGAGGTCCAGGGAGGGGACGTGCAGGCAACTTGGAAGTGTTTCTCCACTCAGGAGTTCGAAATTCTGTTTGGATTTTAACAGGGAGGAATTTCAGCTTCTGAGCAGAACCTGCCAGAATTTCCCCCTCCAACCTAGGCTCCTGATCTGAGGTTCTGTCTTCTCAAGAACTTATGAGATTGCTTAAGGACAACGAAAAGTGCCAGGATTGCAGTTGCTCAGCAAAGCAACTGAGGTTGAAGTTGAACAACCAAGATTCCAGTCCCAACTGTGATCATAAGTTGAGGATTACCTGTGTAATAAATTATGTTTAATTATGATAAAATAGTATGGGAATGTTAGAATTGAAAATGCAGCAATGTTGTTGTTGTTGTTGTTGTTGTTGTTATTATTATTATTATTATTATTATTATTATTATTATTATTATGTTTTTAATTTTTATTTCATAGCTACAGGCGACAGGCCCGGAAGCTGTCTGAAATCCATAAAGACCAACCAGCTCATCCTGTTAATCGAACAGTCTACTGGATTAATTACATCCTTCGTCATAATGGAGCACAGCATTTACGATCTGCAGTTTACACTGTCTCTTTATATCAGTATTTCTTATTGGATATTGCCTTTGTTGTGCTACTTTGTACTGCCTTACTCTGCTACATTTTGGCCAGGATAGCAAAATTTATTTGCAAGCAAAGCAAACATTTTTGGTCCACTGATGAACATGTTACTGTCAATGGACATTACCAGAATGGGATACCAAACGGCAAGTATAGAAGAAATGGTCACATTAAACATGAAAAAAAGGTGAAATGAGCCAACTACTCAATGTACATTAGCAACAAATCAGTACTATAATTAAATTTTATAGCTGTAACATAGTATAACACCTACTTAAAGTAAAACAATAAACAGTTCTAATGCTCCCCTACAGTATGTAATCTTATGCAATTAAATTCTGCAGAACTAAGAAAAATCTTTAGAAAAATGAAGCACAACCTAAAGTACAAAAAGTATTTTATTCTTAATACTGATGGAGAAAGGTCATTCTGGCACTGAAGTTTTCTAGAAGCCTTAATTCTCTGAAGTAATTCATTAGGTATATTCATGTCTGCTCAATTTGTGAATAATATGTGTGTCTCAGAAAAGGAATGGTTTCCTTTTACTTACAAAGATTCTTCCTTTTTTCATGCACATTTATATTTTAGCAAAGAAATCTTGGTTCTATTTATCTAAGGTTTAATTTGTTATCTGACAATGATGTTAATTAAAGTCATCTTTCATAGTGTTCAGTACATAGAAATAAACAAACTGTAGAATTATAATGCAGCCATAAAAATCATATTCTTAAAAGGCATTGAAGAATATGATGATACACCGTAGTTTTGATATACCACATAACTCTTCCATTTTCTTCCATTTCTTTAAAGAAAAGGAAATTGCACAAGAGTACCATAAGGTGTAATTTTATATTTATGTAAATTTTAGTTCTGTTCCTTACCTTTCCCCAATTCATTATTTATGCCATAGTAAGGTTGTTCTCTTTCAATAACTACAAGGGCTATGTGGATATAATAAATCGATATAAAAATAAATGAAGCAGAGAAAAAAATATTCTGCACTGGCTCTTTGGAAAAGGATTATTCTTGTCCCTTGAGCAATGCAGAATCAAACCATTTTTGGTTTGTTATAAAGTTGAATGTCTTAACTATTATATTACTACAATTAAGGTTTTGTCCCCCCCAAACCATAATGGTTCAGAGGTTCACTTAGTTCTGTCTATAATCTTTAGAGTAATCTGGTCCATGTAATCCATGTTATCTAGTTGCCAACATCATTTATTTGAATCTAAAGAAGGTTATTTTTTGGTCAGTTACACTGTTTTTGTAGAGGTTTGATATCATGCATGACATTAAACCTATAAACTAGTTAAACACTGTGCCTCTTCCTACACTCATAGCATTATTTTTCTGCACAATGCTTTTTCAATCACTGCAACCAATATAGGTATCTGTTTTTAAACAGAGAATGGGAATACAGGGCATTAAAATATTAGGATTGTCCCGTTAAACCAGTGTTGGCAACTATATGTTTATTAAATTTCCTTGTCATCCTGTTTACTTGGAATTTGCACTGCACATGTTGTGGGTGTATACTTTATTTATTTGCAGTTTGAAATCCCATGTCTGACAGCGTTAGGAATAAAAACAAAAACAAATCTAAACTGTGTATTCACTAACGTGGGAAAAGTTCTTAAAAACTGTAGACTAAAATCATCTTCATACACAGTGACATGATGCTTCATTACCATCCCATCAGGAGCCTCTATATTATAGCAATAAAGTAGAAACTGCAGATGCATTTCTAAAATTTAGTACAGGCATTTGTACTTTCCAGATACTTGAAAGGGTGTGGTGTTATTAATATGCCTATAGCTTTATCTTTTTACAATCCTATCAATATGTGGCAACTGAGGAAACACAAAGAGGCAATGAGTGGTGGGAGAATGACAGAACCTAGAGTGTATGAATGAGCTAGTTTTAATGTTTTTGTATTGAAGAAAGTACACAAACACTGACCGGATGATTAAGAATAATTTAATCTCCACTGTGATAAAATTTAAGCAATAAACATGGATTTAATACAGAAAAAAGTTGTTGAAAGTATATCTTTATTCAAATATATTGTTGTATGTGTAATTAGAGCTGCACGTACTGTCTGTATATATGAATAATATATATTGTTCTATTTCTCAGAAAATGAGAGAAGGGGTGAATACTTGTTTAGTATATGCATTCAGTGTCATTTTATGAAATATTTAATGTATATAACAATTTTCCAGAAGCATTTTCAAATAACCTCCATGGTTATCACCCATATTGTTCTCTTCCTTAGCCCCATTCCAATGATCTTCAATTCCTTTATGTTACTTCAATTTAAATATATTGGGTGATGATTTTTAAGAATGATGATTACCTATAGGGATCGCTGTTTTAAATAATGCATTGCTTTGTAGAAAGCTTATTGCCAAACCCTTGCCAGGGTTTATTTATTTTGTTAAGTGCCTTATCAAATGTTGCTATATCTTATAGCATTTTTAACTTTCAGAATACCTCAGGAAGTATCTTAGGCTGAAAGATAGTGGTCTGCCCAAAACCAGCTCCAGATCTTCAAGAGTGAGGAAGAAATTGAATCTAGCCCCTCATATCCAGGATTATAAAATGCATTTGATTGCCTTGTACGTTTTGGTAATCAAAATAAACAAGTATCTTTGAGTTTGCAAGCTAAAGATTCTTTGACATATTTTCATAACCCAGTTCTAAATAAATAATCAAAATACATATTGGCAGTTGATAATTTTTATGTGGTAAATATGCACAGATATTAAATAGACTGTTATCTTTTTTTAGCTCTAAAATAACAAAGTTACTAATAATTTTGCATCTAGTAGTACTGTTTCGTATGGAGACAAAAAATGAACCCAACAACACATTTCTAATGCAGTTCATTGAGATCAAGTAGAATTATAATCCTTATCAATGTACTAATTAGATATAAAAACCAATCTTCACTAATCTTGACTTTAAAATTATCCCTGAATATTAAAATAACAACATTCTGAAGACCTTAAACTGAAGAGAATGTGAGATATATTTGTTAATTTAAGTAGCTACTTTTTTTTTGCATTTATCATGATGTCTTCAGTTTACTCTCAATCAGATTTATAAAATTAATATTTTGCTTGAATACCAAAGATGATGCTTGACAGTTTTATTTAGTTAATTAAAATCTAGTTAGCTGACCACTTTTGAAGGTGTTTATAATGACTAAATACAGTATAGAAGATGTTTAGATAAATAGGAATGCCATTTACACTATTTTATTATTAGCTCAGTAAAGATGTCAATATTTGTGAATTCAGAATGTATTCATAAGTTAGGTATTTGGAGATGAAATGTGTTATAAATGACAACACATACAACAATGCATATTTAAATGAAAATATTTGTATTTTTTTAAACAGATCAATAAAGAAACAGATTATAATCAAAGTATGAAATAATGCATGCAAAGTTACATGAGTGACATATACAATGAAGAACATTTGTATCTTGAAATATGTTTCACTTTAATTATTTAATTATTTAGCAAAGGGTCAAACTACAAATGTGTGTTGTGTGTAAATACATAGATACATACATACACATACACACACATCAGAGACTGGAATGTAGCATTTTAAGACATTTTTTAAAAAAATCTTTCATAGCTCTATTGGCTCAGGAAAAAAATGCAAAGCAGAAGTGGGAAATGACAGACAATATAAGCTGATAATACAAAAATAATGGTTTGCACATCATAATATCACAAAATTAACCTTCATATTTTACATTTGTATCCTGATATCCAGTTGAAATATACCGTATGAGTAGTTTGTATCATGATGTACGTTTTATTACTTGTACTGCACACATGATAGAATAGGTTTCTGTATTATTCATTGGGAGAAAGATATAGATTTATACTTCTCTCATACAGCATTATCACAGCACTGATAATCTGAATTTTAATATTTGATCTGGATTGGGATTAAAGTAAAGGAGTTAGCCTTTGTTTCCTCTGTGATGACCCAATGAAAATTGCTTCCCACTGTTCCAATTGCTTCCTATCTCTGGAGAAAATCTTTCATTGACACCAATCACAGTTTTGTTCATTGGAATATGTGAATAGTATTTAAATCTTGAAGATTTTCACCCACTATTTCCCATTCCAAAACTTTAGCAGCAGTAGGGTGATTGTCCCACTCAATATTCCATTTATAAGTGGCCTTGAATTGATTAGTACTCTGTCAAGCTTCACTAGAATATTGTGCAATGTTTTATCAAATATGTATTTTGTATTCTGGGAATTACTGTTCCAACTTATCTTGGAGCACTACATTGAAAAAGTCTAATGTACTAAAGTGGAACAATTTTTTTTTTCTGGTGTGTTTGTTATTAATTTCTGACTGACAGAAGTCTTTCCAAACCTGAGCTTGCTAAGAAACATGTTCTTAGTTGATAATAATATAACCGAATGTAACAAATATACAGTGGATATAAAAAGTCTACACACCTGTGATAAAATGCCTGAGGGGCATGAGGGGTAAAAAAAATTAGACCAAGATAAATCATTTCAGAATTTTTCCATTTTTAATATAAAATATAAGCTTCACAATTCAATTGAAAAACAAACTGAAATCTTCTAGAGAGAGAAAATAAAAATGTACAATAGTGTGGTTGCATAGTGCGTCACCCAATTATAAATAGGGATGTGACTGCATTCAGAATTAACCAATCACATTCAAACTGATATTAAATAATAATCAGTACAAATCTGTCATCAATTAAAGTAGGATTTTTCTAACATTTACTTAGTTGCCTTTTAGAGCAAAAATCATGGCCAGGAAACAGCTTACAAAGCATCAAAAGGTTATGATTGGAAGGTATCAGTCAGGAGAAGGATACAAAGAAATTCCCAAGGCATTGGCTACACCATGGAACACAATGAAGGCAGTCATCAAGTGGAAAAAATTTGGCACAACAGTGACATTACCAAGAACTGGATGGCCCTCCAAAATTGATGAGAAAAACACGAAGAAAACTTGTAACTTGTAAGCCATCATCAAAGGAGCTACAGGAATTTCTGGCAAGTTGTGGTTGTATACCACATGTGAGAATAATCATCTGTATTCTTCATATGTCTGGGCTGTGAGGTAGAGTGCCAAAATGGAAGCCTTTTCTTACAAAACAAAAAACCAAGCCTAACAAAAAGCATGTGAAATCTATATTATGGTTTGATGAGCCAAGATTGAACTCTAGGCATCATTCCCAAAAAAATGTTTTGCACAAAAACAACACTGCACATCACCAAAAGTACACCATAACTATAGTGAAGCGTGGTGGTGGCAGCATTATGCTTTGAGGCTGCCTCAGCTGGAACTGGGACTTTAGTCAAGGTGGATGGAATTATGAACAGTTCCAAATTTCAGTCAGTTTTGGCCTTCAGGCCTCTGCTATAATGCTGAAGGCTTGTGCTTTCAACACAAGAATGACCTAAAGCATGCATTTAAAGAACACAAGGGCTTCACCAAAAGAAGAGTTTTGAAATGGGCCATTCAGAGCCCAGATTTGAATCCAATTGAACATCCATTGGGTGGCCTGAAGAGAATTGCATAGGAGAAGCCCTCCCAATTTCACAGATTTGGAGCATTTTCACAAGGAAAAATGGACAAAGATTCTCAAGGTAATATATATCATGCTCCTGAATTCTGTCATAAAATGGAAAGATGCTTCAACAACGTATTGGTTTAAGAGTGTGCACACGTATGCAGCCACATTATAAACTTTTTATTTTTCCCCTAAAAGATTTCAGTTTCAATTGAATTGTACAGTTTATATAATATAGTAGCTGAAAAATCGGCGTTGTCCAGGTTTTTATAGGATTCTAATGTTGGATTTTCCCCCTTACCAGAGGGAGCCCCCTTGTGGAGTACTGTGAAACCGTTAACATGGCAACTCCACTGTGCTGTACAGTGGAAGCCATTTTAAGGCACAACAGGCTGTATCTTAACAGAAAACACACCACTAGGGGTGTCTTACCCCCCACAGTATTTTTTTTCCAGAGAGTAAGCTATTTGTGTACCACGTTTGGTTGAAATTGCTCAATTATGGTGGAACAAACACACACACAGAGAGATATATATGCATGCATGCACGCGCACACACACACACACACATGTGTGTGTGTGTGTTGTATTTGTGCTGATAAATAAATAAAGGGAGACTGTGACGAGCCGATAGACAGATAATGGAAGTAGTTAGCTTCCTCCCATAATTGGGGCATACCAGGGGTTGTGACACTATATATACATATACATATATACATATATACATTTAGTGTCACAACCCCTGGTAAGCCCCAATTATGGGAGGAAGCTAACTAGGAAGATAACTAGTTCCATCATCTGTCAATCGGCTCGTCACAAGAGTCCATCACGACAGAAACCCAATATTTTTACTGTTGCTTTTGTTATATTTGTGCTTTATTTGTGCTGATAAATTTGTCTCCCTTTATTTATTTATCAGCACAAATAAAGCATATATATAAAGCATATATATAAAGCATATATATAAAGCATATATATAAAGCATATATATATATATATATATATATATATATATATATATATATATATATATATATATATATATATATATATATATATATATATATATATATTTTCCAGGGGTTGTAAAAAATCTAATATGTTTTTTATTTGTGCTGATAAATAAATAAAGGGAGTTAGCTTCCTCCCATAATTGGGGCTTACCAGGGGTTGTAAAAATCTAAAATAGATAGATAGATAGATAGATAGATAGATAGATAGATAGATAGATAGATAGATAGATAGATAGATAGATAGATAGATAGATAGCATATCTGGTATCCTTTATCAGTACTTTCATGGTAATATATTTGGCAATACAAAATTCTGTACATCTGCTAATAAGGGATGGAATCCAATCTGACACTTAGCAGTTTTTCTCGTCACAACTGCTTGCTTGGAGGATTGGAGCCAACATGACTGCATGGTAGGCAGCAAAGAAGAAATATTTATTTTCTGTCAAAAGTTCATTCTGCCAAAGGATGCTTGCTGCATTTCTGTTGCATTTCACCAGACCATTAACACTGGATTATGGTTTTTGTTCCAACAGCTTCAAAGGTATTCCTTGCTATTTTTATTTTTCTTGAAACTGATTTTCTCCTAAGTATACCTAGGTACTCAAAAGAAATATGAATATTATTAAAGAAAGCATTGGGTATGTTAAGTAGATTCAAATATGATTCTATGTAAAAGACCTATGTTTTCTGCACACTGCCGATTTTATGTCGGTTCAGCAAGTTCAGTTCACAAGTGAAGAAATATTTTAATTCCCTAATGGAATTAAAAAATGAACCTGTTTTTATATGACCTGTTTTCAGAAATCAAAATATCTATGCAGTGACATACCTTTATGTGGTTAAAACGTTAAAATATTCAGGAATGCATTTTAATTAATTATATTGAAATCTTACATACAGGTAATCCTCAAGGTACAACAGATCATTTAGTGGCTCTTCAAAGTTACAACTCACAAAAGCCATGTACAACCATGATTCGAAGATAAGAATTTTACAAAAATTATCCAGTCATTTGCACTTATGAATGACCACGCGGCTTCATAACTTTCCAGATATGCTGAAGCATGCGCACCAGAGGTGGGTTCCTACCAGTTCGCACCTATTTGGTAGAACCGGTTCGTCAAATCTACCAAACCGGTTAGAAGAGGTTCCACCAGTGGACCCGGAAAGCAGGCCACACCTACAGAAGAGGTTCCAAATTTTTTTGAAACCCACCACTGACAAGGATCTTGTAACTTGACAGCTTTAAGACTTGCATGCTTCAATGCCAGAGTTTCTGAATAACTACTTGGACCGACCTAAGTACTAATTCATAATTTCATATCCAGTCACATGGGCGGCCAGCCACTCCCATCCGGTCACATGGGTGGCAAGCCACACCCACAAAGGAGGCCACACCCACAGAGTAGGTTCCAACAATTTTTGAAACCCACCACTGATGCGCACCTATCTCTTTTTCCATCCCCATCCTTCCTTTGCCATGTCCCTAGGAGTCTGGGCCTGAATTCAGTATTATAGGCTGTTTTTACTGGGCCAAGTGGAGCAGCCATTTGCAAACTGACCTCTGCAAAGCAGCATTTCCCCTGCCTTCTGTCTTTCTGCATAGCCTCTTTAACTCAAAACAGGATAATGAGCCACAATTTGTGCTTTGCAGTTTCTATTTTTCCTTGTGAAAAAAGTTTTAAAAGGAAGGGGGAAAACAAGAGCAGTGAGATGGAGAACAAAGAAGGGTTAAATGTTAAAAGGGCAATGCAGGGGGGAGGGGAGCAGCTTTGCCTTCCAGGTTAGACTTCAAACAAGGCATTGCCCTTTTAACCTCCACCATATCTCAGCCCACAAAATGATTTCACGATCCTGGAAAAAAACTATAGGAAATATGATAGAACAATGAAAAAAGATTCAATAAATAACTCAAAACTCAACAGCACATGGAACAAACACACTGAACAATAAATATCTCAATTTGTAAAAATGTAAGCTTCATTTGAATCTTCCACAGCATTATTGAAATTGCAAACATCTGCTTTTATATTTAGATACTTTAATAACAATACAACTAAAATTAAGGAAAGAAATGTAAACCTGAACTTTGCTTTAAAAAAAAAAGGTAATGTTGAATTTTGGTTAAGTCTTAACTCCACACTACATTTTATTAACATCTTGCTCATTTAATAATAGCTAGAATTTCAATGGGATTTTAGACACCTTTGAAAGCTTTCCTGTTTCCATATTTTTAAAAATTCAATATATCTTATAGTTTTGTATCTTTGTCAAATGTATTAAAAAATTCAGATTTACTAGAGACTAAGCATAATATTTTTGTTACCATATATAGTCCATTTTGTTATATACAGCGCATTTAAGGTTTAAATATTTTAAAGCATTTCAAATGTAAAAAGAAATGGAAATTTTTCTAATCCTAAATTATTGTGACAAATATATCTCATTTGGACATGAATTCAGAAGTGTAAAAATTGTGATGTTTTCATTTATCAAAGTCATTAGTTGATCCTAATGAGCAAAAGATAATGAAAATCTGTACTGTCCTAAAACATTCAGACCATATCAAAAGCTTTTTCAGCAGCTAACAAAATATATGCCACATACCTCCCAACGACCAACAAGATCTCACAGGCTGGGCCTCCTCCGGGTGCCGTTGGCCGGACAATGCCGGCTGGCGGCCCCTACGGGGGGGCTTCTCTGTAGCTGCGCCGGCCTTGTGGAACGATCTACCCATAGAGATCCAGACCCTTTCCACTCTCTCGGCCTTCCAAAAAGCCACCAAAACCTGGCTGTTCCGGCAGGCCTGGGGCTGTTGATCAAATGTCCAGCCCCACCTAGACAGAATGGATGATGTGTAATTTTAATAATTGTATTTTTATTTTTAATATTTTAAAATTTTATCTTGTTTCTGTAAGCCGCCCAGAGTCCTATGGGATTGGGCGGCATACAAATTTTATTAAATTTCAAAAATTTCAAGATAAAATGATTAAAATGTATCTATAGATTATATGTATATAATATATATATGTATATATATGTATCTATCTATTCATACCACGCAAATAATATAAGATGCTTGCCTGTTTCTTTATAAATGCAGATTAAGATAGCTGTATTATGGATGGTATTATTATCTACAGTTTTCTAGTTAATATTGCTTTTTAATATCTATATTAAGCAAACATAGTTATCCCATCTTATAGGATCTTTCTCTAGCTAATATAACTGTGATACAGGCCTCATAAAACAATGAAGAAACTATATAGAGATTATATGATTGATTAAAGACTTTCAACAATCTTAATGTTACATTTTAAAAGATTTACACCATTTAGCAAGATACCTCTCTCATCCAGGAACTTTGCCCAATTTCATAGATTACTGACCGAACTTTATTTCATTGACCGATAAAAATACAATCAATAAAATGAACAACTCATTTAATGCAGATGAAGCTTTCACAATATAATAAAAGTTTGTTACTTTTATGGAAATCTATTTTATTATTTAGCAGATAGTGCAGGTAAAAGCTATTGAATGCCCTGGAAATTTAAATAAAGGGTGCTAGGGTTGTGGTGTGGTTTCAACCAGTAGATAAAGATACAGTATGTATCCAAAAATTAAATTCAAGTTTATTGACTCCTGCTTTCTGTTGAAGTAGTGCATTTGGAACAATTCAATGAAAGATACTTTTTTGAAATTTTATTTGAATCTTTTTTAAAGTGATCACACTGTTATATGGTTCCAACTGAGCCCTGAATAGCAATTGTGCTCCAGCTTTAGCTGAATAGTTGATACAGATCTTTGCATTGGTAGATACATGATGTAAGTGTGCATTTCTGCTACCTGAGACTTGTAAAAATGTTCTTAGATATCTAAAAATCTTAACCTACTCAATATTAAGTTCCACCTAAGTTCCAGCTTCTCTGTTTTGGGCATTTAGAAAAAGTAATAATCTTAGTGTAATTTATTTTTTATTTTTTATTTATTTTTGTTTTTATTAAACAAAAACACACACATACACACAAAAAAGAATCATCTTTCGTTACATCTTGTAGAAAGTGTGTCCATTGGTTACAAATACATTCGTGTGTTTCTTCCACAATCATTGCATATACATCATTCAAATTAAGTTGTACATTTTAGAATGTATGTATTTTACTATCACTGTACCACAATTTTCATTTGATTACAGTTACTGAAACTTGCTTTTATCTAAAATCATTTATATTTGAAAACACAATCACCTACTGGCATACTTTCACAATCTCAATGAGTCTACCATAACTTTACATCTTTATAACATAATCGAAAAGCGAATCAATTAGTAGGATATCTAACATTCCCTCCCCTTTTCCCCCCAACTCACAAATTAACGCTTTTGTACAATTTACTTTTACTAGTACAACACACCTGTATATATCATTGTCAAAGTCACTTTTCCAGCTTCCCTTCTTTCCACTTTCACTCACATTTACTCCATTAGTGAGTTCACCTATTATCTTTGTTTTCTGTATTTTCATTCTCTTCTTTAATTTTGGGGGCTCCAACCCCATCATCTTTTACTGTGATATCCAATAGTCTATCCAATTTCTTGTCAAATCTCTCAGATCCTTCTAAAATATTTTGAAGTCCATCCAGGATGTTTTGAAGTTTTAAGTTTTCCTGATCTGAATATTGATCAATTTTTCCAAAAGAAAAGAGATGTAAAGAAAAAGAGGAATCTGATAATCTCTGCCACTCTAGCCTGTCAAAAAAAAAATTCTTGAAGAATACATCTATATTTATTTTAAATCTTAAGCACAAGTTCTTTTGTGGTTTTCAAAGTAGAAGGGTTCTTGCCTTTTTCTTTCCCTTTCCTTCTTTTGCCAAAATATTTTCCAAGAGCACCTGCAAAACACTGTTCGTGCCCTTGAGTCTTTATCAGGTTTTATAAACAAGTTCCAAACCCTTCCTTTGCAAAGTCAGTGAAGTCAAATAGGGAAGAACAAAGAATACATTGTTTCAAGAAAAAAAACTTCAGACTCAGGCTTCCGACTGGCAGATTCAACTTTTTTTATATACTTTTTCTTCAAGTATCTTTAATATGATTTTATAACAAATAGAAGGAGGAATTTGTTAAAATAAAAAAAGTTTTAGTTTAAGCCAAAAAAATTAAGGTAGTAAAAAGTAAGGGGGAAAAATCAGTCCATTCACTTCAAGCGGAGAAACAGGAAACGTTGAAATCACTTCAATCCACAAAACATCGTTTCAAGCAAAAGCAAAGAACTTTCTAAAGCAGTCCAATAAGGATTAAATTTGCCGCTTTATTCTTACTTAGAGGACTAATATCTTTTAAAAAAAGATTTCTTAGGGCAATCTTCTGAAAGTAAAAAAAAAAACCTCACCAGATGGAACACTTTCACTTCTTCTTCCCTTCTGGAGCCATCTCCAACTTTGTCAGTCTGGGGGCTGTCTATTTGCCGCCTGTTGGAAGCGCTTCCCTTGGGTCGATCAGGGACTTTGCGATGTCCCTGCGACCAGCAAGGTTTTGTCTTCCTAGTCACCATCTCTTCGGGATGGTTTAGGTCCTACCGGACCATCCAGGGGCAAAAGTTTCATCGGCGGACTCAGACAGTGGAGTCTGCACGATGTATCGTCCCGACGTTGGCTCCTCCTCCTTAGTGTAATTTATTATTAGTTGCTCCTCAGTACAATGTTGCACAAATGATCACAGAACTCTTTTAAAACTAATGGCGATTAATGACAGGATTAGTGTATCATCAGCAAATAGTAATAAATGTATATGTCTTTGGGATAATCTAGGGGGATGAAAGGTGGAGTTACCTAAGTAAAGAACTAATGAGTTTATATAGTAGTTGAATAAAACTGGAACCAATATATATCCCTGTCTAATTCCATTTCAAAAACAAGTAGACCCAAATATGAAGAATTCTATTACCTGTTTTATTGCTCAAGTCTATACACAGGAATCTTCTCACACTTGACAGTTTACACCTGGTTGAGACTAGATAAGGGAGATAAGCAGGGGTGGTATTCACTTACCTTCCCTAGTGGTTCACAAATGTGAGTGCACATGTGCACTTCACTTGCACATGCCACCGTGCATGCACACAGCCTTAGGCTTTTGGCCTAAATGGGATGCCATAGAGCCTGGGCAGGTGGGCAGGACGATCCACAATTTCTGCTACAGGTTCAGGCAAACTGGTAGAATGCCATCTCTGGAAATAAGACTTAATCCTCTTGTGCCCTTGTAGGGATGATCCAGGCTGATTCCCTATTCTCCCCACCCCACATTCCCAGCTCGGCCAATAACTTCGCTACATCGCTCACTTGCAAATATTTCCCTTCTGATATATCCTTGATTACTGCACCTAACCTTCAATCTTGTATTCTTGTGCATTTTGATAAGCAGCAGATGTTTGTCATTTGTGGGAGGTTTTTTTTAGTTTATACCACAGTTTACTTCTAAATAATGATATTGATACTGATACTGTGTTGAAAGCTGATCTGAAATCAATAAACGCTGCATAAAGGGATTGTCCTGAGTTGTGGATAATATTTCCTACTAGATGTTGCAGCACTAAGACATGGTCTAATGTTGATCATCCTGTTCTAAACCCAGCCAGTGCACCCCTCAGAATGTCTTTGGTTTCAAGCCAATCAATTAGTTTCTCTTGAAAATATTTGGCATGCATTTTGCTGATCTAAGTTAGCAAACTGATTAGGTGGTAGTTAGCTTGATCATCTCTTTTGTCCTTCTTACATTTTGATATGATGCTAGCCAAGCCCCAGTCCTTTAGTATAATGGCTGAATGATTTATTGTCGTAAGAAGTGACGCTACCACTGCGATCCACCATTCCAAAATATTTTTTTTATTATTCATACATCATTAAAATTTGAGCCTCAGGCTTCATCTGATTAAACTGTTTAATTATATTTCTGATCTCTGAACATGTGACTAGGGGCCAGTGGGAAAGAGAGATTGCATCCAATTTGCAAGTCTGCCGCTGAATTTTCTGTTTGTCCATATAGGGTTAAAAAACGGGGCTACCATCCTCCAAAAGATGGCAGAATTATTTTTCACTGGCAGCTGAAAGCAAAAGTTACCAGGATATCCACATAGCATTCTTTTTGTAATGAATTAATTAAATTGGGTGGGTTTTTTCAATTTCACTAGGTCAGAAATTGAACAAAAGCCAGGATTCCATTTGCATAAGTTAAAGAAACATTTAGAGCGATCCAAACCAGTAGTGAAATTCTATTTTTTCCCCACTACCAGTTCTGTGGGTGTGGCTGGGTAGGCGTGGTAGGGGAAGGATATTGCAAAATTGCCATTCTCACCCCCTCTGGGGCCAGCCAGAGGTGGTATTTGCTGGTTCTCCCAACTACTCAAAATTTCTGCTACCGGTTTTCCAGAACCTGTCAGAACCAGTTGAATTTCACCCCTGATCCAAACTTCATGCCATTCATGATTGAACCGTACATGATGTGTTCTTAAATCATGCCTAATTATAACAGATTGGGAGTCAGTTTACAATGATTAAAACAGTTTGGTTAAGTTATTTAAATTATCCAGTACAATGTTATCTAACTATATGCCCCTTTATGATTTAGTAAAGAGTTTTGGTTGATTCCCTTCTAACAAGGTTGGTGGTTGTTGTTGCTTGCTGAGATGTCTATTTGGCACAAGTAGGGCAAAGTCATTGGCCGCTGTTATAGGTCCCCTATCAAGGTTTCCAGGTGCTGGGTAACAGGAAAGTGGTAACTTTCAGATCTACTAACAATTGCAAACCTAGAATTAAACTTTAGTCTAGTCCAGGGCAGTGGTGAACTCTAACTCTTTTGCCCACCGGTTCTGTGGGCATGGCTTGGTGGGGAGGGTGTCATGTGACTGGGTGGGCCAACTTTTTTTTCACTTTTTAAAGTATTACTTTCCTGCCGGTTCGGGCGAATAGGCAGGAAAAAATGCTTTAAAAAGTTGGGTGGAGGGAAGCTTCCCATGATCACATGGCTCACAGCTGAGCTGCGCGATCCTCAGAAGTTTTTTTTTTACTACTGGTTCGCCGAACCAGGGACAATCATCCCCACCAGTTTGTCCGAACTGGGAGGATTTCACCCCTGGTTCATTGAGGGCCACATCAGGGACATGCTTGACTTTGGAGGGCTGGGGGCATGGCCAGGGTGGGCATGACCAGCTCAACATCACTGATGCCGGGCTGCCTGTGATGGCCCGGGTTTTCAACTGTGACAGCCTCCTGCAGCCCTCTGCCAGCGAAAACAGAGCTTGGGTGGACCCTCCCCCTTCAGAGCTCCATTTTCACTGGCAGAGGCATCGCAGCCCAGTCGTTCATTATTTCCAGGGCAATAGCAGTTCGACTTATATACTGCTTCATAGGGCTTTCAGCCCTCTCTAAGCGGTTTACAGAGTCAGCATATCGCCCCCACAGTCTGGGTCCTCATTTCACCCACCTCGGAAGGATGGAAGGCTGAGTCAACCTTGAGCCGGTGAGATTTGAACCGCTGAACTGCAGATAGCAGTCAGCTGAAGTGGCCTGCAGTGCTGCACCCTAACCACTGCGCCACCTCGGCTCTTGTGCGAGCTGCATCAAGCCTGTGAGCCTTGAGTTTGACACCCTTGGTCTACTCCAGTGGTTCCCAAACTTGGCAATTTTAAGACTTGTGGACTTCAACTCCCAGAATTCTCCAGCCAGCTCTGCTCTGCTGGCTGGAGAATTCTGGGAGTTGAAGTCCACAAGTCTTAAAGTTGCCAAGTTTGGGAACCACTGGTCTAGTCTAAGAAAGAAGGTGTTAACTGGCCCTGTGGGTAAACTCAGTTGGTAAACCTCTGAAAAACTCACTTAGTATTCACTTTTGCAAAAGTTTGAACAAGACAAAATCCTCTGCGGTCACTGAATCTGTCTTAGACTAGCAGCATAAAATAGGAGATGTTATTACAGAAGATAGAAGCTGGCAATGAAATTTAGCAGAGGGATTTATTGTTTGTTCTAGTTTTTGCATTTGTCAGTATTAAGTATGATACAGGGAATGCAATCTATTGTATCCCATTCATGTTTCATTTATGATCATATTCACAGAGATGGGACATTTGAATTTGAATTTTTGAATTTGAATTTTATTTCATTTATATGCTGCCCTTTTCCTTGAAGGGGACTCAGGGCGGCTCACAATCCAAGTCAAGGGAAGAGGAACAAATAAAGAATAAAAAAGACGAACAGAACAATACACAATTTAAAAGCACACAACAACCATACCATTCGAGGGGGGGGGCAAAAGCTCTTTAGCCTCAGGCCTGTCGGAACAGCCAGGTTTTAAGGGCTTTGCGGAAGACCTGGAGGGTGGTGAGGGTTCGAATCTCCATGGGGAGCTCGTTCCAGAGGGTCGGAGCAGCCACAGAGAAGGCTCTCCTCCGAGTGGTCGCCAGTCGGCATTGGCTGGCGGATGGAATTCGGAGGAGGCCTAATCTGTGGGATCTAATCGGTCTATTGGAGGTAATTGGCAGCAGGCGGTCTCTCAAGTATAGCAGCATAATGTATAGCAACATGCATATTAATCAAGGGGAACTGGTTTCTATTGAACTGCAGGAGAATTGCCAGTGTATATTGCTAAGCTAGTTATTTAAGCCTATAATGAGGCAGATGTTAAAAACCCTCACAAGGCCTCCCATATACTCATAAAGCACAGCTTCCAATGTGTCTTAAACCCATCTAGGGGTTCACCCACATCCCATGTCCCCTGATTTTAAACACCCTACATCATAGCTAGATATATTGGACAGAAAAGATGGGCCTCTACCCCTAGAATTCCATCCAGGGAATAAAAGACACGTAAGTAATATTGGTTGAATGTCCTTCAGTTTGGCTGAACAAAGATATTGCTCAGCCAAAGGCATTTCTTGAGAAACACTGGGGCAGGGAAAACATCCCAAAGCTTTGCACTGCCAACTGCTGTACTGGAACAGCCTGTATAAAATATCTGAGTGCTCTTTAATGGGGCCAAGATTGGGTTCTGTGAGTGCTGATCTGCAAACTCTGTGATTTGCAGGACTATGTTTGCAACTCCCAGTAGCATGTTTGAATTTTCAACTGACATCATCTTTTTAAGGAGCCCATAATCCCTTGTGGATTGGAGTCTGGGCAACTGAATGGAGCTGAGTGTTTACTAGCCAGATGCCCTTCCTGTCGCCAATACGGAATTATTTTCAGCAGATAAATTCTCAGCGTGCCCAGAGAGAAACATCTCCCTCTACCTAGGATTGAACTCACAGCCTCCTGATTGTGAGGAAGAGTACCACCTGTAGGTCACTGCACCACTCCAGGTTTCAAATTTCAATGAGGCAAGCTAATTGTCTGTCTGATGGTCTGCCTCTGTCTAATATTAAAGATAAATTCATATTAATACTGCTTTTGCAGCCTATACAGCTTCTGCACAGAGCATAGAAAGCAAATCAATTAGTGGAGCAACTGTCCTATGCACTGTAGTTAACGTCTGTGTAAAATCCTCTAACATCTTTAGTACCATGTTTCCCTGAAAATAAGACAAGGTCTTATTTTCTTTTGACCTCCCCCCCCCGAAATAATAATAAATAAACAAATAAATAATAAACAATAAGTGCTTGGCCTTATTATATACCCTGTCTGGCAAAGTTCCAAAGGTGTGAATTATTTCTGCGTCCAGTGGTTCAATCGTAACCGTTCCCTCTGTTTCAAGTTGCTTATCTAAATAAACTCTCAAGGACAGGCTGGTGTGCTTCCTTTGCAGCTGGAAGTAGTAGCATCCACTCCTTATTTTTTTCAGTTAAAGTGCTGGTAGCATCTTGATGTAATGACCCAACAAGTGAGGAGATCTGTGTCTTACAAAAGACTGACTTTGGAAATATCAAGAAAGTAGTCAGTATGAGCTTCATTTTGAAAAGCATACTTGAAATTATAGCCTACTTTAATGTCAGCAAAATTACAGCCAGCGGTGGGCTGCTATGGATTCCCCGGGGTTTGGGAGAACCCGTAGCTAATGTTATGGCTGGTTCAGAGAACCTCCAAATCCCACCCCTGGCTGGCCTCCACCCCTCCCAGAGGCTCAAGGAAAGCCTCCAGAGCCTGGGGAAGGCAAAAACGCTCCCACCCACCCCGAGTGGTACAGGAGGCCGACTAGGCCATGCCAACCCAGAAACCGGGCAGAGAACCCATTGCTGAAATTTTTGAAGCCCACCTCTGATTACAGCCCATCTTGCTAGGTAACCACCAAATATAAGTCAGTTTTATAGTAATGACATTGAAATAGCTAATAGTTATATTGCTGTCTTTGATTCCTTCTTCTTTGTGGCAACCCCTGAGATATTGGAACACTACTATCATGACTTCCCTAGTCCTTCTTTTCATCAAACTAGACATACCCAGTTCCTGCAACCGTTCTTCATATGTTTTAGTCTCCAGTCCCCTAATCAGGGGTGGGTTTCTCGCCCCGTTCCAACTGGTTCAGTTGGAACGGGGCCGGCGGCGTGCACGTGCGCAGCGCACGTATGCGTACTAGCGTGCTCCAGCTGCTCCTGGAGGATCACGCAGGCGCTGTATGCATCCTGCGCATGCGTGGAAGCGCAGAACTCGTCAAAACCGGGTAAGGAGTGCGGGCGGGCGGGCGGGCGGGTGGGCCCTACTTACTTCCGGGTTTGCCGACCAACCGGTTCGCAGGGACTGCCGCGAACCGGTTGAAACCCACCTCTGCCCCTAATCATCTTTGTTGCTCTTCTCTGCACCCTTTCTAGAGTCTCCACATCTTTTCTACATCATGGCAACCAAAACTGAATGCAATATTCCAAATGGGGCCTTACCACGGTATTAGAATGTGGTATTAACACTTCACATGATCTTTATGTAAAATTAGAATCACAGCTGCATGATTTGACATTGAAATAACGTGTAGAAGAATCAATAACCTTATCCACAAAAACAGAATAATTTTTTTTGAAAAGTCTATCCCAAAAACAGTTTTGATATAGATGTGAAAAATAACTATATTCTCTATATTATGGATTTTAAAAAACCAAGCATCTATTATGTTTAATTGCAAAATACATTTTCTAAAGTCTACCGGTAGTTTTGAGAAAATGAGGTTTTTTGTGGAGAAATGCTTCACCTCTTGAAGTTGACTGAAATTGATAGCTAAATAAGCTGTAAATATTTCTGGAGAATTCCTAATAGGAACTTAATAAATGATAAGTACAATAGTAAGAGTTGCTATCTTACCTATCAAAAAAATAAAACATCCTTCACTGTCACAATCTTCATGATTCATATCAATTTTAAGATTGCTATTATTGAACACCCACTAATATAAATTTGTCTAAGTCCCAGTCCTTGGAAAAAATATTTAATAAAGAGTCATGCCTCTAAGCATAATAATATTAGGTGTAATTTTTCTAACTATTTTTCCTCCACGAAGAAGTGATTAGAGATGATTTCTGGCATTTGTGTGGGGGATAATTTCTGCTAATTATTTTAGAATAATTGTTGAAAGTAATCAAAGAAATTACGTTTAGACAAATACAAAGTTCTTCACTTGGAAAACAAGGACACAATATGGAGATATTTGGGTTGGTGTTTTTGAAAATAAACTTGTACTAAGTAGTTTATTTATTTAGTGACTTCAAGTCAATGCTAACTCTGGGAAACTGCCTGGATAAGTGCCATCAGTTCATTTGGCAATATTTTTGGGGGAAGTGATTGCCATTCCCTGTTTCCTAGAGTTGAGAAAGAGTAACTGACTCAAAGACTCCCAGCTGTCTTCATTGCCTCAGACAGGAATAGAACTCGCAATCTCCTAGTTTCTAGCCTGATGCCTTCACCACTACACCAAAGAGGCTCTCAAGTAGTTTATTAAAAACAGAATATTAGTTAGCAGCATGATAGCACGTGCGATTTTACATAGTATCAACAAAAATCTTGCAAAATCACAGGATGTAATTGTTCCAAAACACCAATTGAATACTCCCTCTCCTTTTCCAGCCAATATATTTTAAGAAGGATGTAGAGAAACTGAATCAGGGTCAAAAGGATAATCAGGAGAGTAGAAACTAAATCCCACAAAGAGATATTGAAGCAGCTGAGCTGTTTAGCCTTGAGAAAACATCCCTGGAGAGGTGGAGAAATATGATAGCGCTCTTCAAATACTTGAAAAGGTATCACATACAAGTAGATCAAGACCAATTCTGTCTCAGTACAGAATACTGGGTTCAGAATAATGGTTTCAAGAAAGCATTCAATGTTTTGAAAAGCGTTCTGCTAGTAAGAGCAATTTAGCCCTTGAACCTGCCGCCCAGAAAAAGGGAGGAGCTCCCCTTTACTCAATGAGTCAAGCCCCTTCAACTCGAAAGTTTTGTGCTTCTGCAGTGTATATTACAATGCAGGAGTGAAATTCAGCAGGTTCTGATAGGTTCTGGAGAACCGGTAGCAGAAATTTTGAGTAGTTCGGAGAACCGGCAAATACTACCTCTAGCTGGGCCCAGAGTAGGCAGGGAATGGGGATTTTGCAGTAAACTTGCCACAGGAGTGGGGAAGGAATGGAGATTTTGTAGTATCCTTCCCCTGCCACGCCCACCAAGCCACGCCCACAGAACCGGTAGTAAAAAAAAATCAAATTTCGCCACTGTTAGTGTCTATGTGCGTGTGTATGACTTTTTGAATATATATGTAGAATAATTTAGTTTATTTCATTTAAGTTATTAAGTATTGAAATCATTTTATAAATTCAAAGACTCCCAAATGGAGTTGTGGCCAGGGTATGTCATTACATTATAATAATTTTAAAATGAGTATATAATGTCTGAAAGGAAGAAGATAACACAGCTACTATTCTATTACCTTCCTTTGTCTTTTGTCTGGTCTCGTAAAACACTGAAATAATCAGCAATAGAAGTGCTAACTGTGGCTTACATTCAAGAGATTACAAAGGCCGCCATTATTCAGCCTGAAAAAGAGATACAGTATGTCCTCCCTGAGGTGTTTATAAAAAGACAGTGATAATGGAACTGAGTCTCCATTTTCTCTTCTATAGAACTAGAAAAAAGTACTTTGGGATGGACATGAAGTGAAGAATGAAAAGAAACATTTCCACACCCACTGCGTAAGTTTAGAAGCCATCCCATTTAAAACATAACAGTGAAGGGAAGCGATGGTAGGATACAGAGTTACAGGAAAAAGCAGTTAATTCATGCAAACTAGTTAGAGTGGCATTTTAGTAATACTCTCATTCCATTTTCAATCAAACACACATTTTCAATGCTAACATATAATTTTGAGAGGGGGACTTCTTAACAAAATAGTTTTATAAATATATGTGACATATTTAGTTCATCATATACAGTAACATTTCAAGACTGGAATGTATGAATAAGAAATTCATTCACATCCTTAAACTGTAATGATCTTTGTAATAAAAAATTAGCAACCTTATAGATATCAAACCTCATGTCAAAATGGAACATTAATATGATAACCCAATATTTTAAGAGCAAGTTCTCCAGTACAGTTTACCTTCTGATATAATTAACTTAATCTGCACTTTGAAAATATTAGCTGAGGAGCCCAGGAATTTTTGTTAAATAAATCTCATGTTAATACCTTTAATATATCATTTCACATTTTAAGGACCCTTCACCAGAGGTGGGTTTCTGCCAGTTAGCCCTGGATCAGGCAGCGGGAGGCTCTGCCCACTTGCCTGGACACTTCTGCACATGGGCAAAAGCGCTGTTGAAGTGTGCGAGCAAACACGTGCGCATGAGCTAACTGATAATAAAATAAATTGAAACCCACCACTGCCCTTTACCATTCATTAGCTAGTATGATATTCCAGCTCCTTATTCCAGAATTCGTGCAGACATATTCATCTTTTAAAATAAGAAGTAAAACATGGATTTAGGTTTATGTAAAATGAGTTCAATAATGAACCTAACGGACTGTGATATTTGTGTGTCTCTCTCTGCGTATACTATACTAATCATCTGACAATTGCAGGCACTGTAAACATAGGGGATTACTCCAATTAGTTGAATAACACTGTTGCACTATTGATAAATATTTAATAAATAGAAAATATATAATTATAAATAGGACATACCATCTGCATATAATAACTACTGTTAAACTCAAAATGTCCTTGGATGTAAGCCTGTATTGTATATATTCTAACTGGGGACCTTTTTCTTATTTTGTTTCTTATTCAGAATTAAAGTGGAAACGTATAATTTATTACTCCAAAATAAGATTAGAGAGAGAGGGAGGGAGGGGAGGAGAGGGAGAGGGAGAGAGAGACTCAAACATGATTCACAATAGTATAGTCAATTAAGTTTATTAAATAACTTAAAATGGGCTGGAAAGAGGTTAATTTATCTATTGGCTCTTAATCTTTGTCTTCTCAGGTCTTAACATATCATTCATAAATCTCATTTTGGCATGTGGAAGTTTTGCTGTGCCTAGGACTTGGCGATTTCCTTAGTATCTTTACTTCCTACAATAAGTCTATCATGCTTACAACTCATTGCAATTTCATTACCATAACAAATCTATTAATTTCATAAACCACCACAATTAGACTATGTAATTAAATAGAGTAATCTGTATGACAAAAGCAGTATGTTTCAATTTCCTTCCTTAATAGATAACTTTCAGGAACTCCCATTAATATAGACACTATCTGCTTCCCTTGTCAGGTTTGCTCCTAGTGAAATATCTCCAACTTCTTCAGTGTCTCTTTGCCTAAGAAAAACTCCATTATAAAGTACAATCAGTTTTATTTACAAATGGTACTCAAATTACAAAAGTTCATTTAGTGATTGAATTCAGACACTTGGTAACCGGCTCGTATTTATGACAGTAACAGCATCTTGGGGTCATGTGATTCCCCTTATGCAATCTTCTGATAAACAAAGCCAGAATCCCTTAACGACTGTGTAACTAACTTAACAACTGGTGTGATTCACTTAACAGCCATGGCAAGAAAAGTTGTAAAATGGGGAAAAGCTCACTTAACAAATGTCTCATTTAGCAACAGAAATGTTGGGCTCAATTGTCATAAGTTGAAGACTACATGCATTACCTTTACTAAGCTAACTTTTCCTCCCTTCCCATATTATCTCCACAGCCACAACACCCAATAATCTACTCCTTCCCCTCACTCAAATATTGAGGGGAATGTAAAATAAATGTTAAAGGTGCTGTAGATGTTGTGCTCAACATCACCAAACCTCATCTAAGGAAGAGTTCACAGCTTCTGCAGGTGAAGGACTTGTACTATCAGGACATTCTTATGTGCAGAGTATGTGTGTATGTAATTTGACAGTGTATGCTTTCTGCAGCAATTAAAAATGAATTTGCTGAAAATGAAAAAAAACCTCAATAACTGAAAAAAAGCACTTCATATCAGTTTTTCAACTGATACTGTATATAACAGATTCTCTTCTCTTAAAGGTGCTCAGGAACAAGAAACTATTTCCACTGGTATTTTGCTATTCATTTTTTTTTTAAATGTGTAATGTATCAATCATAAAAGTATTATTCAACTTTAGGCATTTAAAAAGTCATGAATGGTATCAATAAAACTGGATGCAAGGACTTTTTTTGAATGAAAGGCTATGAAGAAATTGTGTAAATAATCAAAGCCTCATTGTATTAGTGTTTGCATTAGGGTACTTAGATCTGGCCCATGGAGCCCTGGAAACAGCAAAGAACCGGCCCGCGGTGTTTCTGCAAGCAAAAATGGAGCTCGGGAGGGCTGTGCACGACCTTCCCAGGCTCCGTTTTCAGTCGCAATGGCCTCCTGAAGCCCTTTGCCAGTGAAAACAGAGATCAGCAAAGGTTGCACATAGCCCCCCCCCCCAAGCTCCATTTTCAGTGGCAGGCCATCGTGACTGAAAATGGAGCCTGGGAAGGCCGCGCACAGCCCCTCTGAGCCCCGTTTTCTCTGGCAGAGAGCTGCAGGAGGCTGTCGTGGCTGAAAACGGGGCCTCAATGAGTGATGTCAAGCTGGCCATATTAACCCTGGCCATGCCCATCCCAGCCACGACTCCCCCGACCCCCCCCCAAAAGTCAAACAATCTTGATGCAGCCCTCAATGAAATCGAGTTTGACATCCCTGATCTAGGTTATACCTTTACATCCTTTGCAATAGCTTCTGAAATGGATCATCATTCTAGTCATAGGCAGCTGTTCCTATATACAATGATGCCAAAATAATGAGATATTTTTAATGATATACAGCCCAAGCTCTGTCCTTTCATACTTACATCATCCCATGACAATGGTTATGGTGTTGCAAAAAATATTTTTTCATTTGTATCTTCTCTGTGTATGCCTGTAATCCCAATTATGTTTGGCTAGATTATTCACATTTCTTATATGTGCATGAAATTAGGTCTATTTAGCAATAGCAATAGCAGTTAGACTTATATACCGCTTCATAGAACTTTCAGCCCTCTCTAAGCGGTTTACAGAGTCAGTATATCGCCCCCACAGTCTGGGTCCTCATTTTACCCACCTCGGAAGGATGGAAGGCTGAGTCAACCCTGAGCCGGTGAGATTTGAACCGCTGAACTGCAGAACTGCAGTCAGCTGAAGTAGCCTGCAGTGCTGCATTTAACCACTGCGCCACCTCGGCTCATTTAAGATCCCTTTTCTAGTACCACAACCACTGTAATCTCTTTATTTCTAAATAATCAGGAAATACTGGGGCATCAAATGCTTTTCATGGACTGGCATTGTGGTTTCGTAATTGAAAAATGCATGGATCTGTATCATTAGGAAAAAGTCCTAGTCTTGAATTTTGTTGTTGTTGTTCAGTCACTAAGTCATGTCTGAGACGTCTTGATCCCATAGACCACAGCATGCCAGGGCCCCCTATCCTCCATTGTCTCTTGGAGTTTGCCTAAATTCATGTTCATTGCATCAATGATACTATGTTATCATCATATCTTCTGCTGTCCCCTTCTCATTTTGTCTTCAATCCTTCCCAAAATCAGGGTCGACTCTTTTCCCATTAGGTCTCTCTCAGAGGAGGTATTCAGGCAATTCTGACTGGTTCTAGTGAACCAGTAGTGGAAATTTTGAATAGTTCTGAGAAGCGACAAATACCACCTTTGACTGGATCCGCCCCCATCTATTCACTGCCTCCCAAGTTCCAGCTGATTGGCTGGATCTTCTTCTTTTTTTAAAGTTTTTTATTTAGGTTTTAACAACCTGCACCAAGGAATACATCAGGGCACTTAGGGCAACAAAAAGAGCATACATTGCAAATAGAAAATAAAAATTAAGATAAAAAATAGTAGATAATACAAAAAAGACAAAAACAATAATCAGGAAAACAATACAAAACACAGATGTCTGTTATGAAAAAAAGAAGAAGTATATCAACTGGTTACAACATGTTTTGGTGCTTCTCTTCCATTAATTCATATTAATTCAGATATCTTAACTCGAATATTTACCATATCAACATCATTATACCTCCAGTTTCAATTATTATGGTTATTTAAACATCCTTCATCCTTAGCTATGCTAAAGAATTAATCCATAGCACATGCTGACAATTCATTTACTTGTTTGTATAATCCTCTATTGTCATCAAATCCTCATATCCTATTTTAGCTAAACCTCCATAATATTCAATTATATCATATATCATAACATTTTCCCCGTATTGATTAACATTTGATTGTATGAATTTTATTTAGTTTTTTTAATAGTGCTAATTATTATAGTTAATACTCTTTATGTATAATCTAAAGGCGTTTTTTCATATCCAATTGTCAGTTATCATATCAACTCCACATTATATACATTACTATCAGTATCCATTATTATTCAGCAATATCTGTTACAAGAGCGAGCAATTAGGTTTAACTAGTTTTCAATTATATTCATCAATCTATCAGCCAGTTCCAAGTTATATATATTGCTATCCATATCAGTCATTATTCAGCTAAATCTATTACAAATTGAAATAATCCGATTTAGCTAATTTTTGGATGTATTGTCCCATCTGTCAGCCTTTATTTTCTATTTGTTCTTTTTTCTTTTCTTTTTTTTTTTTTATTTCTCTCCCTTCCCATCGGTGTGGGTAGGTACTGTTCAAGATTATTACTCCTACCAATACTCCTAAATAATAATTACAGTTAAATGAAAATGGATATATAATAATGCTTGAGTTAATATGAGTTATGTTGGTTGACTGTGGAGGAGATGTACCAAAACTTATTTGTAATCGATTGATATATTAAGAAAGATGCTATACCCGTGTCAAACTAAAATTAAAAAACATTTAAATTAAAAAAAAAAAAGAGCATACATTGCCTCCTTGGTTGCGTCCGCCGAGTCCTGTCCAGCCGCCCTGTTTAGGATAACCCGTTCCCTCTTAAATAAGAGGGATACGGGGGACCCCTTGCAGGGTAGGGCTGAAGACTATGCCCAGTTCCTGGCGGACAAAGTTGCTCAGTTTCGGTCAGATCTGGACTCCACCCTTGCAGACCCAGCCGAGGCACGAGTGGACGACTTGGTAGACCAGCGCTGGGTTGAGTTTCAGGACATTACCCCCGGGGACGTGGACAAGGCCATGAGGGCTGTGAGTGCCTCCACCTGTGTACTGGACCCGTGTCCCTCCTGGCTGGTAGCTAACAGCAGGGAGGTGACACGGAGCTGGATCCAAGCGGTTATTACCGCCTCACTTCGGGAGGGGCACTTCCCCGCCGCACTTAAAACGGCGGTGGTGAGACCCCTCCTGAAGAAACCATCTCTGGATCCGGCTGTACTTAACAACTATCGTCCAGTCTCCAACCTCCCCTTTATTGGGAAGGTTGTTGAGAAGGTGGTGGCCTACCAGCTTCAGCGGTCCTTGGAGGAAGCCGATTACCTGGACCCCTTCCAGTCCGGCTTCAGACCTGGTTACAGCACAGAAACCGCTTTGGTCGCATTGACCGATGATCTCTGGAGAGCCAGGGATGGAGGTCATCCCTCCATCTTGGTTCTTCTTGACCTCTCAGCGGCTTTCGATACCATAGACCATGGTATCCTTCTGCGACGACTGCGGGAGGTGGGGGTGGGAGGCACTGTTTTGCAGTGGTTCTCCTCCTACCTCTCGGACAGGTCGCAGTTGGTGTTGGTCGGGGGACAGAGATCGACCATGAGGCCCCTAACATATGGGGTGCCGCAGGGGTCGGTCCTGTCCCCCGTACTATTTAACATCTACATGAAACCGCTGGGCGAGATCATTCGGAGGCACGGGATAAGATACCATCAATATGCGGACGATACACAGCTGTATCTGTCCGCCCCGTGCCAACTCAATGAAGCGGTGGACGTGATGAACCAGGGTCTTGAGGCCGTTAGAGACTGGATGCGGGCTAACAAGCTTGTACTCAACCCAGAAAAGACCGAGTGGCTGTTGTGTTTCCCTCCCAACAATTTGGCTAGCATTCCATCACTCAGGCTGGGGGGCCAAATTTTACACCCCTCAGACAGGGTCCGCAACTTGGGAGTCCTCCTGGACCCACAGCTGACCTTTGATCACCACCTGTCGGCTGTGACCAGGGGGGCATTTTTCCCAGGTTCGCCTGGTGCGCCAGTTGCGACCCTACCTGAATCGGGAGGCACTCACAACAGTCACTCACGCCCTCGTGACCTCTAGGCTGGAATACTGCAACGTGCTCTACATGGGGCTGCCCTTGAAGAGCATCCGGCGACTTCAGCTAGTCCAGAATGCGGCCGTGCGAGTGATTGTGGGTGCACCTCGGTTCACCCACATAACACCTATCCTCCGCGAGCTGCACTGGCTACCTGTTGATCTCCGTGTGCGCTTCAAGGTGCTTCTTACCACCTATAAAGCCCTCCATGGTAGTGGATCTGGGTACTTGGGAGACTGCCTCCTGCCGATTACCTCCTCGAGACCGATTAGATCTCATAGATTAGGCCTCCTCCGAGTGCTATCTGCCAGCCAGTGCCGGCTGGCTACTACGCGGAGGAGAGCCTTTTCAGCGGCAGCTCTGACCCTCTGGAACGAGCTCCCCATGGGGATCCGTACCCTCACCACCCTTCAGACCTTCCGCACAGCCCTCAAGAACTGGCTATCCTGCCAGGCCTGGGGGTAGAGATTGATCTGCCCCCACCCGAATGTTGGATGAATGTTGTTTACTTTTTAATTATATGTAATGTTATATGTTATTGTCTGTATCCCCCTCCCTATAAGTTGTTAGCCGCCCTGAGTCCCCTCAGGGAAAAGGGCGGCCTATAAATAAACCTATTCAATTCAATTTATTTATTTTTTAATACAGCTTTATATATATATATATATATATATATATATATATATATATATATATATATGTATGTATGTATGTATGTATGTATGTATGTATGTATGTATGTATGTATATATGTATATGTATATGTATATGTATATGTATATGTATATGTATATGTATATGTATATGTATATGTATATGTATATGTATATGTATATGTATATGTATATGTATATGTATATGTATATGTATATGTATATGTATATGTATATGTATATGTGTGTATATATATATATATATATATATATATATATATATATATATATATATATATATATATATATATATATATATATATATATATATATATATATTATAGAAACAAAGTGTTGACCGGATCTTCCCTTTTATGTCCTCTCAATTACATAATCCATTTTACATCATAACTTGGTTTTCACTTTCAGCCAAATTATTTTCTTTCATTATTTTCCATTTTTATACTCATTTTTTCTTAGTACACAAACAATATCTTCCCATCGGTCCTCCAAAAATTGCACCAAATTATCATTTCATATTTCTTTATTGTTCTATTTTACTATAAACAATATATTTCCTCTAGTTATATTTTGACATAGAGAGCATTTCTTTCATTTTTTCTACAATTAACAATGTATTATACTTTATTTCTTAATCAGTTGCATAACAATAGTAATCATACTACTATTCCCTTTAATCTACTAATACAACTCCCCCCCCCTTCTTCCTCTTTTATTCAATTTCTCTTGGGTTCTCATGAATTCCACTTTTAGTCATTTTTCTTCTTCTCTCCCTTTTTCCTAAATTCTTCTCTCACTCCCGCCCCCCCAACCTGTTTTTATGGCTGTAGTATCTTTTCTTCAGAGTATTCATTTTTATTGTTCTGCTATCTTTCCCCAGGGTTTTCCCTGTTTGGCTGGGTCTTCTTCTGTTGCCCTGCACAGGAGAATGAAGCTGGAAAGCAGGTTAGTGGGGTGGGAGGGAATAGGGATTTTACAATATTCTTCTCCTGCCACCCTCACCAAGCCATGCCCACCAGGCTACACCACGCCCACAGAACCGGCAATAATTTTTTTTGAATTCTACCACTGGCCTCTCTTCTCATTTAGTGGCCGAAAGGTATTTGGCTTTCAGCTTCACTATTCTTTCAAAGAATAGTCAGGGTTGATTGTCTTGAATACTGGTTTGTAAAAAAAAAAATCCATGGAAGTCTAAGCTTTTGGTGACATCCAGTGGTAAAAATAATTTTCCTTGGAGATTTTCCTGCCTGTGAGAGGGAGAGGGAGCTTTTTGAAAATGAACGTACGTTGTTATTTAATAACAGGAATAAGAATGGCACCCTCAAGATTCAATCTCTCCCTCTGTTTCTTGCTAAAAGAAAATGGCTTGGCCCAGTTGCTGTTCCTGCAAACAGCAGCTTCAAGGACAAATGACTTTTATCCACAAACTATTTTGGGGCAGAAAACAACTCAGGACCACCACCCACACACACACACACACACCTAATGCAAACCACACAATGTCACCTAGAGCAGTGGTGAGATTTTACTACTGGTTCTGTGGGCGTGGCTTGTCAGGTGTGACATGGCTTGGTGGGTAAGGCTGGTGGGCATGGCAGGGAAGGTTACTGCAAAGTCCCCATTTCCTCCCGATCAGCTGGAATTTAGGAGGCAGAGAATAGATGCGGGTGGGGCCAGTCAGAGGTGGTATTTACCGGTTCTCCAAACTACTCAAAATTTCTCCAAAACTGGTCAGAACCTGCTGAATATCACCTCTGACCTAGAGGTATTTTAGTTGCAAACTGGACAAGTGGCGTCAGAGCATGGATTATAAATGCACCCCAAAACTATTCAATGGATTAAGACAAAAACAGATGCTGATTTAACTGAACTAAAAAAAAAAATTAATTGCATCAATGAATAAGGCATCACTTATATGTGTGTGTTCTTTTTGCAAAATTATAAATGGGTAGCAACTTCTGGAAGTTCTACTTGGAGTAGATGATCCTGCGTATCCCAGGTACCAGGCCATAAATGGCTTCACATAGGTTAGAATGAACAATTTAAATTATACCTGAAAATCAACTGACGATTCAAGCAGAATTCACAAAAATGGTGCTATGTGCTTCCAATGACAGAACCTGGAAAATATGCCTGCTTCTGAATTTTGAACTAATGGTAATTTTTGCATAGTTTATAAGGGTTGTCCCATATAGGATCACTAGTGACAGATCAGCCAATATTGGAAGACTGCTATCATGTCACCTTAGTCCTTCTCTTCACTAGACTAGAAGATGTACCCAGTTCCTGTAACTGTTCATCATATCCTCCAATTCTCAAATCATCTTTATTTTTCTTCTCTGCAGTCAATACCAGGCTAATTCGTTCAACATTTTTGTATTATAGCAAAATGTAGATATAATTAACCACTTGGCCGCATACCTAAATTGCTATTAAAATTTCACCAATGCAACAAATGCTATTTTAGTTTTAATGCAGACACCAAACATCAGTTGCCCCAAAAGAATAGAACAGAAAACTATTTCTGTGTGCTAACCTCTTACCTTCATTCTATTTGTAGGCCAATGTTTGCAGAAGGTTTATCTTCAGATATTTTAGTTTGCATCCTTACATAAACACATATGTAAATTGCTTTTGTCCAGAGAAGTTGAACTCATGAGATTTTTTTTACAGGGTGCTTCCCTAGACAAAACAGCGAGAAACATGATGGAGCTGCAAGTCTCGGGCAGGATGCGTGTCTCGCAGCCCAACTCCTCCCACCCCATACCAACGCTAACAGAATCCAGGCTGCTTCCCTTCCGCACCGTCTCTTTAGTGAGAGGGGTAGCAGGTGGGGTGGAGGAGAATGAGAGGCATGGAGTGAGACATGGCTTCTCTTGCCATCTCTTCTCCACCCATCCCTTGCCGGGCATGGCAGGCTTCCTCTGCAGCTTCCAAGCCGCGGCAGAGAAGAGGCAAAATGCTCATCCCTGGGGATGAATCAGACGCTTCACTGAAGAAACTGCCCTACCCCAGCTCAGGCTTCCTAAATCTCTTGCTCCCCAGATTGTCCCCCTCGCAAAGAAAGCCCAACCTGACGCAAGTCATGAAAGAAGCAATTGAAAGCAAATAAGAAAAAGAAGTGACAAGGGAAGGTGGATGGATAGCAATGCTTTGGCCTCCTTATCCACCCCAGTGTCTCAGATTGCAGCCATTGTATGGGTTGGAGAGCGCTTTCCTTTTTATCGTGTGAGCTATCAGGATCACAACTCTTATAAAGCTCCTTTGACATGGACCACAAAGGTAGACTTTGTTCTGAGAATTCCTCTTGAATTTCTGTTGATACCTTGTTCAAGAGGCAGGTCAGCAGGAAGAGGGTTTTGCCACAGTTCATTGATCACTAGAGAAGCAACAGGGGCACCCATTTGATTCTGGCAGATTGCTTCCCAACTTCCCAACTTTGAAGCTGTCCTTCAAAATTCAGAAAGAGTTCCCTGCTTCTCCTTTTTCATCAGGAGGATGTAGCAAGATCAATACTAAGACTCTGCCAAAATCTGCAAATCTAGGTGTCTCAAAACATTCCTTCTCACTTGTAGGGGTCTTTTGTTTTTCAAATCTTGATGTTTGAAAATCATTTCTGAATATTATTCTGATGCTGTTTTTGAGATTGATTAACTGCTGCAGTTGGAAGAGGATGCAAGAAACCAAGGAAAGTGTAGAATGCTGGGCAGAGAGTTGCTTTTAAATGTTATCGTATAATAAAATACAGAATCGTCACAAACAAGTTTAAAAGCAACAAAAACCCTCTGAATTCCACTAAAAATCTTTTTTTTTTAAAAAAAGGAAAACAAAATTGTTTTAAATAAATTGAATGAAACCAGGTAGGAAAAAAATGGTGAAGACCTGGTCTGCAGAACTCTAGCAATTCAAAGAGTTGTCACACTTAAAGCCTATCATGGCTTCAGATCTGGCTATGGCTATCTTTGGAAACATCTTCTCTCAGTGGCATCTGCCTATCTGATCAGATTTAAAAGAGAGAGCTCCTTTGATTACCCAGCAATCAGGAATGTCGTCGTCTTCTTCTTCTTCTTCTTCTTCTTCTTCTTCTTCTTCTTCTTCTTCTTCTTCTTCTTTCTTCTTCTTCTTTCTCTCTCTCTCTCTCTCTCTCTCCCTCCCTCCCCCCCTCTCTCTGTGTCAACTTCCAAAATTTTCCCTATCATCAATTCTGGGCAATGAAGTCCACACTTCTTAAAGTTGCAGGGGTTGGGAAACACTGCTGCAGAGGAATGTTTGTTGATTAGCTGTTTTTCTATGTGATGTGTCTACTTTGTTTTTAGAAGTGAGGAAACCATGTTGAAGTAAAAGCATCTTCTAGAATATCCCAAAGGTGGCTCAGTGGCTAAGACACTGAGCTTGTCAATCAGAAAGGTCGGCAGTTCAGCGGTTCGAATCCCTAGCACCGCGTAACAGCTCCCATTACTTGTCCCAGCTTCTGCCAATCTAGCAGTTTGAAAGCGCGTAAAAAATGCAAGTAGAAAAATAAGGACAAACTTGGTGGGAAGGCTTAGTCATGCCGGCCACATGACCATGGAGACATCTTCGTACAAAACTAGCTCTTTGGCTTAGAAACGGAGATGAGCACCACCCCCTAGAGCCAGAAATGACTAGCACGCATGTGTGGGGGAAACTTTACCTTTACTAGAACATCCTGCATAATCCTACTATAGAAACAGTGCCATGCACAATGATTTAGTGTGTTGTCTACTCTTCAGTGAGAGTCTGTGAACATTATTCTAACTTAACACAGTGCAATTTCAGTAGAGTTCAGATGATCGGAAGTAAGTTGTGAATTGTGCCTCATAAAGCCACGTTGAAGTTAGAAGTGTGCAAAGATTAAATCATGTTCTTAATCCCTCAGTTGATAGATATCAGCCATTTGCTGGGGTCCCATAGGTTAAAAGGAAGATTTGCAATTTTGAAAAGATGTTGCTGGCACTCTAGGTGAAAGACTTTTGGGTGGGCATAACCTCACAGCTTTAGATTTGGCACTATGTGGCAATACAGTCAGAGCATGTTAATATGGGAATTGATATCCAACGTCTAGTGTGGTATGACACAAACCACATTTGGGAGGAAGTAATGACTGAGCCTTTTAGTGTATTTATTTTTTAAAAGATTATTGTAACAGCAATACTGGGTGGCTTAAAACTGTATCTGTTGATTTCTAAGAAAACCCTATAATAAAAAGATTATTTGTCATTAATTTGAAAGGCTTAAAATCATGCTTTAAAATGGAAATATTGAATGGTGTAAATGAACTTCTGATGGGCTTTTGTGATGTAGTGCTGCCTTTGAATTACGATCTTAGTCAATTTTTTATTGTGGCTTCAAGAAATATGTTCATAAGTGAACTGCAATCATCTATGAAACGCATAGTATAAGAAAGTGGTGAATAAAAATATAGAACATTAAAACACACCTATAAAACCACCCAACTAGAATTCCTGAGGGAAATTAAAGTGAAGCAGTCTAAGTCTGGGCTATGAGTAAGATACACATATGTAGCAGGAACTTCAGCTGTCAAAGTCTGCAGGATCTTATAAGATGCTGCACAAAGCCTAACAATGTGGGCTGAAACCATGTGCCATATGCAGAGACTGAGTGATCAGGATATCTGCTCATTAGGAGGAGAAGAAATCTGACTCAGGAAGGGAGAAGTAGATGTTTCCTGGTTTCCATTCTCACAAGGGCAAAGTCGTTCAGCTAATGCTACTTTTAATACAGTATTTACCATCCAAACTAAAAGGAAGAACACGACATTGGATAGAGGAGAAAGCTTTCCTACAGCTGGATGTTTGTAGCTCTGCAAGATAGCTGGCAGCAAATCTCATATTTGCTGATGGCAGGAAGTCTGGGGCCTTTCCTAGATCCGCTTGCTGTCCTTCACAGCTTGTTTTGCTTGATCATATTCCATTTGGAGAATCAAAGACAGAAAGAAAACCAGGCTTTGAAATTTAGTTATTACAGCCTTAATTCTGATAAAGTGATATTTCTGGAGTATTACTGATGCTAAGCCTCAAGGATAAGTGCTTCAGGCAAAGGTTTATGGAACAAGACATACTCTGACTTTGACTTTTAACATGGCCCTCTCTAGCCATAGATAAGAGCTACTGTGATTAATTTGGGTTATAGCCTCTCCAAGGTAGGAAAAAAAGGAGATCCAACAAAGCCAATCAAGGTACCAGGACGGTAATCAATCAATCAATCAATCAATCAATCAATCAATCAATCAATCAATCAATCAATCAATCTACCATGTCTATCATCTATCTATCTATCTATCATCTATCTATCTTTTATATCTATCTATCTATCTATCTATCATCCATGTCTATCATCTATCTATCATCTATCTATCTATCTATCTATCTATCTATCTATCTATCTATCTATCTATCTATCTATCATCCATGTCTGTCTGTCTGTCTATCTATATCTATCATTTAGCTTTCATCTCTATCATCTATCATCTATCTCTATCATGTCTGTCTGTCTATCTTACCTATCTCATCTATCTCTACTATCTGTCTGTGTGTCTGCTTTTTGGACTTTATGTAACATATAGAAGGTGCTGAGGATGTGGCTATCTCTAAAATGACTATATATTTATAAATAGCATATTGCTTATTGACATAAAGAAATGATAATGTCACATTGTGTTAGCATTTTTTGAAACAAGGGAAATTATTTATAACTTTTTTTTCAGTTCTAAGAGTATAAAAGAGTAAGAACAACAATTCAGCAAAAAGTGTTCCACAGCCACTTGCTATATTCACTGAAAACAAAGGGAAGAGAATGGAACAGCACACTTTATGCAAATATAGAAGTGAATTTCCCATCAGAAATCTCAACTATAAAGAATCCCAGTAGATTTTTGTGCAGGTAGCAAACTCATATATGATATGCAGAGACCAAACTTTAGAACATTTATATATATTTTCACAACATTTTATGTTTTTAATGTGAAGAGAACATGATGAAGAAGATCGTTTTAATATATTTTCACGTATTTGTGTTTTTATTTTTAGAACTATAGCCCTATATCCAGAATTATGTTTTGTGGTAACTGCTGTTTGATCAAAAACTGCTAGAATTTTTGAAGACATGGTTATGGGGATATTAAATTTTCTTTGGCTTTTACACAGTTAATTGTACTACTCGACTTGACCACATTTGAGCCCCAAATTCTGCTGCTAAGCGACATTGTTATGTGAGTTTTATCCCATTTTAGGACCTTTTTTGCCACAGTTGTTAAGTGAATCACTGCAGTGGTTAATTTAGTAACACGGTTAAATGAATGACCACTGACTTTGTCAGAAGGTCACAAAAGGTGCTCACATGACCCAGGGACACTGCAACCGTCATAAGTATGAGTTAGTTGCCAAGCCTCTGAATTTTGTTCCCATGACCCTGGGGAGGCTGCAACAGTTGTAAGTGTGAAAAACAGTCATAAGTCACTTTTTAGCCCCATTATGTTGAACAGTCGCTAAACAAACTGTTATAAGTCGAGGCCTATCTGTACTGCTCTTGGTTATTTCTATTGCTATTTTTTTCTATTTATTGCTCTTAACTGCCTTAAAGCATCATAAAAAACAGACTATAAACTTGATAAATAAAAATATGTGAAATAGAAGTTAATGAAGTCAGAAAATGCTGGTTAGATGGTTTTTTCATCTCGAAACAAGACAAACTTAAAACTTCTCTTCTTCTTTCCAAAAATGAAAAGAGAAAGCAGTTATGAAATCAATAGCACGATACCGCTGCTTGAGATTTCTTTAACACCATTGTTTGTCTTATTGTTGAACATATTTTATCAGAAAAGAGAACTTCCAGATGCCTTGGTAAAAAAAAAAAAGTTTATTTTCCATACAAAAGTGCCAAAATAATGACCAACATTGAATTCTAGTTCAACCAACAGCTCGTTCTAGTAATCAAAAGAAAAAGCATTTTTTTAAGTTCACATTTTAAAAATGACATTCTTTTTTTCACACGTTTCCACAATAACCCGAGTCCCTAGGAAGAGAGAAGTTTGCATTCCGATTAGCTGCTGAAGTCCATATATCTAAGTTCATGTAGGCACGGAATGGGTTAAATCTCGGGTAACATTCCTGCTTACATAGGACCGCCTGGCTCTCCACCTGGGCTGAATGCTGAGTGGCAGCGCTGATGGGGCAGCAGTTGTCATAGACATCATTCTGAGGGGCCCAGATGGAACCGAAGAGGCCAGACATGGGTGACAAACTCCTGGTGCTCGAGAGGTAGGACTGAAAGGCAAAGAGAAGGTATCACTGGAAGTGCAAAAAATGTCTGGTTACCAGGAACAAAGCAGTTAACTAGCACTTGAGATACTGAAGCAAGCAAGCTAAGCTGAAAATTAAATTAAAATGAAAATAAACATTTTATTTTTATGCACATTTTGCTGAAGGACCAGTCCCCCCCTTTTTTTCCTTTTACAAACATATCAATGCATGAACAGTGTGGCACCTGCATGTCATATGTTCAAATACGAATAAAACTAATAAAATTACTGTATTTTTCGGAGTATAAGACACACCAAGGTTTTGAAGAGGCAAATTAAAAAAATGTTTTTGCACTCTGCAAACCTCCCCAAAAAGGCCAATTTTTCACAAAAATGGGCCTGTTTTTTCTCCAAAAAAGAGGCATGAATAGCCTTTAGGGGGCTTGCAGAGTGCTCCTGGGGGTGAGGGGCCAAAAATGAGCAAAAAAAAAGATCCGTTTTTTGCTCATTTCTGCCCTCCCCAGCCCCTAGGAGCTCTCTAAAAGCTTCCTAGAGGCTATGCACGGGCTTTTTGGTGAAGGGGGTGAGGTTTCGGGAGGCAAAAAAATGCTGTATTCAATGTACAAGATGCACCCAGATTTTCAGTCTCTTTTTTGAGGGAAAAAGGTGCTTCTTATACTCTGAAAAATACAATAATCATAATGATTACATTCAACCAACTTATATATTTCTAATAGTAACACATAATTATATTAAGTTGCAATCTGTCATTATTCAATTATTTCATGTTTTTCTTGTTATTGTTCTTATTTTATTATATAAAACATATACATTAATATTCCCCTTTCCCCATTTTCTATCTCTTATTCTAACTTTCAGTTATGTCACTCTTTATTAAAAGACGTTTTCTTTCTATCCTACCTAACTTTTAATCATGTCACCCATCTAAAAAAGGAAAGGAGAGAAGAAAAAGAAAAGCAAATCAGAACAATACCAATAAAAATATATCATCTATCCATCGTCTCTTGCCTGCTTCAATACTTTAATTGCTATGCTTCTTTTTGACTTGCCTCCCATATTCCTCTCCTAGATCATTGTTAAGGACCAGCCTTAACAAAGTCTTTATGTCCTCACAGCCCCACATTATCCAAGCATGTTCTCCAGGTAAACGTGGATTGGAACACTGTGTTTCCCAAAACCTACTCCTGTGCCTTAATCACTGTGCCAGAATTATAAATCTATTTTTATATCCAGAAAAAAATAATCCAGCATTTTTCCATTTTCCTTTACTCATTTCATCACCTGCATAATGAAAATGTGTATTTAAATACGTACTGAACAATAAAATCTATGCAACCCAGAACGTGTCTTATTAAATGTGCCAAAATTACAATCAAAACTGAAACTGAAGCCACCTAAATTTTGAAATGTGAATGTTAAATACCTCACACTTTAAAAAAAGAAACCTAATATGTAAACGACAACCCCAAAAGATTATATTTGAACTATTATAACAGAATGCATGAAACAGTCCACCTATAACACTTACTGTTGGGTTGACATAACTGGTGGGTTCCCATGTTGGAGGAAGGTTAGGTGGGGTGTTCCATGAAGACTGACAGCTGTGATCAATGAAGCCTGAATTTTGAATTTCTTCTGTGCACGGAAATCCATTATGGTAATTCATATTTTCTTTATTTTAGGAGACAGAAGGGTTTTCAGTATTAGTCGACTTTGTATCAAAGTGCAATTCTATATATTGCATGAATAAACATATGTAGTGCTCTTTATTTACATTAGCTATCTGAATAATCACTATATGAATCCTGTTTGTATGCCCAGCTGACAGAAGCACATAATCAACTCTGGCTAATCTCCATAAACCAAAAGGGGTCAGTCCAGATTAGTATTCACATGGGAGGCCTCTATGGCTATTTGGGAAAATTTTTAAATTCCCCAAATAAGGCAGTGGAAAACTACTTACCATTGCTATTGATATACCTGTATAATCCATCATAAATATATTGGAACTTAAAAGTAGATTTCATTTTTACATCCTGTTTTTTGTTCATTTGTATAGGAGAGGAGAAGACAGTCTATACCAGGAGTGTCAAACTCAAGGCCCAGGGGCCTGATTCAGCCCATGAGATGCTTAGATCTGGCCCACAGGGCTGCCCTGAAACAGCAACTGGCCTGTGATGCCTCTGCCAGGAAAACGGCACTCGGGAAGGCCACATGTGGCTCTCGCGAGCTCCGTTTTCACTGGCAGAGGGTTGAAGGAGACCGTTACAGCCAAACACAGATCTTGGGAGCCTGTTTTATTGGCAGAGCGCTCAGGCCACCACAGGCACTCCCCAACATGAATGATACCATGCTGGTCGTGCCCACCCTGGTCACACCTTCCCCAGCTCTCCAAGGTCAAATGCAATCCTGATTTGGTGCTCAGAGAATTCGAGTTTGATACGCCTGGTCTACACTAAATAACAACATAGGTTGGATGACTGAAGAACAATATCCATTTCACAGATACTAAAGGTGAAGGAGACTGAAAGAGGCAAGCTGCCATACATAAAGAGGAAGTGGGCAACTAAATAGGGTGGATAAAAGCCAGGAATCCAGTCTAAAAGATCCCTTTGGGGAGATAGATAAGAAGGAACTAAGTTGTTAAGGAAACAAAGGAAAAAAATGACAGACAACAGAAGTTGGGCCAACAAGGAAAGAGTAGTTGCTAGTCTTGTCAATCAACAAAGCAATGGATGCAAGGATTTGGAGAATAAAAGGGCTTCTGACTCTGAGTTGTTTTTGGAGCTTCTGTCCATCTGTCTAGTGCCTGCCAGTCTAATTGAGAAAAACATGGAACAGTGTGAATGTGTATGAGAAAGCACAAATATATATCTATTGTAATCAATAAAGTTCTACTGTTGCTTTACAGTCACCAAGTCTCCATGTATTCTAAAGAATCAATTGTGCCTTGGTATTTGGTTGAAAGTGATTTTAGTATGGATATTTTCCAGGGTTGTGTGTGTGTGTGTGTGTGTGTGTGTGTGTGTGTGTGAGAGAGAGAGAGAGAGAGAGTGAGAGAGTGTGTGTGTGTGTGTGTGAGTGTATGGGGACAGTGCAATATGGATAGGAGTTTAAAAGCACATTAACAAGCTAGGATAACAACCAAAGCTGTTCAATGGAATTCTGAATGCCTATTTAAGTATACCTAAGGTAAATGTAAAAGTTCCTCTCACACAAGTGCTAGTCCTTCCTGACTCTAGGCGGCAGTGCTCATCTCCATTTCTAAGCCAAAGAGCCAGCGCTGTCCGAAGACGTCTCCATGGTTATGTGGCCGTCTTGACTAAACACCAAAGGCGCACGGAATGCTGTTACCTTCCCACCAAAGGTGGTCCCTATTTTTCTACCTTCATTTTTTTATGTGCTTTTGAACTGCTAAGTTGGCAGAAGCTGGGACAAGTAACGGGAGCTTACATGGCGCTAGGTGTTCGAACCGCCGAACTGCCAACCTTTCTGATTGACAAGGTCAGTGTCTTAGCCCTTATTAGGTAAATAGTGTACTTATTTCCATGTAAAATACTCATGGTTCTGTAGAAGACTTACCATACTCATTCACTTCTACTGGACAGTACATGTTCAGCTGGCCATCACAGGGTGAATTCCAATCAACAAAGCTATTGCAAGATTTTAAAAAAAAGTGTAAGAAAAACTTTAGAAAGATTGAATTAAAACCAATACCTTGGCTTAAACGTCTCAAACACCCCCCCCCCATATTTCTCATAAAACAGCCTAATCGGGATCCCTCCATTTCTTCCAGATATGAGAGGACAACTCCCAGCTCCCACCTCCAACACACAATCTCAGACTATAAAGATCATAGTAAAAATATATAAGCAATAATTAAAAAAAAAATAAACCTGCCCATTATGTAATGAAGGGTTTTCCTGGATCAGGCACGATACATTGTTCTCAAGACTGTAATTCATGCTATTTGTCAGGCAGATAGGCTGGGGTGACCACAGATCTGCTGGATAGAGACCTAGAAAGGCAAATAAAATTTATAGCATGTTATATATTTATACAATATATATATATAGATAGAAATATTTTTAAAAAATTCAAGCATCAGCATTACAATACTATGCAACACTGTATCTCCACCCAAAACTAAATTTTATCATATACAACATTCTAATCACTTAATTGGCTGAGGTTTATACAGTTTTGACATAAAAGTTCAAGTACAATATATTTGAAGGGCATAAGACTGAAGATCATCCATCATATGAATTTGAGTTATGATTTTTCAGCCAGTATCAAACTCTGCAAATTCAGGAGATATGTGCTGAATGAATGATACGGACGACTCTTTCTCAGAGATTCTGGATGTTACAGCCTTTCCATGGTCATGTGAACGTAAACTGGGTGCTTAGCAATTGTTTCACACAATTGCAGTGTGCTGTGATCATAGGACTACACTTTGTCATGTGACATCATGACTTTTTTTCTGTTAGCTGAACTGGGCGTAGGCGTGGCCAGAGCATGACATATCCAGTCTGTGAGCCGCAGGTTTGATAGTCCTGCTATAGAAGAAAGTTGAATTCTTAAGAGATTCTGGGAAAGATAATATATTTGCAGAAAGTGATAAGCTAGTCCCCAGCTCTCCTTTTGTAACCATGTCCATTTGAGACCAATAGATTTTAGAGGAGGATGCTGAATTATTATATTCACAGGACTATTCCAGTCTTTTCAAATGCGCCTTCCAGAAGCAGGTATATTTTAAAATGGGAGTCTGTGGGAAATGGAAGAATGGGAAGTGGATATTTGTTCTGAAAATGCTGGATAAGCAAGTCCTTCTGCTTTAACTACTTTATGCTCCCATTCATCATTCTCATTTTATGACTTAGATGACAATTAATTAGACAAACAAATGAGCAAAGAGGCTTAATCTGCTTGTTCGTTTATTTCTATGTGACATGTTTGTACCTAATTTCTGCCATTTTCCTAATATCTGCCCATAAAAAGCTAAGTAAATTCCTTCACTGTAATATCTCAGTCTATTTACATGAAAGTTGGTATTCTTGGTTAAGGTATTCAGAGGAGGAAATGCATTTGCAAACTTATTTTAGCTTTAACAAAACTTCTCATCAGACTTATTTTTGATCTCTTGTGAACAATAAGCTGATCAGCAGTTCTTATTTTTTGTGGGAAACATCATTTTAATTTTTATAGTACTTTTATGAAAGATTGCAATTTACAACAATAAAAACTAATGCGAATCTAAAAAACAATAAAAAGTAAAAATGAAGGAGAAAAGACAGAATCAGAAAAATCAGAAAAACAAGGAAAAATAAGAATATAGTAAGGCAAGAAAAGAGAAATATATAAAGAAATGACTTCCTCTTTCATCAAAAAATACAGGTAGTCCTCCAATTATAACTGCAACTGAGCCCAAAATTACTGCTGCTAAGCAAAACAGATATTAAGCGTGTTTTGCCCCATTTTATGACCTTTCTTGCCACAGTTGTTAAGTGAATCACTGCAGTTGTTAAGTTAGTAACACAATAGTTACGTGAAACTGGCTTCCCCACTACACTGCTTTTGTAACTGAGGACAACTTATATGAACAATTTTAGTAACTTATCAATTTAAAAATAACATTTTAAAAAGTTCCTTTCCACTTATTTATTTGACTAGGATTTCATCTAGATTTTATCTTCTTTTAAATGGATACTGCCTGTAGATCCCATCCAATTTTGTCAACGGGGCATGGTGGTGGATGCATTCAATGCAGCTTCAGATTTCTGAATTAAAGTTGCAGTAAATAATAAATTAAGTATAAGTATAGTGGAAAAACAGAAAGAATACAAGGGAATTTTAATATCTAATGTATTCCTGTTAAGTTAATGAAATTTAAGCAACCGTTCATCCTAAATAATCTACCTAGTTTCACTTGAGTTACATAAATCATAGTGAAACTATATTAAAGATAAGTTAATCATTAGTCATATAAAATTGGATATATCAGAAAGAAAATGAGTAATGCAGGACTGCTTGGATGATCTGCCTTATATTACAAACAATAAAAATTGTGCATGAAATTCTGATATGATTTAGTTACCATAGCAGATCTTTTTAAAATAACCAACCTTCATTTTTGTCTTGATCTGTGGTTATATCAGTGAAGCTGGGACACAAATTCTCTGGATACTGTGTGATACTGTTCACTTCTCTACTAAAATTAAATATAAATATATTTATATTTTTAATGATCAACATAACTTTTCCACTGCAAAGAGTATAACCACGGTTATGTTCATAAATAGACATATATGCACATATATTCCAGGCATGATATCTAATGTAACCAAGTAAAAAAAGGTTTTTTGATAAAAATATTTGCATGGCAGCATGTTTTTTTGTCTGATCTCAAAATACAAAGCAGTCAGATTTGATTAATATTATTGAGAAACTCTAAGACTTAACTACAGTGAGAGAGAGAAATCATCCCATAGGCTATGGCAAACCACTGCTATATGGCTCCCCAAAACATGGACATAGAATTTAAAAATATATTTATTTTTAAATAAGGAGGTACATTAATATTTTATATGAAATAAACAGTTAAAAGCATTATCAAATGTATTAGTAAGTTTAGAATTAGAATATTTGCTTTTCATTTCTTTGTTAGTTATATTTGAAACAGTTGGTCTGTGACTGAGCAATACAAAAGAGGAACTATTAAAAGTCTTTACCTGGTGTTGCAGATATTGTGGGAAAGATTTAAAGTGATGGCCGTATCAGGTGAAAAATCATTACATGAAATACTTTCCCCTGCACAAAGCAAAATTAAGAATCAGGGACTAGAATAACAAATACAATATACTAACTTTGGGACTATATGATTTAACAGGCAGTCCCTAAGAGGACTTTTAGCATATTTCTAGAGATTTTCTGTAGATTCCCAAAAGTCACAGAAAAGGGAAAAAAATTGAGGAATAAACATAGCTCTCCCATCCAGAACTAGCATTTAAGACCACAATGCCAGAAACAATTAATTCATAATGTACAAATTTGATAGCAATAGCACTTAGACTTATATCTGCTTTATAGCCCTCTCTAAGCTGTTTTCAGAGTCAACATATTGCCCTCAACAATTTGGGTCCTCACTTTACCTTGGAAGGATGGAAGACTGAGTCAACCTTGAGCATGGGAGAATTGAACTGCTGGCAATCAGGAGAACTAGCCTGCAATACTACATTCGAACCAGTGCACCCCCATGGCTCTTTTGATAAATAACTATATAAATAAACTTGTCTCCTTGCCTTCAAAAATAATACATTTCAATGTTCCTTTAAACTATGCTATTAACAACTCATGAGACTATTAAAATGCATTTAAATTTAATGCATAAATTTAATAAGGATTAACAAGAAAAGCAAATAGGAATTGCTAATGAAAATACTTGATTGTTTATATAGGTAGTAAGGGGGGTGGGGTAGTCAGGAGTTTAATGTAATGCAATGATGTTTTCCCAAAACAGAAAAGAGAAAGAACATGTGTCCAGACCCCACATACTTGAAGGAAAGAAATGTCTGCTAGGAATCTTCTTATCTCCATCTGAACTGCTAGTGCTGCTCCAACTGCCCCAGCTGCCCCGACTGGCCCGGACACTTCCAGAAGAACTTCCACAATCTGAACTTGAGTCTGAACAAAACCTCTCCAAGCACTTCTTCTTAGGCCACTGGTAGAAACCTTCTTCAGGAAGCAGTTAACAAAACCAAATGTTAACACTTGCATCATTGCATTCTCACAAATAAGAAAACATGTGACTACCAGGATATCAGATTTTCTCTTCTATTCCATATTTTGTTAGACAGAAAGATTAAGCAATTTAAGCAAATGGCAGACTAAGAGAGAGCTCATTTCTAAACTAGGACTATCCCTGAAGATTAGACATGTTCAAGGTTTTATAAATATTTTTTTTGTCACTGGTTTCCATTCTCCTAATCCAGTGATAGTTAACCTTTCTGTCACTGCGTTCCGCCCTGCGTGCTGGAACTGGCATGCAGAATCATCCCACCTGGAATGTGAGGACTCACCGGCCTTCGTGAGTGCAGGAGCATCAAAACCCAGAAGAGCAGTGTTCTGGCGCGCACCGGCACACAAACTTCCAGTTTCCGGTGCGGGCATGCACCTGACAAACAGCTGGCCATTGTGCATGCATGCACCAAAAACCTGGAAGTTCAGGTGCCGTTATGCACATGCGTGCTAGAACTCTGCTCTTTCCATTTCAGGGCTCCTACATGCGAGAAGGCCAGCTGGCCGGCACACGTTTGTGCACAGGAAAGCGGAAAAGGAGCCAGAGATGCCATGCATCCCTGGGCTGGCTCTGTGTGCCACCTCCGGCACATGTGCCATAGGTTCTCCACCACAGTCCTAATCAAAAGTCAAATATAAAGACTAGAATGTTCTCCTTATTATAGCATCAAATCAAATCATTTTTTTGTTTCTTGGATTTGATTTGAGGATTGAGATAACAAAAAAAGGATTTCAAATGAAAAACTGGTTACTATTCTTTGCCTTCCATTTACATTTTACTACCTACCTGCTTCCCTGTGCGCAGATTTATCATCTCCTTTGCAAGTTTCCCCGTTGCTTTGAGCACACCAATTTCTTATGTTAATAGTAGTTCTAAGTTCATGTCTTTCACTGCACACATGCTTCAGTTCAGCCTGTTCAGGAACCCTGTAAAAATGTACCCCAAACAAGAAGAAAAGCCTTATTTTTTTCTTTCCACTCTGATCAGTGAATGAATAATGGCAACAATGCATATTAAGATTAGATGCTTGGGTTAAATAGCACATGAACAGCAACTGAAACACCAAATGTTATGTGTTAGCAAGAGAACGAGTGAAATAATTATAAAATAATACATGGCGCCAAACTCTCCCGTTCTTACACAGAATTACTATTCCTTTTTGGCAAAGGTTTCTGATCCAGCCAAACAATTCTGTTTAAAAAACAATTTCTTCGTTTTCTCTCTCCTCAGAGTCCTTTTAGCATTCATTCTAAAATAGTGCAGAAACCCCTAGAAACAGCAGCAGCAGCAGCAGCAGCAGCAATGGTAATGGAAGAAGAGGAAAGGATTGGAAAAAGTCCTTCCTTCTATAGACAGGGACATTCAGAATAAAAATACACTCAAAGATTGCTAGCACTCTCTGAACACATCCAATAAATTTAAAGTGGTAGAAACAGTGCTGATCTTCTAACTTTAAAATGTGAATATGTGATGGTAGTGATGCATACCGTGAAGAGATGTTTATATGCTTCTTCTTATTTTTTCTGTTTGTCCTATGTCTATTCCAGCTCGTATTGGGCGTGTGTCCATCTTTTTTCTCTTGAGACCCATTTTTTCGGTGAACTTCTTCCTGCTGAAAGACACAACTATTTTTTTTAAATATGTGCTAGAACCACATTCAATATAACCGACTATTGAAAGATTACCATTTCATGATACTGAATATATTAGCGTAAAGTTTTTTTTTCTATTTCTTCTCTGATACTTTTATTCTGTTTTGAATTAGAAAGGGCTGGAATGGGAGCAAGAATAAGTAGTACAATTTTGACAAAAACCAGGTCAGCATCACTATTAGCAGACCTACTATAAATGCTCCCTCTGACTTACTTTCTTGTTTTTCTTTTTTTTTTTCATTCACTCACTCATTCACTCACTCACATTGCTGTTCCACTGAGGTTCAAAGTTTCCTTAAGTTATTTCAGCTTTGTATTATATAGTTGCAGCCAGGGTTAATCAAAGAGAAAATTAAAGGTAAGTTTCATGCATGCATATTTTTGTTCTGGTGTTAAGATCACAAAATTGTAAATCTAAAGTGAATCAAAGAATATAAATAACCTCATGTAGTGTATGCAGCATCTAATTTGATCTAAGAGACTATGGAAAGCTTTGAAACAATTCTTTTTTATTAAATCATTTAAACTTCTTAATTTGTAAAAATGGAGCTCATTAATCCACTTCAACCAATCTTCATATTTTGAAAGAGCTTCTTCTTTTTAACAATTTTTTATAATGATTGCTTGTACTTTATTGCTAGTAATATCAATTGTTGTCACACACACACATAGTGTCTGGGGCGTACTGATAGACAATTGTTAAAAAGTATGAAACAAGAACTGAAATATGGCTACTGTATAAAGTTCATCTTGTTGAAACCTCTGGGCTTTTATTAGCTTTGATAAAACTTTCCAAATTGGACCATATTTAACCCCCACCCGCAATCTATCATATTGTGGCTGTTGTTGCTTTTTTTTAAAAAGTAATTATTGCAAAGAAGAGATATAAAAACAAACCTCAGCAGAAATCAATTCCCGTTTTCCAGAATACAGTAATTCATCTTTAGGTCCTTTATTCTCTAACTTCTCTGTGGAAAGCTGATCGCTTGCCTGTTTTTGCAACGTCTCAGAGTTTCCTGTTTCATTCCCGAGAGGCACTTGCTGACTATTTCCTTAAGCAATAAAGAGACATGTACTTTATAATAACCACTAATAAACCATGTATTACTTGAAATTTATAGTAAAGGTTAGTGACATGTTACATTGGATTTTAAATTCTCAAATTTCTTAGCTGAACGTATTCTTTCATCAGATACTTTAGAAAAAATATTTGGGTCTGACTAGATAAATAAAATATTGGCAAAACCCTTTTCATTCTGGAAAGTAAAATAAATGTGAAGAAAACTAATATTATATTTCAATCACATAAAACCTTCTCTGAAGGAATTTCTTCATTTACAATTCATCTTAATCCTAGTAAATATGCCTAAAATTGCAGCCTTTGTGTCATATCTGTATATCTTTTCTAACTGTTAAATGCTGAAAATCCAATTAAAAGCCACTTCTTAAAAGTAATAAAATACTTGGGTTGCAATATAATGTTACTATTGCTAAAATATTTGACATAGTCCAGCTTCTATGGCCATAATTCTAGCATTATTTTCAAAATTCTAGAAGTTAACAAAAACTATTTTCTCTGCATGCATATTTCTCTGTTGAGTTTATTCAAAACAACATCTTTTTGATTTTTAAAAAAATACCTCCATTTTTCCGGGAACTCTCTTGAAATTCTGCTTGTTGTTGAGGTGAAGATCTTGGAAAGTGACTCTCAGACAATTTCTTTGATGACTTTGAAGGACATAACTCAGGTTCTTTGAGATCAGCTAAATTTTCTGAAGTCTTAAGATTCGTTTCCTTAGGAAACATATTTGTTTGAAGACCCTCCTTCAAATTGCAATCTGAAGAAATGTTTTTCATAAGTGTTGCACTTTTCAATGCACTTTCGTCTTTATCAACAAAGTTCCCTGGATGTGTTAAGTTCTTTTGCATGTTCATGTTTACGCTATTTGCATATTTCAAGCTCAGCCAGTTTTCATTAACAGTACAACTGTCTTCCTTTGGTGATGAAATAGGATCTTCAATTGACTGGTTCAGCTTATCATCTGTTGTCAGAATGTTGCTGCTAGTTGTTGTGCTTGATTTTTGTTTACCGTAGTATACAGAACATTTATGTTTCTTCTGAGAATGGCTGTATGTTGCCGGACTCCTCTTGGCAGCATTTTGGCTCCGACTGGTGGCAGAGCCCACCAAAAGGGATCCTTTTCCTTTTCCTTTGTCAGAAGAACTGTAAGTCTCAGTGAACGCTCTGCAGCTACTCCTGATTTTAAAATAAAATTATAAGGCTTACTATAAAAAAAGGATTGCATGGTTGCACTTGCACTTAGACTTACATACTGCTTCACAGTGCTTTTACAGCCCTCTCTAAGTGGTTTACAGAGATAGCATATTGTCCCCAACAATCTGGGTCCTCATTTGACCGACCTTGGAAGGATGGAAGACTGAGTCAACCTTGAGCCTGGTGATATTCGATCTGCCAAACTGCTGGCAGCCGGTGATCAGCAGAAATAGCCTGCCTGTACTACACTCTAACCACTTTGCCACCATGGCTCTTAGTTGATACTTCTAAAACAATTTCTGTGTTTGCTATGTCTTTCAGTTTTATATTTCCTGCCTCCTTTATTATATGTCATAACAAGAATATTCATTTTTTACTTTATTTATCTATTAAACCTATATGATGTCCATCTTGCCTAGATTTTTGTCCCAATTCCACTAGAGATACTGCAAAATAGCAAATATACATATACTCTGATATGCAAATATGGAAATATAGATTATGTATATCCAAACTTTTTAAACTTGTCTTATTAGTATAAAGCAGCAGTCATCCCAACTAAGATCTTAGGAATACCAATCTATACCACAATCTATAATTTTTAAATAAGATTTCCAGGAATTTTATATATAGAAAGATAAAAGGCATTACTTGTAAGTTTCAGAACTGATGATATCCACAGAATTGTTGTTTTGCAGTGTAGAATTATGATTTGACCGCTGTCTTGACTTCATGAATTCTGTTAAAATATACTGTGCTTGCTGGAAAGCTATTAAGATCACACCAAATAAGGACAAACTGCAAGTGGAAACACACGGATAGAAACAGTACTGCAAAATGTGCAAAAATGAAAGTCCATTTAATCTCAATTTAACAAAATACATTTGAAGGCACCAAGAAGTTATAGTCAAAGAATGACTACCATTATAAAAGCTGCCATATCCTAAACTTTGTGTGGTAAGGGGTTCAATATGCATGGCATGTATCCTATCCACACTATTTTAATGTCATCTGTGATCCTGACAGATTCCATAATTTACTGAGCCTAGCATAATGCAAAACCCACTAAGGAACAGTATGTGGGATGTAGGATTTTTCTCCACCAGAATAAGTGGGCTGTCAGAGTAGCAGCACCTTCACATATTTTAGTTTCTGTTTTACAGCTGAGATTATCCTCTTCCTGATAATGTTCTCCAATGTATGTTCTTCAATGCCTGATAAGATACCAAGCAATTTTGTTGAGACCAACTATCTGTATGAGTAATTGTAAGAATTTTGTATTCATCAATATTCATCCTCTTTTATGATGAAATTTAAAAATCGACCAGAGGAAAAGATTAGTGGCAGTTGATTTTTAAAAAATCCACATCTGTTAAAATAATTTAACAATTATTCCTGTATGATTACAGAGTTTATTTCTCCTTAGGACCCCACTGAAAGCATCCTGAGAGTCTGCTTTACCTTACAAAGAGTACTGTGAGCCTCCAGAATGATTCTTCCCAACTGGGTCCTGGTACCACATCTGCACATATGGGTAACAGATGGTGAGGAAGGGTCACGTTGAGTGTAAAGTGAAACTCGATGCCAGCAGCAGTAACCAGAGTCAGCTCACGAATAACCCAAGAGGATGTAAAATCTGGAGTAAAACTGCACCAGAAAAAGAAACCAAGACAATGAAGTTAGGGCCTTTTTAAAATAGTTCTGTCATAGTTGCTTTTGCTAGAAACAAGATTATTATGGGTAGTTCTCCAATTCCAACCATTCATTCAGTGACCATTCAAAGTTGTGGTAGCATTGAATGAGTGGTACTTATCCCTACTCCTCTAAGATACAGTGGTCATATGTTCAAAATTCAGGTGTTTGCCGACCACCTGCACTTATAACTTTAGGCATGCTTCAACTCCCTTTACCTGCCTATCTTTTCTATCCCTGAAGCCTGACTCCTCTACTGGGGTGCTCCACCAGTTGACCTTCATTATCTTCTTGCTCCTACTGCTGAAGAGATATGCAAGGCTTTCTTGCATGAGGTTTCCTTGTGAGAACTAGGAAGAAGATCTCACGTGGTCAAAAGCTGCCTTGTGGAGGACCAGGCTGGGTATTCCTTGTCAGCGGTAAGAGCAAGAAGATGGCAAAGGTCAGTTTTTCTGTTGTGGAAGAATACTTTTATGAAGTCACTCCTTCCCTCCCTCCCTCTCTCTCTCCCCTCCCTCCACCCTCTCTCTCATACACAAACACACATATAAACACAGGCTTAAACTATGAACAAACTGTTCTGCTGAGGAGGAGACATTCTGAAGCTATATAAACACATGATGGTCTCATTAACTGCTCTAGTCAAGAGTAGTGCCAAAGAGTCACCAACATAGACATGTATCAAAGAAAGTAAGAAAATGGTAAAAACCCTGGGTAACAGGATTCTAAGAAATATTTTCCATTTTTAGCAGAAAGATGAATAGTGAAAAAGTGTAATCATTCCAACACAGAATGAAAAAATGCTTTGAATGCATAATCTTATTCTAATATATTTGTTGCAGTCTCTTTCAACCTCTCTCTTATCTAATAACTAATATATATGAAATGCAAAACAGTTCAGGAAAGAATACCGTAACAAGAAACATCTTTGCCAGAAGGATAAGGAAGGCTAAAAACACTCACAGATCTTAACTAGCCAATGGAACTTTTCTTTTTACAGCATTATTATTATTATTACAGATAACTAGGCCAAAAAAACCCAACCATAAATAATGATTTAAGCAGCCAGCAAAGCAAACTATGTCTTGTTAAAAGATCTCAACATCTAAAATAATGTTGCAAGTTACAGAATATGTTATTGAAGTAAAAATTTGTTAAAATCCTTACTAGAAAGAATTTGGGAATTATAGTATTTTCTATGAAAATGTTTTATGGCATGAATGTTCTCCTCATTATCAGTAATTAAAGACAATTGTAAGAAACAATAATTTTATTAATAAAAGCACAAATACTTACACAATGCTAATTTCACGTGAAGAATTTGGTGCCAAAAAGAACTCCCTGCAGTCAAGTACTTCAAACCCAAATCCTTGACAGTTGTACCCATTAATTTTCATAGACATTATAGTAATAGGAAGATGACCAATGTTCTCGACTTTAAAGTTCTTTGTGATAGACAGAATATGCTTGCCATCTTTCAGTTCTGAAAATCATAAAATAGATATATTTTTATAACAGTCTATCTATTTCAATGTTCTATACTGCTAACAAATCTTCAAATAATGCTGCTATGATACATTCATTTATATGCAAGGCAAGACAGTTAGGTGGGAATAGCAATGATATAAATCCGAATCGAACCAAACACTTTTAACATCTTGCATCAGGGAATACATCAGGGCAATCAGGACGTCGAAAAGAACTTATATTGCCACCGATTGCTTCTGCTGAGTCGCGCCCAGCCGCCCTGTTCAGGATAACCCATTCCCTCCTAAATAGGAGGGATACGGGGGATCCTTTGCAGGGTAGGGCTGAAGATTACGTCCAGTTTCTAGCGGACAAAGTTGCTCGGTTTCGGTCGGACTTGGACTCCAATCCCGCAGACCCAGCCGAGGCACTAAGGGATAATCTGGTAGGCCATCGCTGGGTTGAGTTTCAGGCTGTTGCCCCTGAGGACGTGGACAAGGCCATGAGAGCTGTGAGTGCCTCCACATGTGTACTGACACGGGGCTGGATCCAGGCGGTTGTTACCGCCTCCCTTCGAGAGGGGGTCTTTCCCCCCGCTCTTAAGGCGGCGGTGGTGAGACCCCTCCTGAAGAAACCATCTTTGGATCCAGCCATTCTTAACAACTATCGTCCAGTCTCCAACCTCCCCTTTGTGGGGAAGGTTGTTGAGAAGGTGGTGGCCTTTCAGCTCCAGCGGTCCTTGGAGGAAGCTAGTTATCTTGACCCATTCCAGTCTGGCTTCAGGCCTGGATACAGCACAGAAACCGCTTTGGTCACATTGACCGATGACCTCTGGAGAGCCAGGGATGGAGGCCACGCCTCCATCCTGGTTCTCCTTGACCTCTCAGCGGCTTTCAATACCATCAACCATGGTATCCTTCTGCGACGACTGCGGGAGGTGGGGGTGGGAAGCACTGTTTTACGGTGGTTCTCCTCTTACCTCTCGGACAGGTCGCAGTCGGTGTTAGTCGGAGGGCAGAGATCGACCCCTAGGCCCCTAACATATGGGGTGCCACAGGGTTCGGTCCTGTCCCCCCTACTTTTTAACATCTACATGAAACCGCTGCGCGAGATCATTCGGCGGCACGGGATAAAATACCACCAGTATGCGGACGATACTCAGTTGTATCTGTCCGCCCCGTGCCAACTCAATGAAGCGGTGGACGTGATGAACCAGGGCCTTGAAGCTGTTAGGGACTGGATGAGGGTTAACAAGCTTGTGCTCAACCCAGATAAGACCGAGTGGCTGTTGTGTTTCCCTCCCACCAATTCGGCAAGTATTCAATCTCTCAGGCTGGGGGGGTCAAATATTACGCCCCTCAGACAGGGTCCGCAACTTGGGAGTCCTCCTGGATTCACACTGACTTTTGAACACCATTTGTCAGCTGTGACCAGGGGGGCATTTGCCCAGGTTCGCCTGGTGCACCAGTTGCGCCCCTACCTGAACCGGGAGGCTCTCACAACAGTCACTCGTGCCCTTGTGACCTCTAGGCTGGAGTACTGCAATGTGCTCTACATGGGGCTGCCCTTGAAGAGTATTCGGCGACTTCAGCTAGTCCAGAATGCGGCCGCGCGAGCGATTGTGGGTGCACCTCGTTTCACCCACATAACACCTATCCTCCGCGAGCTGCACTCGCTACCTGTCGATCTCCGGGTGCGCTTCAAGGTGCTACTTGCCACCCATAAAGCCCTCCATGGTAGTGGATCTGGATACTTGAGAGACCGCCTACTGCCAATTACCTCCACTCGACCAATTAGATCCCATAGATTAGGCCTCCTCCGAGTTCCATCTGCCGGTCAATGCCAACTGGCAACCACGCGGAGGAGAGCCTTCTTGGTGGCAGCTCCGACCCTATGGAACGATCTCCCCGTGGAGATTCGTACCCTCACCACCCTCCAGACCTTCCGCACAGCCCTTAAAATCTGGCTATCCCGTCAGGCCTGGGGTTAAAGACCGTAACCCACCCGAATTGTATGAATGTTGTGCTTTTAATGATGTACTGTCTTATGTGTTAATTTGTTTGTTTTCCCCTCCTTTCGAATTGTAAGCCGCCCTGAGTCCCCCCAGGGAAGAGGGCGGCATATAAATAAACTACTCAAACTCAAACCCTTCTACGTTTTCCCTGTATTAATGCAAAAAATATCAGTACTACATTATATATCATCCATGCATTTATGGCATATATTTATGATCATAAATAGCCACAACAGGAATCAGAGATATGTGACATATCTGCATGTTATGAACCTAGTCTCTACACCTTTCTTTTAACCATACATATCTGTAAACTGGAAACTAATCCCTTTCAATTCCTTATCAACAGACAAATTTTCTACTCACGTCTTCTGCAGTCCATAAGGGTTGACTCTGGCACCTTAAATCGAAGAGATCCGCCAGCCCCAGGTAATCTTCCCCCTACTTTCAGTAATTCTCTCGCTCCAATGCCTTCAACATGAACCATATCCAGAACTGTCAAATTATTTCTGTAATAAATCAAGGAAAATTTAAATCAAATTTAACAAAAAAAAATATTAGCACCATCACAAATCACCCAACAGCATACAATATGTGCAATATATCTCAAAGCAAAAAATTGGAAACATGCAATGATAATTCCTTTTCCTAATGTACTCTGTTTCCAGTGGTGGGTTGCTAACTAGTTTATTACTGGTTCGCTTGCACATGCATGCAACACTTCTGTGCATGCACAGAAGTGTCCGGGGGGGTGGATGGAGCCTCCCACCACCGCCACTACCGGTTTGGCGAAACCGGGAGCAACCCACTTAGCCTGCTTCCCTGAAAATAAACTCTCCCTGGATGATATGCCCTCCCCCAAAATATTGCAACACAGCAGCAGCCGTGAGGTGACCATGCTCACTGCCTCCTGCACCTCAAAAATAATAAGGCATCCTCCAAAATAAGGCCAAGCGCTTATTTCAGGGATTAAAAGAAAATAAAACCCTGTTATATATATATATATATATATATATATATATATATTAGTGTCACAACCCCTGGTAAGCCCCAATTATGGGAGGAAGCTAACTGCCTCCAACATCTGTCAATCAGCTCGTCACAATTTATCAGCACAAATAAAAACACACACACACACACACACACACACACACACACACACACACACACACACACATATATATATATATATATATATATATATATATATATATATATATATATATATATATATATATATATATAATATGAGGGGTCCCCAACTCTCAGTCCACGCCCTGGACCCAATCTGCAGCCCATTGGGAACTGGGCCACACAAGCCACAGGCAAGTGCATGCAAAATCATCCCATCTCTACCGCCACTGCCGGTCCATGGGGTTGGAAAGGTTGATGATCACTGGTTTACATCACTTCATATCATTTCAGATGTGAAGCATTTTTTAAAAATCTGCAATGAACTTTTTAGCATCACTCTAAGTAAAAAGTAGGCCTACCTGACTAATATAAGGGAAGTTACTCTCCTGTAGTCAAGAGGTGTAAAGACAACACCAACTCTCTTCATTTCTAGAGGCTGCAATTTCAAATGAAGCATCTCAGAAGTAGACCTGCGATAATCATGGCCTTCCTGTGGTTCCCCCCCCCCCAAGAAAAATAAAAATAACAACATATTATTTATATTTGTATTTTTTGGCATCACTTAGCATTGATATGTAAAGAGCATCTTTAATAAGTTAAATTAGTAAGATTATATAAGATAAGATTTATAAACTCAACAAAATACTTTGACGCCCTTTTCTGTTTGTAAGAAAATAATTCTTTTTCAAATTCTTTACTAAGAAATGAATGTTATTGAGATGAAGGCTTATGGAACAGTTATCTTCCCACCAACGATGGTTCCTATTTTTCTACTTGCATTTATACATGCTTTCGAACTGTTAGGTTGGCAGAAGCTGGGACAAGTAATGGGAGCTCACTCCATTACGTGGCACTAGGGATTCGAACCACCAACCTTTCTGATCAACAAGCTCAGCATCTCAGCCACTGAACCACCGCATATACCCATTATATAGCATCAAATAACCAGTTTTCTGTATCTTTTTGCTATCACCCAGCAACTAAGATATGGTAAATCTAATAAATAAAAATTGACTACAACTAGCAAGTGAATCTTTCTTCAATGTTTTCTCTCTTCATTTGCACTGGAAGCAATCTTCTATAACACTTAAAAATATGGAGGTGCTTCTACCAAAGTTTTTTTTTCTTAACTCCTGTTATTAGTTACCTGTGGTAATCATTTTATTCAGTGGTAGAGCCAGTTTTTCTTCCAATTTTTAATCCTGACTGATTAAAGTCTGTATTCTAATTAAACTTCGCTCTTTTAATGTATACTCTCTAATAATAGGGTTTGTCTTTCTGTGACCTAACCTGTATTATTTGATTGTTCCATAAAAATGAAAAACCTGCAATAGAGACAATGAGTTTTTTTAAACAAATAAATATTGTAAATCATGTAAAAGTTAATTCAATATTTCATAGCAAATAATAACCCTGAATAGTTGAGTGCCTTTTGTGTATATAAACAACACATTCTGAAAAAGTTGCTAGAGAATGTATTTAATGCAGATCTATTTTTAAATTCCCTATATTTGTATGTATTACATCACTTTAACACAAGACATAACTTACCCGGTAAGTATACTCTTCTGTCAATCTGAATTCAGTGGTTGTATAATTAATAGATTGTATATTTGCACCAAACCTGCATCAAAATGCATTAAAATGGTTATACTCCCAAACACAAAATACAGCATAGAAATAACTAAAAAGCTTAAGTTATTTAAGTTTCTATTTAATTCAAATATTTTGTTTTGAAGAAAAAATATTACTCTGTTTCCCTGAAAATAAGACAGGGTCTTATTTTCTTTTTACCCCCAAAATAAGCACGGCCTTATTTTTGGGCAGATCTTATTATTTTTGAGGGGCAGGAGGCAGTAAGCGTGGTCACCTCATGGCTGCTGCTGTGTTGCAATATTTTCAGGGAGGGCTTATTTTAGCACATGCACTCAAAAGCCTGATTGGGCTTATTATCTGGGGAGGCCTTATTTTCAGGGTAAATACATGGGATGCACTACCCACAGATTTTTAATTGGGCGTTTTGAAATACTGCTCTTGTCATTGTACTGTAAGAAAGGATAGTACACAGTTCAAAGGTATATTATAAATTTTATTGCCAGAAGACATAATATTGCCACCATTAAGAATTTTGAGACAATTAGACAGGTTTTCCTACACAATAGCCACCAGAGATTGCTACTTCTCACAGGGTTGTTGTTGTGCATAAGGAAGTGCGTTGTATATGTTTGCTGCCTTGTAAAATAATAAAGGAGGAATGAATGAACGAATGAACAAACAAACAAGCGAATGACAGAACCAATGAATGAAAGTACAGGATCATATCTGCTATCATTTATTCAAACCTCTGCATGTTCCATGTATGCTCTTTTCCATGGAAGCAAAAGCAACTGGAAATTGGAGCTCGTTAAGAACACAGAAGACCTAAAGATAGGGTGTCAAACTCGATTTCATTGAGGGTCGCATCTGGGTTGTGTTTGAACTCGGGGGGAGGATTGTGGGCAAGGCCAGCTCAATGTCACTCATGTCTGTGGTGCCTATGGTGGGCCGAGCGCTCTCCCAGTGAAAACCGGCTCTAGAGCTCCGTTTTCAGCTGCAACAGACTCCTACAATCTCTACCAGTGAAAACGGAGCTCTGTTTTTGCTGGCAGAAGCAGTGCGGGCTGGTCCTTCACTGTTTCCAGGGCAGCCCTGTAGGCCTGATCCGGCCCCTGGGCATTGAGTTTAACACCCATGACCTAAAGCATGCATGCACACATACCGTCTCTTCCGCTTTCTCTATTGCTTTCACACTTTTTTGATAAATTTAATAAACTTACAGTTTCTTTATTTATAATCTGTTCTATTCCAGAGTGACCTCAAGTTAGTATAAAAGTAATAGAGGCCTAATGGCTATCATCACATCCCTCCCACTAACTACACATATTGAGTACCAAAGATATGGATGGAATTTTTTGTATGGGTTCAAATGAAAATAAAATAAAAGCCATATTCAAATGTGAATTACCATTTCCTGAGTAGAATCAGTGGTGCTTGAGGATCAGGATAGAAAGATAAAGGCAGGAGTTGCAATGTAACTGGGAAATATGAAGGGTTTCTTAGCGTAAAATATTTTACCTAAACAATTAAAACACAAGAATTCAAGTTATCAATATACAGTTTTAAGGCATTTTTGGAATGTTATACATTTTAATGCTTTTCCTCAAATACCAGTATTTACAATTATACATAATTGGCATATTCTATATGATTATAAATCTTTTTAAAAAAATATAATGGATGTGCAATGTGCTACACTAAATTATTGGCTTCACTCTGGTTTTACAATTTTCCAACACAGCTGATGTCAACATTCTTTTAAATTGATGCAATAGCTACACATTTTTTTTCAAGTTCCTAGTATAATATATAATCTCACCATGCTATTCATTGGTGCGGCTGCACTGAAGTTCAGAGTAAGACCAGCCTCTGACACCAAATGGGGAAAAGATAATGCAGATGATTCTTCTTCAGGGTTTTTTTGATAAGCAGCTTGAATAATTTCCCTAAGATTTCTTCTGTTGACATAATACATATAAAACAATGGTCAATGAATTTAATGTTTTTATATAAATATCAATTACATACTTTTGGATGGGAATATTTGTGAAATTAATTCTCATTTTTTTAAAAAAACCTTTATTTATTAAGTTTATTGGGCACCCACAGGGTAACTCTGGGCAGCTTACAATCCTAGGAAATAAATATACATATACATTTAAAATATACATAAATTAACACAAGCAAAGGCTATGATACAATTACAGATGGGGTGAGTGGGTGGGTGTTAATTGATCAACCACCTCCATGGTTGATGTGATGCCCACATTGGGGACCCAACTGAATGGCAGAGCCAGGTTGGCTCTTATGAAAACTGAGGATGGTTGGGGCCAACCTCACATCGAGGGGCAAGATGTTTCAGTGGCCAGACGCAATGGCAGAGAAGGTCCTTCTCCTGGACCCCACGAACCAGAATAATCAGGCTGACAGGGCCTGCAGCATGCCTCATCCGCCAGCACGGGTGAGACAGGCCAATTCCAGTTGAATGAGATGGTGCCTCAAGTAGCATTGATCCTTGCCAATGGTTTTACTCCACTGCTTATAATATTTTTAAGAAAAAAAAGTTAAGACTAATTTTGACAGTGGCTGAACAAGCAAGATAACAATGGGATTAGAGATAAAGAAACGACAGTTGACTTACCTGAATGGTCCTTCTATATGCGCTGTGAGGGGAATCCAAGCATGGGTTAACTTTGTCCATTACCCTAGAGACTGAGTTACATAATTGTTGGCCACACCTCCTCTGACTGGATGGGTCAGTTTTGTACGAAGGTCAGCCGTTAAAAGATGTGTAGCAATGTCATTGATAGCCGTAGCCCAGAAAAAGGTATCAATAGTCATGTCCAGAGTAAAGTCAGTCATCGAGTCAGAGTCTTGATTTAGCCCTGGCCAGCCGAAGCCGCGGGCGGGTTTGGATTCCCTTCGCAGCGCACATAGAAGGACCGTTCAGGTAAGTCAACAGTCGTTCTCCTGTGCGCTGGTTGGGGAATCCAAGCATGGGACATGCCAAAGCAATTAAGTTCCAGGGCGGGAGCTAGGCTCGTCAGGTCCCTCCGAAGAAGAGAGCACCCACTGCAAGACTTGCCACTCAAAGGAGCCTCAGCTGAGGCATACATGTCAACCTTGTAATGTCTAATAAATGGTGATGGCGACGACCAGGTAGCCGCCCTGCAAATCTCTTCCACTGAGGCTTGCATAGCCCAGGCTGCTGTGGTAGCCGCACACCTGGTAGAATGAGGAGTGATACGCCTGGGGACCGGTCCGGAATAGCTGTCATAAGCAAGAGCAATGCATGCCTTTAACCAGCGGCCGATGGTATGGGAAAACATCTTCTGCCCCATGGATGATGGGTGGAAGGATACAAAAAGTGCCTCTGACCTCCTGAACAATGCAATGCGCTTCACATAGCACCAAAGAGTCCTGGTCACATCCAGGTGATGCCACTGGCGTTCCTGCGGATGGGAAGGGCAGGGGCAGAAATCCAGGAGGATGAGCTCCTGTGCCCTGTGGAACAGGGTGTTGATCTTTAGAAGGAAGGCCGGGTCCAAGCGAAGGATGACTCTGTTGGGGTGAAATATGCAGAGGTCCGTGCGAACTGAAAGCGCCGCTAGCTCAGACACCCTCCTGGCTGATGTGATAGCTACCAAGAACACCGTCTTAAGTGTGAGTAACCGGAGGCTGATGGGTTGAATGGGCTCGAATGGTGAAGTTGTGAGAGCCCTGAGTACCAGAGTCAAGTCCCAAGTCAGGTAATGGTGCATGATCTGAGGTTAGCTGCTCCCTTTAGAATGGATTTGACCCGTGAGTGTTGAGACAATGGACGGCCATGACCACCTCCAATCATCATGGACAAGGCCACGACCTGCTGGCGAAGTGTGTTGGGCGCTAAGCCCTTGTCAAGTCCCATCTGCAAAAAGTCCAATACTTGGGGCACCGAAGCCCTGATAGGGTCAGTACCGGTGCGGTACTGACCCTATCAGTTTTGTACCCTGCAGAAGGCCTGCCAGGTGGCCTCATATATATGAGTTGTGGATGGACGATGGGCCGCTTGAGTAGTGTCAATTACCTTACTTGAGTAGTGCAGTCCGGTTACAATAGCCCGCTCACGTGCCACACAGCTAACTGCAGCAGCTGTGGGTTCAGGTATATGAGAACTTCCTGGGTGAGCTGGATCTGGTTGTCCGGAATCCTCCACGGATGTGAGCCTGAGAGATGCACGAGGTCTGCATACCAGGGTCGCCGGGACCACATCGGGGCAACTAATAGGACTTCCGCCTGCTCCGTCAGGATATTTTGAATGACCAGCGTGAGGATCGGAAGAGGTGGGAAGGCATAAAGAAGGCCGCCAAGCCATGGACTGTAGAGAGCATCCACACCCTCCGCCCTGGGCGTCTGGTACCTGGTGTAAAATCGTGGTAGTTGCGTGTTGTGAGGCTGTGCAAACAGGTCCACCTCAGGTTGGCCGAACCAGTGAGAGAGCTCCTGTAAGAGGGCGGGGTGGAGACGCCACTCCGCTTGATCCACGGTGGCCCTGCTCAACCAGTCTGCCTGTGTGTTGGAAACGCCCGAGATGTACTCTGCCCGACTCGACAACAGTGTGCTCTCCCCCCAGTGATGTAGTCTCTCCGCCTCCAACATCAGGGCCCTGGAGTGGGTGCCCCCTTGGTGGTTGACATGGGCCTTGAAGGCCACATTGTCAGTCAGGATCAGTATGTGGTTGTTTGATACTATGTCCCGGAATTCTTGGAGGGCTAGACGGATGGCTCGGAACTCCAGCCAATTGATGCTGTTTCTCAGTTCTTGATCCGACCAGCGGCCCTGTGTGACTCGGTCCGGGGCATGGGCTCCCCACCCAAAGAGGCTGGCATCTGTTGTAATTTGGATTCGGTCCGGTTCCTTGAATGGACTCCCCCTGAGGAGTTTGGAGGACATCCACCACCGAAGAGACCTGAGTGGTTTGGGCGGGAGCCGAACCTTGACCAGAGAGTGGATGGTGTGGGCCCTCTGGAAGGGAGAACCACTGAAGTGGGCGAGCATGGAACCGGGCCCAGGGAACAATGTCTATACAGGAAATCATTTTCCCAAGTAGTTGGGAAAGTGTTGCCAGTGGTAAGAGTCTCTGAGATGACACCTGACTCACCAGGTGCTGGATGCTCTGTCATCTTTCCTGAGACAGGGACACCTCGCATGTCACGAAATTGATGATGGTCCCCAGGTGGAGCAACGACGTGGTGGGCTGGAGGTGGCTCTTGGAGAGGTTCAGCACAACCCGTGTTTCTGTAATGTGTCCATTGTGCAATGCAGATCCTGGAGGGCCTGGTTCCGTGATGGAGACAAGACCAAGATGTCGTCTAAATAACAATTCGCTTGTATGGGGACTGAGCGAAGCGATGCCACTACAACTGCCAGCAGCTTGGTAAACGTTCGAGGGACCGGCGACAGGCCAAAGGGTAAGGCCCGGTACTGGAAGTGGCATCCAGCGAAATGAAAGTGTAGAAACCTCCGGTGTGCCGAATGGATGGACACGTGGAGGTATGCTTCCTTGATGTCGACTGATGTCATCATGTCACCCTGGCGGATTGATGACAAGATGCTTTTGAGGGATTGCATCTTGAACCTTCGATACTTGATGTACAGATTGAGCCTTTTCAAATCTAGGATGGCCCACCATCCCCCCGAGCTCTGGGGCACTAAGAATAAGATGGAATAAAAACCTAGCCCTTTTCCTGTCCCTTTGGAACCTGCTCCATAGCGTTGATGGATAAGAAATGCTGTATCTCGGAGTCCATTAGACGCCTTTTCACTTGGCACCTGGATACAGGGCACTTGATGAATTGCCTCGGGGGAATGGAGAGAAATTCTAGAGTGAGGCCCAGCCTCACCATCTGGAGGGCCCAAGCATCAGACGTTGTCTCCGCCCACTGGTGAGCGAAGTCCAGAAGGCGTCCGCTGATAGGCCCCTCCCCTTGTGAGTCACCGGTACTTCCGAAAGGACTGGTTGCTGGCTCCACGAAATGGCTGCCTCGCCTGGGTTTGTGCCTGGTTCTGTTGGCGACCCCTATCCCTGGCTCCCGTACGATCCTGACCCCTGTCCTGAGGATGGGTAAAGGTTCTGTTATACTGGGGAACATAGGGGGCGGTAGTGAACCCCGAGTCCCCTGCACAAAAGGGCTGGCGTCTATTATAAGGCTGTTGCCTCCTGTCAGCGCGCCTACTGGTAGATGGGAGCAGTTTGCGTTTATCTCTAGTTTCAATGAGAATTGGGTCAAGTGCGGGCCCAAACAGTGCCCCGCCCTTGAATGGAGTGGAAGCAAGCCACCATGTGGAACGGACATCTGCTTGCCAATGGCGGAGCCATAGCAATCGCTGGGATGCTACATTGGACACCACAGGCCGGGATGTGAATTGCATTAAGAGTAGCATCCGCAGAGAATTCCAATGCTGCCATCAACTTGGTAATATCTTGGTGAAGGCGCATGTCATTGGGGCCAAGCCTACCCTGCAGTTGCCTGACCCAGACCAAGGATGTCCTATTAAAGAAGGACACCGCAGTAGCAGCACGTAAGGCCCAGGCCGCAGCCTGATGAGTCTTTTGAATGACCAACTCAGCCTTATGGTCTTCCGTTTTCAACCCTTCAGAAATCTCTGAAGGGATCAATGCTGGTGATGCAAGGGTGGCAAAGGGCGGGTCCACAAATTGGAAGATACCCTCCAGTTCTGGGGTGGAAGTGTACAATTTCTTATCCCCGTTGCTGGGCGGGGTAACTGTAATTGGCTGCGCCCACTGCTTTTGAACAATATCAAGAAACAATTGGGGGAAGGGAATAACTTCCTGTTCCGAAACCTGTTCAGCAAATAAACCTTCTGTTGCATCCAGACACACTGCAGTGCTAGCCTGCGTGGCAGCTCCACACGTTAGTGGTGGCTTTCGCCTTCTACAACAGAGACTTAAATAGTGTAGGCCAGAATAAACCAGAAGAAGTGGACTGGTCCTGAGCCATTCCTTCATCGTCTAAAAAATCCATGTCTGATATTTCCCCTTCCTCCACCAAGACTGAATCCTCACTGTAAACTGAGGGAAGAGGCGAAGGTGGATCTGCCTGAGGTAACTCTGTAGGCCCAGCAGTAGGCCGGGGCACCTGAGCCCTGCGATGTAGCTCTGCATCCACATCCTTGGAAATTGCTGCAGATATCATGTGGTATAACTCTGAGGGAAGGCCCAAGTCCTGGCCTTCCGCAGGCCTAAGGCCTGCAGCAGTAGGGGTAAAGGTGGCTGAAGGCCCAGCACATGGAGGCGCATGGGCTGAAGCCAGGCTTATCTCCGAGAGACTCAGGGGGATTGGGGCCCCCTCCTCTGAAGTAGGCACTGGGGGCAAGGGGAGATCAGAGATAAGAGCCAACCTGGTTCCCTGAGAGATGCAGGGGAGAAGCGGAAGAGATCCGCTGAGGAGCTAACACAGAGGGTGAACTGCTAGCCATCCCAGAGGTCTTGTCTGATGCCTTGGACTTGTGCTTATGTGCCTTATCTGGGGCCGCGGATGAGGCCCGGGGCTTTTGGGTAGAGGCCCTGGTGGTGGCCCTGCTAGCCCTTGGGGTAGCTTCAACCTCAATAGGGGGCTGAGGGGCATTTCTGGTCTCCCCCAATACCTCCGGAGATAGGTAGATCTGCCATGGTATTAAACGGAAAGAAGTGAAAAGGCTCAATCTCCACTGACTTAATAAGCGCTTTGGAGCTCCAAGGCCGATTTCGCTCTGTTCGCTAATGCCTCATGCGACTGAGAAGCTGCTGCGCACAACCTCCTCACTGCCGAATGACCAGGCAAGAAATGGAACGAGGATGAGAGCCGTTGATGCAACGTTGCTGCCTGGGTGCGAAAGTGAGGACACGCTCCTTGTAGCTGACCAGCATGCGCACGTGCGCAAAAAGGCATCCAAAATGGCAGCCGCAATTTCGGCGGGAGTTTTAAAAACGCTGTTTGAATTGCCACAGCCAGCTCGGCAAAATCGCCGCAAGCCCAGTGGTCCGGAAAAATCACAGCGATGAAAATCGGGAAATTAGACCACGCCGACCAGGGCGGGTAGTTCCCATTGCAAGCGGCGCAGAACGGTGAACCAATCCCCAGCGCGTGTGGCAGCCAAAGGAGCAGCGAACCAACTCCCGAACGAAGCTGTGGAAGTAAATAGGTGGCTCGGTTCCAGCGCTGCCGAATTCTCCGATGTTAAAATCACGGAGAACGCTCTCAACGCTGTGAGTGCTGTGACTGACAATGAATTGTTGATACCTCAACTCCGTGCCTTAAGGTTTATCAGTAAAAGTCACTTACACGTCCAAATAATGAAAAAGAATCCATGGAATCCTGAGTAATTTGTCAATTACTCTAGAGAAAATTGATATACGTCTCTTTAGCCTGGACTGAGTTAAAAAAACTGATCCATCCAGTCAGAGGAGGCATGGCCAACAATTACGTAACTCAGTCTCTAGGCTAATGGACAAAGTTAACCCATGCTTGGATTCCCCAAGCAGCGCACAGGAGAATTGCCAATTGGGAACCTGTTTCCAGACTGTCTTCCAAGCCCTTCCTCCCAAGTCTATGGCCAGCTTAGTCAGAAAAAAGCTAAGTTGCACTCTATAGCCGGCATTTTACCCATAAGTGAGTCCGAACAACTTTTTCTTCATCCTAATTTGAGTTATCATTATTTTTGCTACAAACAGAAATTTAATCATAAACTACAACTCTAGTTGCAGACAAAATTGTTAAAAGAATATATATATATATATATTTATTATGCAAACCTGCAAATTTCACTCTGCTTAATTTTTTGCCATTTTTCATGGAGTTCATATGCAAGATCAGAATCCACATTCCACGTCGAGCTGTCGAGAGAAAGACTTCTTTCCCAAAGGAGGTTTGCTAAAATGAAAATAATAATATGCAGTTGCACTGTTACACAATGTTTATTTTAATTCAAACTACTCTGATCAGCATCACATTTTAGGAAAGTACCAAAAAATCTATACCAATGATGGCTAACCATTTTTGGCTCATGTGCTAAAAGTGGGGGGAGCGCAGGGGGGTTGTGCACGGGCATGCCACACCCATAATGCTATGTGCTCAAGTCCAGTGCACAAGCATGTGCTCCTCCCCTCGCGCGCATACATGTGTGACCACAGCTCCTCCCCACTTTTGGCATGCTTTTTTAACCCTCCCCAGGCTCCAGAGGCTTTCTAGGAACTTCTCTGAAGCCTCCGGAACACAAAAAAACGGGCCTACAGACAAACCGGAAGTTCAGGAACAAAGTTCTGGTTTGCTCGTAGGACCATTTTTTGTCCTCCTGAGCCTTCAGGAAAGGCTCCTGAAGGCAAAAAATGGCCCTACAAGCAAACTGGAAGTCTGTTCCCAAACTTCCGGTTTGCCTGTAGGGGTGGTTTTTCGTGTTCCGGAGGCTCTGGAGGCGAAAAACGACCTCAAAAGAAGGCTGAACTTAGCTGGTCAGCGCATGCATGTGCGCTGGAGCTGACAGGGCAACGCCTCACGTGCCCTAACAAATGGCTCCGCGTTCCACCTGTGGTATACATGCCATAGGTTTGCCATCACGGATCTATATTTTTTTAAAAAATTAAAGAACAAATGTTACCTAATACAGAAGACTTATGCAAAAAAAAATGTTATTATTTCTCTTTCTCATGCTGGAGGTGGCATCTGACTTATCTTTCCTCTGATGTACTGCCTTTCCCTATTTTCCTCCTGTTGTCAAACAGGAGGAAAATATATACAGGGCGGGGCATAACCTTTTCCTAGGGGGTCACAGCAACACTTGTAATAACAACACAAATAATTCATACACCATTCGAAAGCCCATCAAAAACTGAGTTTATTGACACGATTTAATAGTCAGTATGACCACCATTAGCCCTTCGAACAGCATTCAAACGAGGTGGATAAGAACACAACAAATCTTCAAACAGTTCCATTCGATTTTCCAGATTTTTCAACCCAGTTTCCAAATTCATTCTCAAAGTTTCAACCGAATATCGATTTTGACCTTGCTCCTGAATCATCAGAGCTTCCACTTCATCCTTAATTATGGCCCCAATGTTCTCTGCCGGATTGAGATCTGGCGAATTTCCCGACCAGACGTCATTGCCCCAAACGTCGCTCCAGCATCGCGAGCCTCTCGAAAGGCAATGCATTTTATTCTGTCAATGATCCTTTGTTCTTCCGAATCGAATTTCCCAGCCATTCTTAAAGCAAATTTAACATTTAATAGCTCATTCAATTCAGTTTTTTATGGGCTTTAAAATGAGGTGTCGCGGAAGTTGTAAACTGCTGTCGATCTTGCTGTGACCCCCTAGGAAAAGGTTATGCCCCGCCCTGTACATCTAAACCTCTGTAGTACAAAATGTTAAGCAGCAAGGGCAGAATATTGCTAAGATCTATAAAGAATAGTGTTGCAAAGAAATGAATGCTAGTTATTGTATTTTACTTGATAACAGATTCAAACATATTTTTTTTACATTTACCTTTGTCTGACATTCTTAAGGAACAGTACATATCATGATGAGCTATGGCTTCAAAATGAGTCTCTCCTTGCTGAAAGATAATTGGAAAAAAATGGTTAAGCAAAATTATCTTGCAAAAATAAGTTTCTAAATGTAAGCCAGCTTGCACTATAATTTACTCTTATGTTTTATGTGTTTCAGGAATTTTTAAAATACAAATAGAATACAAATTAAATGACATAATTTTAAATTTTGTGTGTCTGGCTTTAAAAAAAAAACAAAGAAGCATAGAGATTGTACATTCCTGTGATCTAAAACTTTCTATTTCTGTCACTAAAATACAAAATGGTCCAGAAAATGATGTGTCTTATTTAATTCAGATTCAGGAAACACTGCTTCAATTAGCTATTTATTTAATCTTTTAAATACAATTTATATGACGGCCCCACTCAAACATTATGACTACAGAGGACAATAAATTAAAAGAAATGAAATTTCAGTTAAAATCCAAAACATTAATAGGTGACCAGAAAAATCTTATTCATATAGTAGCTGGGTGCCCCTGCTTTGCAATGAAACTATGTGATTGGGCAATGCAGGAGAAATCCGATTCACTCCTGTTCAATCCGTTGGCTCATTGGTGGTTGGTGACTGAAACACATAAGGGAATATCGCTCCCGCCTCCTTGAGTCCGGAAGCAATTTCATAGGTGGAAGGTGTAGACATTTTGGTGAGGTACCAACATTTAGTAGTGTAAGGTGCATGAGACTGCTCCTAAGTGAAGGAGTGGAAAGTCTGCCAGTTTGAACTGAGGTAACGGAATGTGAGGAAATGGCAGTTGGAACCCAGTTCTTTTCAGGTGAGGAGGGGGAGTAGAACTCCTTAGTATCTGAACGTGTTATAATTACTGTATAAGAAATACTAATGATCTGATGGTCATTTCAAAAAATCCTTTCTTAGCGAGCACCTAGAAGCCAAGAGAAACATACATGACAAATTTTGTAGGCTTTATGGTTCTGGAATTTCATGATGAGTGAGTGGTATTTGGCTTTTATATATAGAGATTTCTCCAGATGAACGTGACATCCGGAACCTATTTATTAGTTCATTAATAGTTTTCCTGTCTTTACATATTATGGAGAATAATTTCATAGACAACACATTTCAAGTAGAAGAGACAGTACCACTTTTGTAATAATATTACTATTCAATGCATTCTGTATTCATACATTTAGAGCAATATAGTACCTGAGACAAAGCAGAATAAATCTGTAGTGGAATCTCAAATATCACTCCAACATTTGTAGTCACAAAAATACTGGAAAATAAACTTGTTACAGATTCCTGTATGTGATACTTCAAGGAAAACACATTCCAACAGCCAGGAGGTAGAATCAGGGCTCCTGTGAAGTTCAGAACCTAATGGCAAAAACTCAGATATACAAATACTATTTGGGTTTTATGTCTTTTGATTCTAATTCTAGTGTATATGAAAATAAAACAGCAAACAAGGATTATATTTGTCCTGCTACTTCTCTCTGCAGCAAGACCATTTCCTTCAGTATCTAGACATTCCATAAAGCCAAAACTATGAAAATTATCAATCGTTCTTCTAATATATTGGCCCAAAGTGAAATTTGATTATGAATTCAACATTTAATATCCTTACAATTTCACTGGCGTCTCACAAATTCAGTCACAAGTAGGATAATTTCTAAAATGTGCATTGATGCTTAGTGGCATTTTAGAAACTGTTCAGAATAAGAAAGTTAAACAGCTTACTTCACAGCTACCAAATACTAAAATAAACTGGGAAGGCCCCAACTGGATCACTCTAGTTTACTCAGCAGTCCTTTGGAGTGGCCTTATACTCATTATCACCCAATATCCAAATCACAGTAGAGCCTCACATTGGTTCGATATGATGTGTTTGCACTGTGCATTAATGTTGTTAGGATGGACTAAACTGAATTTGAAAGTTATATTTTATGACACAGCAATAAACACTTGTTTCATATAAATGTTCATAGTTTATACCAGTGACGGATAAGTATCAGTATTTTATGTAGAATGAATTAATACAAAAATATATATATACACAAATTGCAGAAAGAAAAAGAGCTATGACTGAGCTGAATGAAAGCACTATTATATAGATGGTTATTTGCAGAAAAGTGAACTAGGAGACCAGAAATAAAAAAATTTACCTTTAGAATATCCTTAGTTTGCCTTGATACATACACATCATTTAGCATAATGCTAAAATCGAAATTATTTGTAAACCACACAGACCAAAATGCTGAAATATTGTGATGTGGTTCTATGTGAAATACCACTGCAAATGGATTAATGCCAAAATACCTACAGAGATAAAATTAAATGCACAATTAAATGCGAAGACTGTCAATAATTTTAATTAATATTGTATGAATATATCTATATCAAAACAATACAATGTATAAATATTTTTCAAAATATAATAAAAAAGAAAAAATCTGGAAACTGCCTGCTTCCTCCCTTCCTTTCTCCCAATGTAGCATTACCACATTATTATTATTGTTGTTGTTGTGTTGTTGTTGTTGTGTGGTTAATCTTTGGTGAGATTCACAGTCTTTGGGGCTGGTTGGTAGCTCAACAGCTCGAGTCTTAACCAATGACCTAGGAACTGTTAAGGTAACGTCGGAGGATATAAGCTGTTCCAAGTAGGGCGGTTTTTGTAGAATCAGAATGTTCAAGTCTGATAAATTTAGAATTTCCAAATAGCGAGGTAGCCCTTTGGGTATTGCTCCAAGGGCTCCAATTACAATCGGGACAACACATGACTTCTTTTTCAGCAGTCGCTCAACTTCAATTTGCAAGTCCCAGTATTTTGTGATTTTTTTCTTGCTGTTTATCTTTAATTCGTGCATCTCCAGGTATTGCAATGTCAATGAACCATACTTTTTTCTTTTCAATTATTGTTATGTCAGGTGTGTTGTAGGCCAAGTGCCTGTCAGTCTGGATTCTGAAGTCCCACAAGATCTTGCCTTTCTCATTCTCTAAAACCTTCTCAACCTGATGGTCCCAGTGGTTTTTGCTGTACTCAAATCCAAACTTTTGGCACAATTTCCAGTAAATGATCTTAGCAACGCGGTCATGGCATTATAGGTAGTCAATTTGTGAAGTTTTGCTGCACCTACTGATCACGTGGTTGACTATCTTATCTTTCTCATTACAGAGGCGACATTTGCTGTTGGTGTTAACATGCTGATTTTTTCCCTTTGCAGTTTGTGGCTAAGGCTTGTTCTTGAGCTGCCAAAATAAAGCCTTCTGTTTCTTTTTTCAATACTCCTGATCTTAACCAGTTTCAAGTTAGTTTTTGGTCAGCTTTGCCTTCAATACTTTTCAAGTATTGGCCATGCGTAGCTTTGCCTTTCCAATTTTCAGCTCGCTTCTCAATTACTTCTTTCTTATATTCAGCTTTTGACTTAGTTGTCTTCAAAAGGCCTCCTTTATTTACTTCCTTAATCATTGGTTCTTCACTTTTCTGGGTGTAATCATTCAAGATGTGTCTATTTTCTTCCACAGTCTTCACTTTTTCTTCTACTAGCTTGTCAGCTCCATGCCCTGGTTGCCTAGCAGAGAGAGCTGAGCCCTGTAGCTCATTTTGCGCAGAATGAGGAGTGATAGCATCCAACAGAACCCTTGTTAATCCAGGCAACGGTTCAGCCAACATAAATTTCATTTTTCTCATATTCACCATGTTTGAATAAGTTGTGGAGCAAATTTTGTCTGGTCCTTCACCAAAGACCTGTCCAAATGTCATTAAAATCAATACATCCCTCTGGAAATTGTTTTTAAATCATGCCAAATGACTATGATATCTGGATTAATTCTAATTTATAGAATATGCATTCCTCTGTTTTTGAGGATTTTGCATTGTAGTATGTTGTTACAAATTTGCATTAAAAACTCACCCTTCTATCACTGGATGCAAAAGACACGGCTTAAGTAAAGTTGTTCTATCCAGTAGATTAACTCTTTCCTGGTTGCTTTCATGACCACATAGTGTACCTATGTCAAAGAAAGGGGGAAAAATGGATCCAGGAAACTACAGACCAATCAGCCTGACATCAATACTTGGGAAGATCCTGGAAAAGATAATCAAGCAACAGATCTGCGAACACCTAGAAGCAAGCAAAGTTATAACCAGAAGCCAACAAGGGTTTGTCAAAAACAGATCATGTCAAACAAATGTTATTGCATTCTTTGATAAAATGACAAAATTAGTGGACCAGTGAAATGCTGAAGACATAGTATACTTGGATTTCAGTACGGCATTTTACAAAGTATAACCTACTTCTTAGTAAGTTAGAAAAATGTAAAATAGACAGATCAACACTAGTTGGATTTGTAACTGGCTGACAAACTGCACTCGATGTGTAGTCCTTAATGGAACTGCATCTACCTGGAGGGAAATAAGCAGTGGTATACCCCAAGGTTCTGTCTTAGGCCCAGTACTGTTCAACATCTTCATAAACGATTTAGATGAGGGAATAGAAAGAGAATTCATCAAATTTGCAGATGAATTAAGCTGGCAGGTATAGCCAACATCACAGAAGACAAGCTCAGGAACCAGAAGGATCTTGACAGATTTGACTGGATTCTATCTAACAAAATGAAATTCAGTGATCAGAAAAGTAAGGCTTTACACTTGGGTAAGAATACCCAAATGTATAGCAATAGAATTGTGGAACCTGGCTCAATGGCAGTAACTGCAAAAGGGATTTAGGAGTCCTAATGGACAACCATTTTTATAAGTCAGCAGTGTGCTGCAGCTGCCAAAAAAGCCAATGCAAACCTAGGCTGTATTAACAGAGGGATAGAATCAAGTTCACATGAAATGTTAGCACCACTTTACAATGCCTTGGTAAGATCACACTTGGAATATTGCATACTGTTGCCACAATATAAAAAAGATGTTGAGACTCCAGAAAGACTGCAGCAAAAAGCAATAAAGATTAGTGGTTTGACCCTAAAACATATGAGGAATGGTTGCAGGATTGGGTAAGTTTAGCCTAGTGAAAATAAGAATTAGGGGTGACACAACATCAGTGTTCCAACATTTGTACGGCTGCCACAAATAAGAGGGGGGTCAACCTATTCTTCAAAGCACCCAAAAGCAGGACAAGAAACAGTAGAAACAATTTAATATAATGTGACTTACGTTTAATAGTCCTATCAAAAGGACCATGAATTTTAATAACATATATACTTGAAATGTTCTTTAAAAACCAAATTATACAGTCTAGATTAATACATTTTGCTGCTTTATTAGAAAGGTAGACAAAATGGTTAAAAGGAAAATAAATAGTTTTTCACTCTGAACAAAAACAGACTTATAAAATATCAGTTTTTCTTATTACACAACATATGAAAATACTGTACCTTTACAAATAATAGAAGCTACTTTTGTGAAATTCATAGTCAACGATGGTAGCAATATTGGTTCAAAAAGCAAAGAAAATATTTTTTCCTGGGTCAAATGTTTTATATCCTGCAAAAAAGCAAATTATACTATTACATCATTAATTTCTATCATAGTTGCTATAAACAACAAAAGGCAAAGTTTCAAGTCCCTGCAGTTTGTCCCATCAAGCCATTCTTATTCTGAACTACTACTATTGAACAAATCTATTAATACAGTTTACAGTGTTAACATAGTTTTATACTAAGAATTAGCACAGAATTACAAATTTCTTTTGGAACTTTTTAAACTATCACTTCCCCACTCCCTACTTGTGTAAATTCTTTCATGCACAATTCACACCAAAAGTATGTCCTAATCTGCTTTTCAATACTCATTGGAAGTGATTGATTGTTCACCTTTGTTCATAAGAGATGAGAGGAGGTTGTTGAAATGTCTAATTACGCATAAAGACAGTGAACAGAAAAAACATTTCCCCAAATGGAAAACTTATATGTATTTCCCGTTCTCCTTGATCTACTGAAAATCAAACACAACTTTCCACTTCTAACTTCATAGGCTAATACTTTGACTAGTACCAAAAAACTGAATTAATTTCTAAAACCAAATTGGGAAATAAAGAATGTTCTGTTCAGCATCATAAACATGCTGGTAACAATTCTGTTTGCATTTTGTTCCTTGAATTAAGGATTTTCTATTCAAATTTATTTTTCAATAAAATCACAGTTTGTTGTATTATAACTGCCCGGGCATGACGGGATCAACAAGAATTTGTGAGCAATTTATTAAACATAAAGGTGTAGAGCAAAAATAATATTAAACACAAAAATATAATGTATATATATTTAAAAATTACCTGCACATATAAAAGGTTGTTCCCCGAATGTAATACATACAAGATTACTGAAGAACCATCTATACAAAAAGAACAAAACCAGAAGCAAATGTAAACTCTCTACTATGACACTATACCATGGTCTAAAAAAAATTAAAATTAACGTGGTAATATATCTTGGCCTTACCTGAGGTCTGTGTTTTATCCATTGCTACATAAACTACAAAAAGGTTCTCCAGTAAATATTGTCTAAGATCCACAAATTCATGCTGCACATTTTTCATTCGGACCATTAAACTTATTTCTAGCAGTAGGTCATTGGATGCAAAGCAACAATTCTAATATAAAACGAAAGGAAAATCGAAAAATGACCACAGGTGAATAATTAAAAGCCTATAAATATAAGTCTTAAAAGTGGGCGTTTCCCACACCAAAACAAAACTGTGCCTCAAGCAAAGGGATTCTCTGATGGCATTCTTCTTATATGCTATGCACTACCTCAGTGATTATTATTGTTGTTGTTGTTATTATTAGTATTATTATTATTTTGGCATGGATACCCCAAAGAAGAGCAGTATCATACATATTACGTTGCTTTCATGTAAATAGTTTAAGTTTAATTAAGTCTATCTGATGATTATATGTAAATTGAATTTATAATTTACATATCATTAGACAACCATGGAAGGGGTAGTAATATCACTATTGATGATGCAGTGTTACTAAATCCACTACTAGATCTACAGGGCGGGGCATAACCTTTTCCTAGGGGGTCACAGCAACACTTGTAATAACAACACAAATAATTCATACACCATTCGAAAGCCCATCAAAAACTGAGTTTATTGACACGATTTAATAGTCAGTATGACCACCATTAGCCCTTCGAACAGCATTCAAACGAGGTGGATAAGAACACAACAAATCTTCAAACAGTTCCGTTCGATTTTCCAGATTTTTCAACACAGTTTCCAAATTCATTCTCAAAGTTTCAACCGAATATCGATTTTGACCTTGCTCCTGAATCATCAGAGCTTCCACTTCATCCTTAATTATGGCCCCAATGTTCTCTGCCGGATTGAGATCTGGCGAATTTCCCAGCCAGACGTCATTGCCCCAAAATTCGACATTGTTTTCCTTTAACAATTGCTGAGTCGCATTTGCACGCATGCAAGGAGCTTTGTCATGAAGAAAGACAGCCTCACCAACCACCAAGACATTGTCTGGATCACTGAGAAATGGAATGACATTCTCCAATAAAATTTTCTCACAGAAATAACTGCCATCCCAGGATTCCCCTTTATCCTTCAAAACCCAATGCAGTTTCTTGGCTGTGAAAATGACGAAAATCCCGATGCAAGTCGGATTGCGAACGATTTGTCCGAATCGAATTTTCCAGCCATTCTTAAAGCAAATTTAACATTTAATAGCTCATTCAATTCAGTTTTTTATGGGCTTTAAAATGAGGTGTCGCGGAAGTTGTAAACTGCTGTCGATCTTGCTGTGACCCCCTAGGAAAAGGTTATGCCCCGCCCTGTAGAAGTCAGTCTGCAAATCTGAAATGGAACTAAAAAGTTTGACCATGTTAAATAAACAGAATGAATGAACAGAATGAAGCAGTTACCTGAAGCTCTACATGCCTGAACTATGAAGAGGGCAGCAGTAGCATCCCACTGCTAGTCTCTTCTAGTTATTGAGAATGGTGTTATGAATCCCTCAGCCTGCCCTGCAAATTTTAAACTACTCTCCTGCCTTTATCTGCCATCTCATGACCAATGCTGAATGTTTCATATCCTCAAAACTCTGGACTGATTTCCATCTTGTTGTCTGATTTTAACTTTAACTTCTTTAACAGTATGAAAAAACTTTGTTTGATATTCAACATTGTATTGGTAGAAGGACATTTTTGGAAGCTAACTGCCATTCACTTCAGAACTTCCAAAGTCCTCCATTATTCAGGAGAACAGGTAGTCCTCACAAGACTTTGTTTGGTGACTATTCAAAGTTACAATGGCACACGAAAAAAGGGGCATGATCGTTTTTCACACTTACCACCATTGCAGCATCGCCATGCTCACGTGATAAAAATTTGGATGCTTGGCAATTGATTCATATTTAACATGGTTGCAGTGTCATGAGGTCATGTGAACAGTATTTGTGATCTTCTGGCAAGCAAAGTCAATAGGGAAGCCAGATTCAATCAACTGTATTATTAATTTAACAATTATAATGGATCACTCAATGAAATCACTTTCTTGTGGCAAGAAAGGTCATAAAATGGGACAAAACTCCCTTAACAAATGTTTCACATAGCAACATAAATTTTGCACTCAATTGTGGTTGTAATTTGAGGACTACCTGTAACCTCTCCACATTTTATTGGATGTGTAAAGGGTGTCAGGACCCCATAAAGGGATATGAAAGCTAGTCTCCAAATGCACCTTCTACTAGTATGAGATTAGCTGTCAATGTTGTCTTCTCCTTCCACAAAAGTAATCCAGGAAGAAAGAGTTCCTGAAACTATTTTTTTTCCATAGATGGGAGTAGTAAACATGACAAAATTAGTATTTTCTAAACACTAATAGATACATGTGAAAGTGCTGATTCTGGGAAAGGATCATTCTGGATAATTTTATAATGTTCCATTCTTCCTCTGAATACTACCCATCCAGCTGTTCTTGGGATTGGAACATCCCAGAATTTAAAATGGCACATTTTGCATTCTTAGAATCACTTTAATAACAGAAATTATGGTGTCTACCCCCTTTTAAGACCCCCAATATAGTAAGAGAATCAGGAAGACAGGATAGCAAACAGCACAGAAACCTGCTTAAAGTTGAAGAAAAGGAATATAGAATAAAAGTGATTCTGTTTAACAAAGCTAATTATTCACAGAATAGAATGTTAAGAGCAATTATTAAATAATTCTAATAATGTTCATGAATAAATATCAAAAAGGGCATTTAAGCCATATATAACTTGAAAAAGACCTGATAAAGATAAAGAAGGGAAAATTAGTTTTGAAAAGATAACCTTAGTGTACATGCTAATGTATACCTGAGCAATGATTCAGAACTGGTTCAAATCACATTAACAGCAGCTTAGTTTACTGCTCATAGATAAAATGCTTATATTTGTAAAAGCAAATTTAAGAGCAAACATACATGCCATACCTTAAAATAATGATACAATTTGTTATGTAAACTGCATTCAAGGCGAACTTTTACATGACTGACATTCCTAGTTTCTGCCTGAAAAAAATACATAACCAGTAGTTTTATAAAATAGTTCAAGAAATTGAAATCTAGATGAAAATAAGGAGAAACCGATAATATTTGTAGAACAAAAGGTTGTGTCAAAGTACAGAGAAGTACTTTCTTCTGTATTAAAATCTTGGGCTGGGTCTCTAATTACTGGACCAAAGGCTGCTGATCATAGAAGCCTTCCATTATATACTGTATACAATGTACTTCAGATATTTTAAGAAGATAAAATGGCATGTATGCTTTTTAATATTGTAATTTATGTTATTTGTGTTTAAATAATAAGTAACCACTTGAAAAAGTATTTATAATTTTGTAAAAGCAGATTGTCAGATGTACTTATTGAAGAGTTTGCATCCAAAATATAAATTATAAAAACATAATATAATATTTAATAGATTTAAATAGCATTGTTGCTCATTCCATTTCATTCTTACATTCGAAGTTTCCACAAGGGAGAGCTATAAGATCTTATTTAAATTCTTTCTATAAGCACTACATTTTTTGGAAATATTAATACCTAAGGTCCAAATTTGTGTTTATTAGCACCTTTGTTAAAATATAGTGCAGGAGAATCAGCAAGACCTACACTTATACACTAAACAAATATTTAATAAATCAGTATCGCTAGTAGCATAACAACTGAAACAATCAATGCATCTTTTAATAAACTAGGAACTATTTATATTGTCATGGTATAGAGTAAGCAGCCTTGCTATATTTAAGGCTAGTAAACATCTGCTACCACGTTTAATTTAGCAAACCTGTTCCCCTTGCTTCTGCTACATCACGCAGAGCCAGTGATCGAGTTTGCATGATTTTTTCTATTTAAAATAAAATCCAAACTTATTATTGTCCTTTTTCTATGTTTATTAAGAGTATATGAAAGTGTATAAAACATACACTTTAAATTTATCCATAAAGCAGTCAATAAAACACCTTTTTCCTCATTAAGCTAGAACTTAAAAAAAAGTTAACATAGCAGTCCATAGTTCTAGCTCCATTTTAAATTTCTCCTGTTTGCAAAGTGGGAAGCCCAACCCTTAGCATGCAAATCACACCCTTTAGTTATATTCTTTCACATATAAATCTAATATTTGTATTCTACAGACTTCAATCCATTTTTATTCTGCCCAAAGTTTCTAAAGACAATGACACAAATGGAAATAGGGGGAGAAAATCTTGGAAAACACACCGATTTGTGTGCTGAAATTCACATTGCTGTTTTTCCTGCTCTAAGGTGGTCAGTCAGTATGCTAATTCAACTAATTCAGTTCTGGATAGCAATCCATTATAAAATGGCCAATCACTACAGATCAAATATAGTGCTTCAGTAGACAAGTGCTACAAAGAAAGATCCATATTTCTTTCCAAGCTGAGGTTAACTCTTAGCTTCTCAAATACAAACCACCAAACAATACTCTAAAACAGTGTTTTCAATCTTGGCAACTTTAAGATGTGTGGACTTCAATTCCCAGAATTCCCCAGACAACATGGCAGTTGAAGTCCACACATCTTAAAGTTACCAAGATTGAGAAACATTGCTCTAAAAATATTGTTTAAATTATTAAACAAATTAAATATTATTTGCATTTAAACTTAATTAAAATTAAATATTATGTGATTACCCAAGTCCTGAATTTAATTATTTCTCTACATCTATTACATTACATATTGCAATGTTTAGAAGCATGCAGCTAAGGAAATCAGATTGTGTATTTCATAGCATTACATAATACTATGTAAAAGAGCTTAAGACTGCTTTAGAACAATTATGATCTAACTTTCTCAATGTTGTTATGAATAAGTAGCAGCAGCAATCAATGTAATAAAATCCTTAACACTATTTCTTTGTAATCAAGTTAAAAAGACTTTTAAAATCTCATTAAGAGATTCTCTCTCTGACAGTATCTAATTTAAGAGTTATGTACCAAGCAGGTTTGCATGTCAGAAATTTTGCCTGCTTAAATTAGGTGGTGAAAGTGTATGAGAATTATGTCAAAGCATGGATGCATGAGAAAGCAAAACAGATAGCTTTATTTTTAGAGCAAAAACCTCAGCACAACGGAAACACACTTGTCTGCAAAACCACAGCCTTTAGTTATCGGTTACTTCATCAATAGGGTTATTTTTCCCACCATTTACTAACTCATTATTAGAATCTTCAAATGTAGATTAACCATTCTCAATTTCCAGGTCACACTTAAAACTCCAGTTAATACTGTACTTAATAATAAACAGGACATTAAGAGTAATATATCTATATCTATATATATATTTAAAGGAATACAGTACCAGTGTTTGTGAGATCTGAATACTATTGATATGTGGAAGCAGCAAATAAGTGTTTGCTAACTCCTCTCTAGAATCTTCTGAAATGGCCTCTGAAGTTCCGGTTCCAAATACCTAGTGCAAAACAGCATGTTATATTAAATATTCCCAACAATAAATGTAATAAAGAACTGCAATCTTTTACAAACACTTTTAGGTAAAGGTAAAGGTTCCCCTCGCTCATATGTCCTAGTCATTCCTGACTCTAGGTGGCAGTGCTCATCTCCATTTCAAAGCTGAAGAGCCAGCGCTGTCCGAAGATGTCTCTATGGGTCACGTGGTCGGCATGACTAAATGCCCAAGGAACAGTTACCTTCCCACCTATTTTTCTACTTGCATTTTTACATGCTTTCAAACTGCTAGATTGGCAGAAGCTGGGACAAGTAACAGAGCAGGTTACGCGGTGCTAGGTATTCGAACCACTGAACTTTTTGATCAACAAGCTCAGCATCTTAGCCACTGAGCCACCATGTCCCAAAAAACACACACTTTATATAATGCTATTTTAACAAGATGTTGCTGTATTAAAACAAAAAGATACTGTTTGCAGTAAACATCTAGTTTATAGATGTTATAAATATAATATTCTTTCAGGAAACTTCAGATTCAACTAACCAAATTTTATTTAGAACATCACAATTACTCTCCCCTAAACAACAAATAAGCAGTCCTAAGTATAGGACAGAGATAGGGCACGTTTTCTTAACCAGACTACCTGCAGGTTCAAAATATGTTCATTTGTAATTTTTAAAAAAAAACCTTAATATATCAGGCTTTCAACATATTCATGCTGCCCCCCCCCCTTTTGTGTGTGTGCGTGCGCATAAAATGTGTTTTATGTTTAATAGGGATGAATCTAGCAATATTTAGAGTTGAGGCATTCAAGGGTCTAGCATGAATTTGGATCTGGCATGGATTTATTTATTATTATTTCATCTTCATTATTTTTATAAATAAGCAGTGAACATACTAATTCTTCTTATTATTCTTCCCACAAGAGTGAACGTATGTGTGTGAGAGAGAATTATTATTATTATTATTATTATTATTATTATTATTATTATTATTATTATTATACAATTGTATCACAGCGGCCATTGTTTCGCCGGATTTGGCATTGGTTACTAGTCGGGCCCCACCCATAATGTATGTATGTGTATGTATGTGTATGCCTAGTAAAACAAAATGTCCAAAAAGAATTTTAGTTTGTAAGACGGATTCCTGGGGGAGGGGGGGAAGCAATTTGAAAAACAGGTAAGATTTAAACTATTGGTACCGAGATAAATAGGATGTCCTATTTAAAAATAAATATGGTCCATTTTAAAAAGAGCTTCTTCCCTAAGATTAACAACAACAACAAAAACAGCCTGAAGACAAGTTGAAAGGAATGCAATATAAATGGACAGAAAATGTTTCTGCATGCCAGCATGGTTATTATCCTTTTTAAAATCAGGATGAAAATAAAATTATAGCTTTCTCCTCTATCACAGAGTTGCTTTGTTTCTTTAAGAGTCTAGAAAGAATACTTATAGAAAAAATATATAAAATAAAGGAAATTTTCCTACGGTATATAAGCATATGACTACAAACAGGGTTCTTGAAAGGAAGAAGCTACAGGTATTCCTTAGCTTATGACCACAACTAGGACTGGGAATGCCTTCTTAAATCAGTGTGGTCATAAAGTGAATGTCATCTGACCACATTAGTTTACGACAACAATTTCGGCACTCCACACTGTTGTTGTTAACAGAGAATCACACATCACTAAGGCAGAACCCACCTCAACCCAAGTCATTCCAGGCTCGGCTCCTCCCAGCCCCAGGGCTCACTAATGAATTGCTTCCAATTATCCCACTCATCTATCCCCCCCCCCAGCCATCTTTACCCTTTTGGCTGCCCTGCAGGCTGCTTGGCAGGGTGACAAGGGGTCCCAAAACCACAGAGTTCCATGGCTGCTTACCGTGTCCCAGGAAGCTCCAGATATCCCAGCAACCATTCATTCACTCAGCTGCCTTCTCTCCCAGTTCCCCACACTCACTTCTCACATTTTACATTCAGCTCCCATGGCCAAAGCAGAAGCACCTCCCTGTCTTTGCAGTCTCCTTTTTGAATCCAGCTTCTCCCATAAATATTTCCCACATCTAAAGTAGCTGCCCAAGCTGGCCCAAAAGTGCCAGAAAACCTTCATTCTCCCAACTATCTTCTCTCCAAGTTCCATGCACCGACCTTTAACTTTTTGCTGTCTTTTTTTCAGACCCAACTTCTCTAGCTTCTGTCTTCAGAAATCTGTTGTCTCCAGAATGACTTGTTCCAAAGATAGCGCAACTTTCCAAAAGCTGTGATATCTTTGGAAATCTGTGCTGTCTTTCCAAAGGCACTCTGAAGACAGCTCAAGTTTATAAAGAGAGCACTGTCTTCAGAAAGAAGGAAAAATAGTAGGAAAATAGGAGAAATTTGTCTGAGAAGCTGGATTCAAAAAGGGGGGTGTTTTTACCCAAGTTCCATGCTAGTATAAAAACTAGGGCTGTAACAAAAGCATTATATTCTTAGATGACATGATGCTTTGATCTTCATTATAGTGTGTGCATGCACAGAGTTGCCAAATAAGGAACAAGGGTCGACTTGGGAATAAGGCCACAGGTGGATGGTGAATGGCCCCTCCCATAGGGAATAAAAGAAGAGTGAAAGGGGAGGAGTGTTTGCAGGAGACAATTGGTTCATTCCTGCATTCTTGCCAAGTATTGCGAAGTCTGAAAGATATTGGCCTGGCCACTCTCCAAGCCTGATAAAGGTGGGTAATTGTGAACTATCTTGAAAGACTGTGGGCTGGGTATTTGCTGGAGAGGAATTCATTGTAAATTGAATAAATACCGGGACAAGGACTTGGCTTCATGCTCCTGGGGAAGCCTAGGTCAGAACACCTGGTAAGAAAGAGAGGAAGGAGTATCTGCTTTGCTGCAGCATAGAACTGATTAAAGAGGCATCTATGCAAACTACAGACACATGCCTTTCTCATGCCAGCTTCTGACACCCAGTAAGACCAATTCTGCAATTAAACATAAAAATGAAGCATCACGACTGCTTGTAGAATGAGTCCAGTGTAAAGCCTGGATTGTGTCCTCATACCTTGCAAAAATAAATCAAGGCCAAATAGTATAACAGAGTTTAAAATTATGTGAGATGAATATCAAAATATTAAAATTCCCAACAAGGCTACTTGTCCTTTAAAAGAGATTTTTTTAAAAATTCATAAAGATTATTCTTTTTATTCTTTTAATATCCATGCAAAACCCTTTCATGATAGCAATGACTAGAGCAGCAGATACCTATAAATATCAACCTCTTGCATAGCATGTAATGTTCTGCAAACTGTATTTGTTTGGACCGTACATCTTTACAGCTTTCTGTTGTTGGTCCACTACACCATCATTTGAAATTAAGAATGTTCTGTGTCTCAAGATGGTAAATGAATAATTACCTGATATGAAAATATTCCATGAGATGAGGTATTTATAAATAATGAACTTTCAAAACTGCCTTCTTCTATTGGAAGAAAAAGTACTCTGAAATAAATTTTTCCCATTGCTGGAATCACCTACAAGTAAAGTAAAAAGCATCTGATGTTCAATATATTAAATTGCCATTGATTTATTACACTTATAAATTACAAAGAGACAGTCATTACTTCTTTCTTCTACTATGATAAAACTAGCCAAGATATACTCATTTATATATCACTTCATCAAATCTAGAACCAACTCTCAGAAGTATGACACTGTTCTTCTACAACCCATAGGAAAATTATTGTCTTCTAGGTGTCATAGTCATGGTGGCAAGGTTGTTAGAATGCAGTATTGCAAGCTAACTCTATCGACTGCCAGCAGTTTAATCCTGATGGGCTCAAGACTCAGTCTTCCATCCTTTTGATATCAGTAAAATGAGGACTCAGATTTTTGGGGACAATATGCTGACTTTGTAAACCACTCAGAGAGGGCTGTAAAGCATTGTGAAGCGGTATATAAGTCTAAGTTCTATTGCTAGAATAGTGGTGTTCTATTATCTGGGCTTCAATATGCTATAGCTTGTATTAATCATGCTTTGATAAACCAGCATAGCTAGGTTGCCCATAACACTAAATCATTTTTATGAATAACAGTGCCCAGGTTTACACATATAGCTAAGCCAAAAACTCAGATTATGGCTAAGCATTGGGGTACAAATTCAGCCACTAGCTATTCTCACATACAGCTATTAATCACTGACATAATGCCGTTTCATAATTGATACATTCACACATTATTCCAGGCTAAAAACTGCTGATATTAACCTGAATACAAAATCCATTTTAAAGGAATTTAAATGGATTTCATGTGGCATTAAATAGCAGTGATTAGTACCTTATTATATATCCTCTTCTCATGGCTTGTTCCTACATTACAAAGGTAAGCCACTCTTGTAAAGTCTGGATGAAATGGAAAGCTATGATCTGTCACAAATCAGTGTAGCTACAACTAAAAGGAACTAGAGATTACATTTAACAGAGAAGAAGACTCAATCCCAATTTACAAATACAGAAAGAAGCAAAATATTTAAACATTGGACATATTGAAGGATATTTTTGAACAATGGTCTGAAAAGTTGATTTTAAGAGTGACAGCCTCTACAGACTGTTTAAAAGATACTACAGAAAAGGAACATCTATTAGCTGACTTGATTGAGAGTGATTTGAAGATGGATTTAAAATGACATGGAAAAAGATATTACACAAGACTGATTGATTTATTAATAATTTAAAGAGGTGTATAAAGCTGGTTTATTTGATTGAGGTTAAAAGAGATACATTGCTACCTTTGGTAACCCTTAACAGACTTTTGCTGATCAGGACTGAAACAATACGGCTATAAGAATTGTTAATGGATAAGAGATGGGATACGGGAAAAAGAGATCATTTGTTGTATTTTAAGAATATGTGATAAACTACTGAAATTATTTATACTTTTGATGAAGTCTCTCTCCATCTCTCTCTCTCTCCCTCTCACATACACACACAGATAGATATGACATTTTTAACATTAAGGATGTGATGCGAAAACCTCTATAGAAACAAGTTCACATTTCACACTTAGTTTATGTTGACTTATGCCCTTCAACAGCAACTGAACCTGCAACATAACAAACTACCCTTGAAATCAGGTCAATCTCAAAGTAATTTGCGACAAGATGGGGGTAGGGAGGAAGTACTGTAGAAAAAAATTAAGGCATTTTAAGTATACCTCAATGTTCACACTGATCATGGTTGCACTCCTTATACTTTGAGAGGAAGTTCCAGATTAGTTTGGCTTCAAAAAAAGGAGGCATAAATTGAAAAATAAATTTTATTTTGCAAAAGGAAAACGTGGACCCGGCAAACCATATTTTAAATATTTCATTCAAGCAGCTGGTTATCAGCTTCTGTTAAGGTTTAAGACCATCGAGCATAAAAGGAGGAGCCTTACAGATATATAGACCTTGATCTCACATCAGCTCTACAGTTTCATGTGCAACTTGCTTTACGTTTCAAGGCTTGAATCACATTTCAAACTTACTATTGACATTCTGTGTGCATTCACACCATGTACTTTATAATAGGAAAAATATTAACTTTTACAAAAAGGGGGGGGGGGACTTTGTGGTATATTCCCGCAAATGAGACAGAATCCAGTAACATGTTGTCAACTCCCCTTTATTTTTTAAAGGATGTGATGTAACAAAAATGTATAAATATACTTCTTGGTTACTTTGGTATCTTTTAACAGGTTTAAAATCAGAAATATTTCAGTTGTTTCACAGGGGAGTGTGTCTATTTATTAATACAAGCTGAGCCAAAGCCACAACTTTCTGTCTGAAGACTGAGTCAGTATTTTAACCACCAGAGCCTCCCTTCAAGGGAAGGGATTCTAGGGAAGTGATAGCCTTGTGCAAACAGCACACATAAAAGAAAGAGTTAGAACTTCAGCTTTTAATAATGTGGTTTTTGCACACATAGGTACTATAGCTACAATTTGAATTTGTATTGTTACTGAATTAGAAACTTTTTGTACTTGCAATCTGAGTGCAGTTTGGGGATTGAAATTTTCAGGAGACATAAAATTCAGACTGATTTCGGGTGTTTCAGTATGATAAAATAACACTAATGCATAAAGACTTCATTGTGCAGGTAATCCTTGATTTACGATTGTTTGGCAAAGTTACAGCAGAAAAAGTGACATGACCTAAACTTGTACTTACAACCGTTGCACTACCCCCACAGTCATGTGATTGTAATTTGGGCACTTGGCAACTAGCTTGAATTTATGATTATGCACTTGCTATTAAATGACTGGTATTCTAGATTTCCAGAAAAGTGACTAAATTATTGTGATATAACAATTGTTGTTAGAAGTCACTAGACCAAAGTTTCTCTTATAAATGGACTATACTAAATGCTTTATTAAAATTTTTATACAGAACCCTGACACATGCTTTAGTAAAATATAAAAGAATAATATTTGAATATTTTGTATACCAGATAAAACATTTTATTTGCAACTCTGCATTTTATAAGCAACGTTTGCTCTCTTTTGCAAGTATTTGCTTCAGGCAAAATGATAGAAATGATAGGATGATTCCGAATGATAGAAAAGAGGTATTATTTCTACCAAGCTCTATTTTTTTCTACCAAGGAATGAAATCTATATATTGGCTTCAATGCATTCCCTCTTCCAATTTGATATTGTAATCCACCAAGAGGTAAGATACCAGTGAATAAAGTTTAATAAATAAAATAAAATTTAATAAATAAAATATGAAAACAGCAAGTCAATGTGACCGTCTTTTTCGATATGAATGGATGTCACTTCATTTGTTAATTATAAATTGATCGTGTGCTTATAAACAGAAGCATTTCCACTTTGGCAAAGACTTCCATGCTACTGCAACATAATTGTTAAAAATACATTAAAATACTCACTCTGCTATGAGCAGGGGACACATGAAAATGTCTAGTCGTTGTAAACACTGAATTCACTAGAATGTCTCTATCCTTATTAGGGTTGTAAGCATAGAGCATTTTAGCTTTGGGCAGCCCCAGTAGCCTAAGGAAACAAGAAAAGGTGAAATAGGAAGACAGTACTAAAACAATAGATTACTCTTTTTGCTCCAATTCAGTTTCAACACTACACAATTACCTTCCACAAAAATAACATTAATTTCCACACAATTTGAAAAAAGATAATTTTGCAATAACTGAAGACATAGTATCAATGCCATAGTATCAACTTCTTTCCTAGTATTGTGGCTCTCTCAATATTTGTTGATTTCAATGTATTATCCAAATATTGCTTTCATTTGCCTTTCACGGCAGAATCAAACAAGAAGAGTATTGCTTGAATATGCTGATAAGGACAAACTATGGCTGAAATTAGCAGAGACTCAACATATTAACAGTACATGAGCCTTGCCTTGATCACATTGTAACAAACAATGGTTTGATATAACACTACATCTGTGATATAAGTAGGTAAACAAACTAGATTATAAAGCAAGTTAATATAGCTCTTTTACATACTCCTCTTAAGAGCTGTAATTATTTTAAAAGTTAGCTAATGTACTGCTTCTTTCATAATTAAAAATATATTTGTTATCTGTTCATTATTTACTTTTATTTTCATAATCAATTGAAAATTTTGATACATCTTATATAATAATTGTAATGAGAAATGCAAATAGACAAAAGGCTCTTTTCTTGAAAATATTATTTTTGTATTACAAACTTCTTGCCTTTATTCTGAAAAATTGCAAAATACTCACTGCATTCCAAAATGGAGAATAGAAGGATGAAAATGAAGAATCTTGCCATCCGGCATTTTTGCAGAAAACCTGAAAAAGAATATAGGAATAACTATAGAATCTTATTAGATAAAGAGAACACATAAACACCCCTTCAATTCTCAGTTAGACTTATATACCGCTTCATAGGGCTTTCAGCCTTCTCTAAGCGGTTTACAGAGTCAGCATATCGCCCCCACAGTCTGGGTCCTCATTTCACCCACCTCGGAAGGATGGAAGGCTGAGTCAACCTTGAGCCGGTGAGATTAGAACCGCTGAACTGCAGATAACAGTCAGCTGAAGTGGCCTGCAGTACTGCACCCTAACCACTGCGCCACCTCGGCTCTTCATAAAATGTGTAGCATGCCATTTTAGTGCTTTCTTTATTTGGTAATTCCATTTCTGCATTGCTAAACTATATAAAATTCTGGATATTGGGATACTAAATTTCAGAATATTCTATACAAATGTAATAAAACGTTTTCAAGAATTCAGTTACATGTAAACTATTTTGTAATGGCTAATTTAAAAGTGTTTGAGAATATGGAGGGCACATAAGGAAAACTGGCATTCCATCATTCAGAAGTCAACCCTGCCGTTAGTCTTATGCAATTGAGGCTTGCTAGTTTAAACATTTGGGGTGGGGGGTTGTTCCTAAGCAGGTTTATTCCAGTCAGCCCACAGTGAACATTACTGCATCTGTAGCTTAATATTACAACCTATAGGGCCACCGTGTGAAGAATTCCTAGAAATTGGGAAAACAAATCTGACAGTTTGAACAAAATGCACTAGCATATATACACTTTTTCATTGTAGCCCCAACATATTGTGCTTTGCAATGATTAAGGCAGGAAGTAACAATAGCATCGATAACTATCACCAAATCTAAGTGTCGCAAGAAAGACTGTATCTAGTACATCAGAAATGTTATTTCCTGCAGCCACAGTGACAACCCAGGAGTACTTCCCCATTACGCATTTACTCTTTTAGGACTTATCAACCTTATCATGGGGGAGGGGATCACTGAACTATACTGACTCTCAGCCTCTCAACTTGGTACACAGCAAAAAGACATTCCAGGTTCATCAGCAAGATAGTAGAGGTTCAAGAGAGTAACCAAACCTCTGCACACCTGCCTCATCAGTTTCTAGTGTAACCCCCATTCAGCAATGTTAGCACCGTATTCTGATATTTACTTCTCTACATCTCTCAAAAAGTGACACTTTTGAAAGTTTATATATATGACTTGTTAATTAGAAGCAGGAGGATGCATATGTGATCTTATTTTTATCTTCACATGAGAAAACTTGCTCAACTCTCAGAAACTTCTATTTCAGATAAAGAATAATTTTTAATTGTACATAGCTTATCCAAAAATTTACACTGAAGTCTGGACCTAGCCTTAATCACAATGCCGAAGGCAGCACATGTTACCAAGTTTCTTAGTTTTCTCCCATGTATTCATTTGCATAATATCTATTCCCCACAGCTTTTGCCACACCTTTGAATCGGTTTTTGTCTATGAATCAGCTTCTAAGAACATAAGCCTACAGCTATATTAAATTCAATGTAAGCAATCAACAGCACAACTTTATTAAAATTTAATCATATAAATATATGGTACCGATGCAGACAGTACATTTCAAAGCAGATGTAACATAAAAATTCAGCATAACACAATTGCTCTTATATTTGTAATCTGTTTTGTTGTCATAGTTGCCATATAACTTTGCCCATATTAACAGAATTGGTCTAAAACCTTAATTCTTCTGATCTTGTATTTCATAATACTTAGACTGACAGATCCAATTGTTACACATATATCTGCTTTTGCAGTGACCTGTATGGCTAGATAAGAATATGAGCAGTGAAAAGCCTAAACTGAATGTTTTCCTTGCAAAACAGGCAACCATTTAATTTGCTGTCTTCAACATTGCTTGTAATCACCCCAAGGCCTGCTATTCTCCCTCACTATGGCAGGGTGAGGGATGTTGCTGAGTGGAGTGAATAAAAAGCACTGGGAGTATACATATGTCCAACAGGATTATCCAAGGCATGACGCTCAAACAGCTGCCCAGCTCTAGAAGACTATAGAGATGACTTTGAAGTAACAATATGATACAGAAAAACATGAATCAACCCTGGGAAGGAAAGAAAGTGATACTCAGAAATCTGAAGAAATGATGCCTTGATTCTGGATCAAGGAAGGAAAAATGCTGCAGGCTTTCAAGATTCTGTTATTATAACAACAAAGCAGAGTCCCAATATTTCTTGTCCATTTCATGATCTGGCCTACTTGGAAGGCTGACACCAGCTAAAAGAAGCAGATATCTATATTACGTTGCAGTGTGATGATGATGATGATGATGATGATGATGATGATGATGATGATGATGATGATGGTGTGGGAGATATAGTGATAAAGACCATTTTACTGACAATGGCAAAGGCATAATTCTCTATTTGTCAGGAAAAACACAATGGTAAAACTACATGGGAAAAAAGATAAAGCTATTGACAATATAATGTTGGACAATGGGCCTTTCAGGTCAGATGGCAGTAGGTATGCTACTAAAAAGGGCTGAGAACTTTTCAGAATTGTTTATAGTGTGACTTTCCAGATAGCAAGTTAAAGAGAATAAAATCTGAAGCTGTAAATATAGAAGTACTGTATGGAATGTGAGCAGCTTAAAGACAGGAAAAGTCAACACAGTGAAAGACGAAATGAATTTACTACACTTTGACATCTTTGCATCAGAGAACTGAAATGGTGTGAAATGGAACACTTTAAGTTAGATGATGCTTATTATTCAAAAGATAATAAGCAAAGAAGTAATTGCACTGTTTTCAAAGTTATAAAAGATAAAGAAAAACAATATTTGGGTACAGTAATAAATGATAGAATAAAATCAGTTAGGTTTTTCAGACAACCTGTTGATGTGACAGGTTGGGCATGTTTATGCTCTAATCACTATTGCAGAAGAGGCTGACAAGGTTTATGGTCAACTTCAATCTGAAATTGACAGAACATGCAAGTAAGATGTTCTGCTTGTGCTTGGGGACTTGAATGCCAATGATGAAAACAACAAGGAAAAATGTTATTGGATTGTATGTATAGCAAGCAAATGAAACAGGAAAACTACTTATCCATTTTTGCCAATTCAATGACGTCTCTGATGCTAACAGTCTTCAAACAACAAAAATGACACCTACACACATAAGATATCATCACATAAAACACAAAGAAATCAGACAGACTATATTACTACTAAAAGGAGATAGAAGAATTTAGTTACAACAACAGAGATGTGGCCAGAGGCTGACTGGAATAGACCATGAACTGCTCATATGAAAGTTCTAAGTTAAAGTAGAACAAAGCCAACCATTTTCTACAATGTGATCTTGGACTTGTATGAGTTTTATACTTTAGAATTTTTTAATGTTGTAAACTTCCCAGAGTCACCATGTCCATTATAAATTATAAATTAATTAATTTTCAAGACACACATCAGGAATTAGAGAGCGTGTGTGGTGTGGTCCTTAAGGCATCACGTTAGAAACGAAAGGAGACCAGAGTCAGTTGGGTGACATGGGCAAGTCACTCTTAGTCCTAGGAAAGAGAAATGGCAAACCATTTACAAAAAGCCTTGCCATGAAAACTGCAGGACTATTCTAAGCTATTGCCACAAGTCAAAACATGACACAAAGGAACAACAAAAATTGAAATGTAATAGATAATCTAACAGGCTCCAACAGTGGCAACTGCAAATCCAGTGAGACCCACAGCTGTAACTTTATCTAACTCTATCTTAACATGATATCCAAAACAAAGTGGGTTATTTCCATTTAGAGGAATGAAGTTGAAATAAAATTATAAAATTAATATTCTGCCACAACTGGAGCTGCCCCTGTCATCAGCTGCCAGGTCATAAGAACAGTCGATCCAAAGGGAAAACCAACCCTAGCGTGAGATTATTAGTATCCCAAAATTATGGACAAAATAAACTTATTATATAAACAAATCTAAATATGAAATCCATTAAAATATACTAACAATATACTTTACACACATACATATAAACAAGTTAACTGCGGATAGAATTTTAACAGGCTTTTAAAAATAAAATTTCAAGAATACCTTTTATTAGCATGCGCATGTTGTAAGGGGTTATTAGCATGAAGCCAGCTCTTTGCTCCATTCTCTGACTTGATATTTTATATACTGAACCGTATCTATATGTGGAGCACTTAGGTCAAAAGTCCATGCAATCTGCATTGACAGCTTTTATCCCAAAGGAGATTGTATATGCAAATCCAGCTTAACCTTTGTTTGGTAACACAAAGGCTTATGTTTTTAATTCACAGATGCATCCCCATGGAATGACCAGGGACAATCTAGATCCAAAGTCATAAATACTCTCCAAATAAAAGGGTTACTTTTAAAGAAAAAAAAAAGAGTTTGGCCCTATTCTATGTGCACTGAGGATATCTCTGTTATAAAGGGGGGAAATGCAATTAAAGAAGGGAAGAATGCAATTTGAAGTAATAGGAAGTAAAATGTCATTACAATCGGCCACATTTGTATATGTTATATATACATTATACATTAATACAATCCAATTCCTAGTCTTAAATAAACAATGTAAATTAGATTTTGCAATTATATAAAGCAAAGCTGGCTGAGGAACTGCCGGAGTTGAAGTCCACAGGTCTTAAAGTTGCCAAGGTTGGAGATCATTGATATAAAGGATCTGTCAATGTAGATAACCTGAATAGTTGAAGTCTAATCACAGAACTGAATGAATATATTGAATATTTTCAAAATAATATTATGTTGCAACTATGGTCTGCTACATAAAATTAGTTTAAGTAAACTGCAGGTTGAAAAGCAATATGGTACTCTCTCAAAATATGCTTATTTAAAAATAGGAGCAAAAGTTTCATACATAGAAAATGTGTTCTGGAGTATAATTACCATTTGGAGAAATCCATGTAAGTATGCCCTCTAACTTTATGAAAAACATGTACAAACTTACAGTCCCCACTAGAATTGAATATAGCTAATGGGCTATCATCACACAACTAGTCATACAATTCAGAATTGTATCTTTCATTCAGAAAAAAATAAAACTATAAAATCATTAACCAGTATTTTTCACTATTCTTCTAGCTAAAATCAACACAAAACTCTTTTTCTTTCATAAGAAGCTTGGTTTAACAAATCATGATTGATATGGCCTTACTTGTAAGCAGAATAAGCATGTATAGAGAAGTAAATAACTATAAACATTCTTGTGATATTCGTTATGTCATACATTTGACTGATGGGCATATATGTATATACATACATAAGAAAGAGTTTAACAATCCTCTAATCCAAAGTCAAACTCGATTTTATTGAGAGCTGCCATCAGGGTTGTGTTGGACTTCTGGGGAAAAGGTAAGCGTATCCAGGGTGGCCATGGCCAGGTTGACGTCCCTCATGTCGGGGGCATCTGTGGTGGCCCGAGCACTCTGCCAGTGAAAACAGGCTCCCGAACTCCATTTTGGGCCGCAACAGCCTCCTGCCACCCTCTCCCAGTAAAAATGGAGCTCAGGGGGGGTGGTGCATGCAGTTCCTTCAAACTCTGTTTTCACTAGCAGAGACACTGTGTGCTGGGTCATCGCTGTTTTTAGGGCAGCCCCGCAGGCCAGTTCTAAGCACCCTGTGGGCTGGATCCAGCCTGCATGCCTTGAGTTTGACACCCCTGTTCTAATCCATCTAATATAAAACCAGTACTTCTATGCAAATATGTCATTTTATAAGTTTAAAGTCAACTACATCTTAAACAGAATTTATAGATAGATCAAAACAAATTAATTTTGAAAGAAATAGATTACAAAGAGTAATCCTTCTGATCAGAAACTCTTAGACTATAGAAAAAGGGTGAGGGAAAACTCTATAAATGGAAACACAGCAACAGAAATGGCACTGAAGAACAGTAGTTAATGGCAACAAAATATATATGTCATGGGTCAAAGAATTGGTCAACCACAAGTCTTTCAAATCCAGTCTATTGCTACTTGTCTTGAACAGAATTTTGAAAATAGCAAACAATACAGTATTGTAAAGCATTTCAACCCAGTGTTATTCAAGATGGCACATATTTTAAAAGTGACACTTGATGTTAATCTCTTCTTGTCTTAGTAGACTAAGCAAGATCTAAAATCCAAAACGAAGTTCTAACCAAACTAAAAATGTAGTACTGCAATTTTGCAGTCCACGAATGCAACAGAAGGCTGACACTAAATAAACAGCAATTTAAAATGCACAACATTCATAGTTACCATGGGGCTGGCTATTTCAACAGCCCCCAGCCTGCCGGAGCAGCCAAATCTTAGTGGCTTTGCGGAAGGCCGGGAGAGTAGTAAGGGTCCAGATCTCCATGGGGAGCTCGTTCCAGAGGGCTGGAGCTGCAACAGAGAAGGCTCTCCCCCGGGAAGTCGCCAGCCGACATTGGCTGGCAGATGGAATCCGGAGAAGGCCTAGTCTGTGCGATCTGATCGGTCTATGGGAGGTAATTGGCAGGAGGCGATCTCTCAGGTAGGGCTTTATAAGTGACGACTAGCACCTTGAAGTGAGTTCGGAGACTAATGGGTAGCCAGTGCAGCTCGCGGAGGATAGGTGTAACGTGGGTGTACCTGGGTGCACCCACGATCGCTCGCACGGCTGCGTTCTGGACTAGCTGAAGTCTTCGAACACTCTTCAAGGGCAGCCCCATGTAGAGCGTGTTACAGTAATCCAGTCTTGAGGTCACAAGGGCATGAGTGACTATCTGAAGGGCCTCCTGATCCAGATAGCGTCGCAATTGGTGCACCAGGCGAACCTGGGCAAAGGTCCCCCTGGTCACAGCCGACAAATGATGTTCTAAAGTCAGGTTGGATCTCTCTTTGATAAGTTTCAATCTGTTACTTCTTATCTTGCCCTCATGTGTATAATAGGTTTCCCCCTCTTTTTTAACAGTCTGTCAAACACTGGAAGACTGCTATCGTGTCACCCTTAGTCTTTATCTTCATTAAATTAGACATACCCAGTTCCTGTAACCATTTATCCATATGTTTCAGCCTTCAGCTTTACTGTTCTTCTCTGCTCCTTTCAGAGTCAATGCTGACAGAAATTTAGATATGGACTATCTGTCCTTCAGTTGACTCTGAAATCCCTCAAGGTGTAGAAGGCTTGCTTGCCAGGAGGGCTTCCACAAAAACCCCTTAAAGTTAATGGGGGATTGGAAGATTTTTTTAAAAATATACAATTTAATACAAATTTCCAAAATGTATACAGCAACCAGAAAACAATTGCTCTTTGTCCATATTTAAAAGCTCTATGTCCAACAGTAGGAGAAAAAACAGATAATGGATTTGTTATACTAGCAGAAATAGGCATGATCCTATATATATGTGGTTTGGTGCTTTCTAAAAAATAAAAATGAAAACTAACTTGTTCAGTTTTGGGATATAAAAATCAGATATTGGAAACTGAGAAAAAATAACATTGATAAATTTGTCCATTTCTAAAGATGGACAAATAATTTCAGGGTTTGTTTAACAGAAGGATGGAAAAAATGTATGGGGAAGGGTCTTTTACATCAAACGATTTATTTAGCAAATAAGGTTATGTCAGCATTTTTTAATTTCTGCTCTTTCTAAATTGTTTTTTGCATTATCATTGAAGAACAGGTGGAAAAAAAATATATGGAGCTGAGGATTAAAGAAAGACCATTTGAGATCAAATATGAAGGAAGTCAGCATTACAAGTAAAATAAAAGGACATTTGGAAATTGTCTTGTCAGCAGATATACTAATCAAACTTTCCATTTGTTCTTCTAAATATCTACCAATATTGGAATGAAGTCAACAGCAACTGGAAAGTATTTTGAAGGAATATCTTAAACTGAGAAACATATCCATAAAGTAAGGGATATAATGCAGATACTGCATAGGGCAACAGAGATGAAGAAAACTAAAAATAATATTGAACATCAGAACACCAAATATGGTGCAGCCTTCCACCAACTAACCAAATGACAGCACGACATTCCCAAAAGAGCTCTGGAAGTCTAATTTGCTCTTAAAATATCCTCTTAAAATACTGAGTGTTCTGGCACAGCAAGACACATTTCCCACTCTTTTTTTGTCCCAAGTTATTTGGCTAGTGGATTTGTAAAAGCCTGCTTACATTTATGATAGATCTCTGCTACATACATTCAACTGCTGCAGTCTGTTCCTTTTCCAGGAATCATCTGCTGAATCCCTGGGAAGGGTTGTATACCAATAGTTAGACAATCTTTTTTAACCTAGCACCTATCAGATATTCTGCATTTCAGTAGTCAATATTTCAAGCTACTAAATCCAAAGATTGGAGGTGACTGGAAAAATAGCACAACAGATCAAATTAACTGAATATTTGTAATTTTGCACTGTAGCAAACATTGGAGAATAAGCATGCATCTTCCTTTAGATTAACAGTTTTGAAAGTGTGAAAGTAGTACTATCTGAACATTTTTAACACCATTTTTTAAGAATCCTTCAGTTAAGGATACTTTTACTCAAACTTTGCCTCCACTTTTAAATTACTGAAATTTAAAAGTTAAACAGGGCTCTGTGGACAGCAGTTCTGATATTTAAAAGTTTGCATTACAAATTAGGGTAGGTAGATGGAAGCACCTAGTCAACTAAGGGTCAACCCCATAAACTAAGCAGAGTCAGGCCTGGTTAGTACTTGGATGGAAACTGCCAGAAAAACCTGGGATTCTAGACTAATTTTTAATGCAGAAATTTCCATTTTATTTCTCCATGGGCTTAATGTCCATAATTAACCAAATAAAGCTTCATGCCTTAACCACTAGACCAAACTGGTTCTAATTTTCACATGCTTTTTTGGGGGGAAATTTATGTTTGTACAGATTTTGAGTCTTTTCACTTCTTTATCATGCTTCCTTTTATATTCAGCATTTTGTTAATACATGGTTAAAAGTGTTACCAGATATCCATGTAATATTAATTGTTACAAAGAATGGGGTTAAAACAATGCATTTTAAAAAAAATCAATTTGGAAATAAATTATTTGCCAAAGTGCAATTTTTAACATAGTAGAACACGAACATTCTTTAATATAGGAATGAACAGCAATGATATTTTCTTTCTATAATCTTAATTTAATGTAAATTTTAATTTAATACTTTTCCTGGACCACTATTTACTATGATTTGGACTGTGCACCCTACATGTGCGGCAGCCAACCAGTTAAGATGCTGGGCTTGTTGACCTGAAAGATAGCAGTGCAAGATCTAAGTACCATGTGATGGAGCAAGCTCCCATTACTTGCCCCAGGTCCTGCCAACCTAGCAGTTCGAAAGCATGTAAATGCAAATAGATAAATATGTACCAACTGGTGGGAAGGGAACAGTGTTCCATGCATCTTCAGCACATAGTCATGTTGGACACATGACCACAAAAGCATCTTTGGACAACACTGGCTTTTTGTGGAGATCAGCACTGCCCCCTTCAGTTAAACAGAACTGGCAGGGGAACCCTTTACTCTTTTTTTTTAAACCCTACACAGCTCCTAAAACTTAGTAAAACTCTTACTAGGGAATACTTGCTTATCACTACTATCAAAATGAAACCAGTGTCACCCCAACTCTGAAAGAATCAGATGTAAACCTCACCAAGACGTCTCAATATTTTCTTTTTATGATTCACTACACATCCAGTTTCAATAGATTCTTACTTTTACAGAAATGCTCTATATTTGAATCTTCAAATTGAACTGAAACCATGCTCACAACGCTCCAAAAGATGAAACTGGGGAAAAAGACAATTGGAGAAAAGAGTAAAAGAAACTTAAGAGAATCAGAGTAGCTCAAAAGAAGAATGACAGGCTGACAAACTAAATGATACAAGGAACACCAGCTTCTTTAGCCAACTATCGTCCAGTCTCCAACCTTCGCTTTGTAGCGATGGTTGTCCAGAGTGTGGTAGCACGTCAGCTTCCCCAGTACCTGGATGAAGCTGTCTACCTGGATCCGTTTCAGTCGGGTTTCAGGCCCGGATACAGCACAGAGATGGCATTCGTCGCGTTGGTCGATGGTCTCTGGCGAGCCCAGGACAGGGGCTGCTCCTCTGTCCTGGTCCTATTAGACCTCTCAGCGGCTTTCGATACCATCGAGCATGGTATCCTACTGTGACGACTCAGGGAGTTGGGAGTGGGGGGCACCATTTTACGGTGGTTCTCCTACCTGTCGGATCGGTCGCAGTTTGTGTTGACTGGAGGGCAGGGATTGACCCCGAGGCGCGTCGCTTATGGGGTGCCCCAGGGGTTGGTTCTCTCACCCCTCCTGTTCAATATATATTTGAAACCGCTGGGTGAGATCATCCGTGGTTCTGGGGTACGGTATCATCAATATGCTGATGATACCCAACTTTTCATCTCTACCCCAAACCACCCAAACTATGCCCTCGACATGATGTCCCGATGCCTGGAGGCTGTGCGGATCTGGCTGGGGAGGAACAGGCTCAAGCTCAATCCCTCAATCCCACAGACTGAGTGGCTGTGGTTTCCGTCATCCCGATTTGTGCATCTTGTTCCATCTTTGATGATAGGGGGAGAAATTTTAGCCCCCTCAGAGAGGGCCTGCAACCTGGGACTCCTCCTGGATATGCGGCTTAGTTTAAAAGAACACCTGATGGCCGTGACCAGGGAGGGCTTTTATCAGGTTCACCTGGTACGTCAGTTGTACCCCTTCCTGGATCGGGATGCTCTGTGCACAGTCACTCATGCCCTCATCATTTCTCGCCTGGACTACTGTAATGTTCTCTACATGGGGCTGCCCTTGAAGAGCACCCGGAGGCTTCAACTGGTCCAGAATGCAGCTGCGCGAGTTATCATGGGGTTACCTAGGTGCTCCCATGTTGCGCCCCTTTTAGGCAGCCTGCACTGGTTGCCAGTTGTTTTCCAGGTGAGATTCAAGGTACTACTTATGACCTTTAAAGTGCTCCATGGCTTAGGCCCAGGATACCTGCGAGACCACCTACTGCTACCGGTAGCCTCCCACCATCCAGTGCGATCCCAAAGAGTTGGCCTTCTCAGGGTGCCGTCGGCCAGACAGTGTCGGCTAGCGACCCCCAGGGCGAGAGCCTTCTCTGTGGCAGCGCCTTCCCTCTGGAAGGAGCTACCCCCGGAGCTTTGTATAATTCCTGACCTCCGGTCCTTCCGACACGCCCTAAAAAGTTGGCTTTTCCAGCAAGCCGGCCTGGACTGAACAAAATAAAATAAATGATTGATTATTGTTAATTTTAATTGATTTTTAAAGTGTTGTTAATCTTAATTGGGTTTGTTTTTTGGATACTCTATCTAATTTTTTTTTAACTTTTGTAATATGTGTTTTTTTTTAATGTTGTATGCCGCCCTGAGTCCTTTGGAAGAAGGGCAGCATATATATCCAATAAACAAACAAACAAACACATCAATATTATGCACAGGGAGAATAGATGTGTAGTCCTAGTTTGTTCAAAGCCAAATTTCATTTCAAAGTGAAAACAAAACCAAAATCATCTTAATACAGAACTACAAAATGAACTATTCATCCAAATGAACCAATTATCAGAAACAATTTGTATTTTACCTTTAACTCTTACTTCCATTGGTATCCCAATTGCTATTTTTTAAATATACTTACTAAGCTTACATGTTTTCTATCCCAATCATTAGGTTCTAGGAAACTCATATACTTAAAGAACCCCAATACCATTTAAAAAAATTAAAACCAATAAACCCAAGTGGAATTGCATGCTAACAACATTTCTAAAATGTTCTGAAAACCCAGAAATAGAAAAACTATGTTCATTTTCTTCTAATGTTCAAAGGGAGGGGAGACTATCTTTACATCAGGGAGTAAGGAATCCCATAAGCCTGGACAGTCACCGAGAAGGCAAGCTCCTGGCCTCTCTGACTGCTTTCATGACAAAAACATGAAACTGCTTTCATGGCATAGGATGGGCCACCGTGTTTAACATATGAGATAAGATTCTCATGTAGTGGTTTCCTTTTACCCTACATAACATTTTTCATTGAAGCCAAAAATTTCTATTTTGGACTTATCCATCCAAAGAACATTCTTCTAATAGCATTCTGACTTATCCACATGATCTTTTGCAAACTGAAAATTGTCAGCACTACTTTTTTTTGGATAGTGTCTTTTTCCTTGGAATTCTGTCTTGCAAACCAGCGCTGTTCAGTGTTCTTCATGAACACTGACATTGGCCATTGTGAGAAAGTTCCTTAGTTCCTTAGACTTTAACCCAGGGTTCTTTGAGATTTCCCAGGATATTACTTGCCTTGATCTTGGTCCAATCTTAGTTTCATAAACTTTGAATAGTTCATGAACGTTTAAGTCTATAATATAAGTGCTTATTAACACTGGAGACTCCAATAAGGAGAAATTTCCTGACAGTTAGAACAATTAATCAGTAGAATGACGTCTCCAGAAGTTGTGGGTGCTCCAACAGGATGTTTTTAAATAGAGGGTTTCCTGCCTAGGCAGGGGGTTAGACTAGAAGACCTCCAAAGTCACTTCCAACTCTGTTGTTTTGTTATATCTAGCTGCCTTAGTTTTTATTTGGAGGACATTTTAGCAGTAGCAATAGCACTTAGACTTATATACTGCTTCATAGTGCTTTACATCCCCCTCTAAGCAGTTTACAGACACAGCATATTGCTCCCAACAATCTCGGTCCTCATTTTACCAACCTCAGATGGAAGGCTGAGTCAACCTTGAGCCTGGTGAGATTCAATCTGCCAAACTGCTGGCAGCCGGTGATCAGCAGAAGCAGCTTGCAGTAGTCTAACCACTGAGCCACCGCGGCTCATTTTATTAATATTAATTTAATATTAATTTAAAGCAAAGACATACTCTGAACCTGCTCATATTTTATGACATTTTAGACATACTGATAATTATTCTTAATTTGACATGCATAAAGCAACCTTTTATTTTTTTTTATTTTTTTTTGAAAATGGTCTAAAAATGATTGCCACCGTAGATAAGGCCACGACAAAACATTTACCCAAAATGTATTCAGTGACATTGCACTCTAATATTTCCTCACAAGAATATTTGGTATTTCCTCAGTTCATTTTTTTTTCTTGGCTTATTTCCCGAAGGTGCTTAATTGGATCCATGAATATAAATACTGTGCTTTAATTTGAAGCTTGCCCACAATCCAAGATAAATATTCATGAAATATTGGTTGCCACCCCTCCTGGTCTAAATCAAGAATTGGAAGTTTGCTAATGCCAGAATGCTTTGCTGTTTTTCTTTTTTCTTTTCCCAACAAGCCTCCACTCTCTGTACCATGCCTTTACCGTGAGCAGAGCAATGGGGAAATGAAGTACAATGAAACATGGAGGAAAGATAAATTTATGCTATTCTTCAAGGTAATCAACTTGTATCCATTCATTTAGTGACCAGTTATAAAGGCAGTGAAAAAAGGGACTTATGATTAGTACTTGAGCTTACGATTGTTACTGCATTCCCAAGATCACGTGATTAAAATTTGACAATTGGCATAGGTTTACGATGGTTGAAACATTCTGTAGTCATGTGATCACCATTTTAAACCTTCCAAGATGACTTCTGACAGGCAAAGCCAATGCGTGAAGCTGGATTTCCTTAGCAACAATCTGAGCAACACCCTCTTCTTTGTGGCAACCCCTGAGATATTGGAACACTTGCTATCATATCTCCCCTAGTCCTTCTTTTCATTAAACTAGACATATCCAGTTCCTGCAACAGTTGTTCTATGTTTTAGTTTCCAATTCCCTAATCATCTTTGTTGCTCTTCTCTGCACTTTTTCTAGAGTCTGCACATCTTTTCTACATCATGGCAACCAAAACTGAATGCAGTATTCCATGTGTGGCCTTACCAAGGCATTATAAAGTGGTATTAACACTTCATGTGATCTTGATTCTGTCCCTCTGTTTATGTAGCATAGAACTGTGTTGGCTTTTTTGGCAGCTGCTGCACACTGCTGGCTCATATTTAAATGGTTATCCACTAGGACTCCAAGATCCCTCTCAGAGTTACTACTATTGAGCAAGGTACCACCTATACTGCATTTCATTTTTCTTGCCTTACTCTTTTCACCATTGAATTTCATTTTATTAGATAGTGCCCAATGTTCAAGTTTGTCAAGATCCTTCTGTATCTTAAGCTTATCTTCTGGAGTGTTGGCTATTCCTGCCAGCTTGGTGTCATCTGCATATTTGATGAGTTCCCCATTTATTCCCTCATCCAAATGCCACATAGATGCCTATGAGACCTTTCAAAATGGAGCAAATCCCTCCATTTTGAAAGGCCTCATAGATGCCTATGGGGTGTTTCAAAAGAGAGTGAATTCCTTTGTTTTCAAAGGCCCCATTTGCACACAGATGAAGCGTCTGGGTGAAAAGTGTTCTGGTGGTGGTGGAAAGGAGTTGGGGAGTGGCGGAGGAGTATGAGACAGGTGCAGCAAACACTTTTCACCCCCAGGAGCTTCCACTGACTCTTCTCTCCCTCAAAGCAAAAGAAACTGCAGCAGAGGGGAGACAGATCTTTGCAAGTAAGTGAGCCCGGTGCAGCAAGGAGTGGGAAGCATGAGGTGCCTTAGTGGGTTGGGGAGGACTTGGGGGACTTTCCCAGCTTGAGATACCTCATGTCCACTTAAATTAGCGAATGTATGGGTGAAAGCAGGGAGTGATCTCATTCAAGGTATGAGATTCACTCCCACGAATCCTCGAGGTATAAATGAAATGGGCAGGCACAATTACATTTGTAACTCAAGGACTACTTGTCATTACTTTAATTATTTCTGTCTTTTTCCAGGAATTCACAGGATGCAGCAAGAATCCTTCCACATTAGATTTATTTAGTTATTTATTTAGCCTATACAAATTCAGAAGGAAAAAATGAAAATGTAAGTAAAAAGAAAAGTAAATTTCTTTCACTTAATGCTTGGAGCTTGCAGACAAATGGTAGTGCTGAAATTCAGTGATAAAGTCGAAATTTCTGGTAACACTAGGAACCACACATTATTGGGGACAGCGTATGAAGCATGTGGGCCTCCCACCCATTGTATAAATGCTCAGAAAGTTTTTTTTAAAAATGCCAGGAATGCAAACGAATAAAAGCATCTATATCAAATTTCATAAGAATGTTTTAAATATCACAGTTCCATTGCCTGTTTTTAATCAATACAAGTTTAAAGAATGCAAAACTTTTTTTTTCTGTGCAGGTTCTTCCTCTCAGCAGTGTTTTTATTTTTATTTTACTAAATTGTATCCCTCAAGGGAAAATCTGCTAAGTATGCAGTATATACTGTGTGAAAAAAGCACATATCCCATCAACAGTGTTTGGTTGAAAGTGATTTGAGTGGCTGTTGATCAGGGCTGTGAGTAAGTGGCCATAAGTGTTACTGATCAACAGCCACTCAAATCACTTTCAACCAAACACTGACATTCATTCACTCCAAAAGAATACACAAGAGACCCAATGAATCTAAAGTTACAGTTTACTGATAACAATGTAAATTTATTATTCTCCCTCTCCACCCCCCCCCCTCACACACACCTGGATCCACACCTACCCACATCATTCTCATCTAAACTGCCATCGTCAATCTGCCAGAGGGATAGAAGCTGCCAACTCTGGATCCAAAGACAACGCAAAGAGTATGCACGCTTCAGAACCCTTTTCATCCCCCCGAGTGCTTGCTTTGTTAATTTACAGTAATGGAAGCTACTCTTGCCTTGTTCATTTAAAAATCTGGTAGCCGTTGATAGAAAAGGTGTTCCCAGGTGTTCAGGAACTTCAGGGTCCAACTTCTTTTCTCTGGTTCAGGTGACATTTTTCCTTAACAACTTGGTGCCTTCTTATCTATTCCATAAGGAAATGGGGGAATTCTGGGAGTTGAAGTCTGTATATCTTCAAGCCTCCAAGGTTGAGAAACACTGTTTTAGACAATTCCTGGCTTTTTTATCCACTCTTCTTATACACCTGTTCATCTTTAGTATGGCAGCTTAAGCCCAGTCTCACAAATGTCTTTATACATACTGCCTGGTTCACATCTATTAAAGCATATCGTTTGCACAAGAATTGTTTTCAGAACAGCATCTTCCGTAAAAGTAGAGCACATACTAACAGCCCTTGAAACATCTCTCCATTTCCTGAAATGTGCAATATTATTGCAACAATTATTGTAAGCTTCATCTTGTGGCTTCATTGCACAGAAGTCCACAATAATGAAAGATATGGATGCAAACAATGGCAATGCTCCTAAACATTATGAATTTCTGAATCTCTCTATAGTCAATCAATGATCTCCCATCTGAACTAAAAAAGAAAGCATATTGAATTTTACTCAGAGTTGACTAAATAGAGAAAACTGACCCAAAACATTCCTGGCATATTAATATATACTTCTTAGCAACTACAATCCAACACAATGAGTATTGTATAGGGAAAGATCCCCAGGCACTATGTCTATTTCTGGATTTTATTAAGTATATTTTTTTAATTTAAAATTTTTCATTTCACAAATTTGCAATTGAACTAGTAGGCATAATAAAACAAATACATGAAACAACATTACTAGGAAAGATTATAAAACTAATAAAAGATAAGAAAAAGTAATGGGAAATGTATTTGTATTACAAAATATACCAAAAAGTGTACTTATGCTGTTTCAATTATTCTTCAATTTTATGAAAACAGTTTTAAAAAATTAAAATAAGTTACAAAAACACTGCGTTTATTTTACATAAGGGGCTGGAGGAGGCAAGATATATATGACTTTGAGAGCAATCAGCACTAATATGGCTTTCTGACCTTCAATTAAATCCTATGGATTTTTAGAAAGGAACACATCCGCAGAATCTTTTTCATACATCCAACCATTCTCTTTCATATAGAACAAAATAATCTGATATAATATGTTGTATAAAATACAAAATTTCCTCATCTTCACTTTACAGTATTTGAAAAAGACAAGATGAAGATATTCTAAAGTATATAACAAGAATTCCACATCACCAATTATTTTTAAAATTAAATCTAAATTTTAAAAGAAACAGGTATTATATGCTATATTATATGCTGTTCCAAATTATGGATATTTTATCAATACTTTAGAAATTGCTATATATTAATCTTTTCCTATTCATTGGTAAATAAAATAAAGTATTTATTAAAAGTTCAAGGTGATTTCTAGATTTAACTTGATCGGATTAAGGTTATGCAAGTATACAGTAAAGTTACAAAAATCAAGTGTAATCAGATCCAACGAAGGGATGCTAACTAACTAAAGAAAAAACTTTATATTTGTCAGTATATTGGGAACAATTCAAATATGTATGTCCATTAATCAGCATATAGATATCTGTACTTGATTGGAAAGTTAATGAAGCAACTTACAACCAAGCATAATACTAAAATCTTCATTTTCCTTGAGAAAAAGAACAAGTGGAGGGAGTAGTGAATTATCACTTGTGGTAGAGATGATTCAATCATTTGCAAAAGACATGGTAAAAGTATTTTTTCCCCTAATGTTAGTAAGGATACTGAAATAACTACGAATATTAAAACCAGCATTTAGTTTTAAATTTTAAAGTTTCTGCATTATTTAAAACATTTACATGTATATTTTGGAAAGAAGTAGCTATATTTTATCTATAAAATTTTACTACAATGTTATAGTATTTTAACGGAGACTGTGTAATAATGTTAATGTTATTTTTATAACAAGAAGATTGGTTATATTATTTTTTCTAGAACCATGCCTATGTAAGATTACATTTCTATATAAAATTCATCTAAGGTAAAAGAGATCGGCATTGAACTGCATTTAGAAATATTGCTCCCTTGAAAATATTGCTTCTTTGAAAAATTACATTTCTCAGAGAAATAAGAATAAGAACATGTCAATGATTTTAAAGACAATTATGGATGCTATTATTATAAGTCAAATTATACTATAGTTGTGTTGCATTTCTCTAGTAAAAAGCAATACACATTAAAGTATCGGTTGCATTGATACTGTGATGAACACTACAGAATGAATTCAGTGGGAATCTGCCATAGCTGCAGAGCAGAGCCGGGAATTTTCTTAACTGAAACAACTAATTTTTCTAATTAACTACTGTAGTCACTGCCAGAAAGAACTGATAATTGAAGATTAGCTGGACCAATTGGTCAGGCACTTATTGGAAGTTGACTTTGCTTACCTCTGCTCTTGGGGATCTTCCTCCATGTCCTCCTCTGATTCAGCCTAATAAACAAAGAAAACACCAGAAAGCTTTTCAGCAACAAACGTGCATTTCCTACATATACTTTATTTCGGCAAAGCCAGTATTGTAACTGCTCAGTGATGTTTCATGTTAATTAAGCTACTACGCTGCAGTATGTTTTAACTTTTGCATGCCAATTTTTTAAAAATGTTACTAGCAAAATTTAAACTTTTTCAAGTAAATGCCTAAATTTTCAGACATGTAACACAAGACCACAGTAACAAAATAAATAATAACAGCAATAACAATATAGAGAGCAACAGCAGAATAGAAGATATTCTAGAAGATTGGAGAAGATAGCAAAATAGAAAGACCTGCAAACAGAAATAGAATGACTTGTGACCAAAGCAAGCACAGATAGTACCAATAGAAATATGTGGCTTGTGGCTTGCGTTCAATCTCAAAACAACTGGAGCAACACTTGAATATCATCAGCATTGACAAATTTACCATCAGTCAATTGCAAAAGGCAACTTTACTCAGAATAGCTTCCATCCTGCAACAATATCTGTAACACCATCAAAACATCCACATTCCAGGTTCTTGGAAAAGACTTGATAGGTAGACAAAAATGCCAAATCCAGTCTCAACATCTGGCTTACTATGTGATGAACCATAAAATAGAGAAAGTTATAGAAAATGAAAATTCTAAATTTCTCTGGGACTTTAAAATTCAAACATACAAGCACCTGCCACATAACAACAGAGACTTAACAACTGTTGATATAAAAGACAACAAAGTCTGGATAGTGGACAAGGCAATACCAAGAGACAGCAGAAGAGAAGAGAAAGAACTGGAGAAGATAGCAAAAGACAAAGAGAAATAGAACGACTGTGGCAAAAGCAAGCAAAGATAGTATCAGTAGTAACAGGCATTTTGGGTGCAATCTCAAAACAACTAAAGAATCATTTGAACATCGCTGGCTATGACAAATTCACCATCAGTCAATTGCAAAAAGCAGCTTTACTCAACAGCTTACATGCTGTGACAATACATCTAACACCATCAAACATCCACATCTGCCTATCCCAGGTCCTTGGAAAGGACTTGATGGGTAGACACAAATGCCAAATCCAGTGTGAACATCTGGCTGATTGTGTGATGAACCATAATAAGCACTAGACAAAGAGATGGACAACAGCCAGACTAGCAGCAACAGTTAATAGCTGCATTAAGACTCATGGGAAAGTCCAGGAAATCTATAATACATGACAAATGGCATTTCTTTTCCATAAATTAGGCCCTGGGAAAGCAGTATCTCAAAATCCCATAGCAAGCAGGCCTGTTGTTCATATTATCCTTGTGTATTCCACTGAGCAACACTCAAATAAACTTAAACATATCATTTCCCTTCTGAGAAGTATCAATAGATAGACTTTGCTTAATACACACACTTCTAAAAGTTTTCCCATTTGAGATTATTTTTTTCTTTCATCCTTGGCAGGGAAATAACAAGACTGTAAGAGTCCTATATTTCTGACTATAGAATGTAGCTTCCTCTTCCCACATTCACATATGCCACATCCTTAATATAGACAAAAAAAAATGAAAATTCTAATTTCTTTCTAATTGCAAAATGCATCCAGCTCTTATGATATCATAGTACACACTTAAGTGCATGGGAAACACATAAAAAAACAACTGTCTTTTCTTTTTATAACCTACAGCCTTGTCCACAGATCTGGGGAGCAATATCCTAAAACACTCAAGAGTACTGCTTGCTTATTTGGATACAAATTACCTTGTTATACTATTCATTGAATACTACCTGAAAACCTGAAGCAAAACACTTTTTAGCTCATAATCTGTGCTTCTGACATCCAATCCATAAATATAAGAAATAATGGATGCCTTCAAAATATATTAGCACTAGAACTCCCAGAATTAACAGCAGTCTGGAAGATAACTTCTTATGAATGCAACTGCCAGAATTCTAAGTGGGCACACTTGAAAGATGGGGACGCAGTGGCTCAGTGGCTAAGATACTGAGCTTGTCAATCAGAAATGTCGGCAATTCTTCAGCGGTTCAAATCCCTAGTGCCGTGTAATGGAGTGAGCTCCCATTACTTGTCTCAGCTTCTGCCAATCTAGCAGTTTGAAAGCATGTAAAAATGCAAGTAGAAAAATAGGAATCACCTTTGGTGGGAAGTTAACAGTGTTCCGTGCAGCTTTGGTGTTTAGTCAAGACGGCCACATGACCACAAAGATGTCTTTGGACAGTGCTAGCTCTTTGGCTTTGAAACGGAGATGAGCACTGCCTCCTAGAATCGGGAGCGACTAGCACATATGTACCTTTATACTTGAAAGATACAGTCAAAGGTCCTGTATCTTCTAAAGTGAAATAGGATTTGTGCCATCAAGTTTTATCATTCTTTATAACAAAATATAGTATTCAAATCAGCAAGCATCCTTTGCATTAATTTTATCATGTTTCTGACTCAGCATTCATATTTAAATATACCAAAGCCGTGATGGCACCGTGGTTAGAAGGCAAAATGTTAACACTGCTCACATTGCCAGAAGTTTGATTCCTTCGATCTTGACCAGTTCAAGTGGTCTCAGTCTTTCATCCTTTCAAGGTTGGTAAAATGAGAATCCAGATTATCAGGGCAATAGTTTGATTCTGTAAACTGCTTAGAGGAGGCTATAAAGCAGTGTGAAGCAGTACATAAGCCGAAGTACTATTGTTATTGTTGTAACTGCATTAACTTGGTCTTTATAGGTTTTTTTTTCAAAAGCAAATTTTATTACAAATAATTTCTTTCAAATCCATGCAGTCAACCTATAACAATTTATTTAGTGACTGTTCAAATTTACAACAGCATTTTGAAAAAACTGACTTAGAACAATTTTTCACACTACCATTGGAGTAGCCCCATGGTTATGTATCAAAATTCAGATTCTTGCAACTGACTCATATTTATGACGGTGGCAGTGTCCCAAGGTCATGTGATCTCTTTTTGCAGCCTTCTGACAAGCAAAGTCAATGAGGAGACCAGATTCACCTAACACCTGAAGTAATTCACTTAATTGTGCAAGAAAGATCATAAAATGGGGCAAAATTCACTTAACACTTTCTCACTTAGCAACAAAAACTTTGGGCTCATTGTGGTCGTAAGTCGAGGACTGCTTACAAATACTTTAAATATATGTATAGTTTAGTTAAGACATCTACTCTGTTTCCTCAAAAATAAGATGGGGTCTTATTTTCTTTTGACCCTCGAAATAAGCACTTGGCCTTATTTTTGGGGAGGTCTTATTATTTTTGGGGTGCAGGAGGCGGCGAGCGTGGTCACCTCATGGCTTCTGCTGTGTTGCAATATTTTCAGGGAGGGCTTATTTTTAGGGGCGGGCTTATTTTAGCGCATGCACTCAAAAGCCCAGTTGGGCTTATTATATGTGTAGGTCTTATTTGGGGGAAACAGGATATGAGAATGTACACAAATGGGGCAAGATTCCTTTTTTGGAATACTTTTACACTCCCTTTGTTTTATTTAATCTATGTTTATGTGTCCCATAAAATTGAGAAAATACTATTCCCTTCAAGGTGGAGTTAACAAATGCACCCACAAAAGACTTTAAAATATTCACTGGAAAATCAGTCTTATTTTAGTTGTGTTCCTATGTAGGAATTAAGACAGCTATGGACAAATAGGAGATTAGGCACAGTATCTTTTCCAGTTCATAATGGGCATGTTATTTATAAACCATAATGGGCACAAAATATGGTAACTTGTACAATTGCCCGTAGCAACTGATTATCTATAAGTCATTAGTTGAACAAGCATTAATGCAGTTGATTCCCAGAAATCAATATACTGTAGCAAGAAATGACATTAGTATAATACGGGAAAATGCAATTAAGAATTTATAAACAAAGCAGCATTTGAATTGCAGCACTTCATCACTTTTGTTTTATGGTTTTTATCTATTCTTGAAAAATATTATAAAAAGCATATTGAAAAATATTGGGGGAAAACTATTCTTTTTATGAGCATTTCAAAGTTACTCAAAATTTGAATTTGGGATTCTACCAGTTTCTAAAATAAGAACATCAGTATCATTACTTCATAACTGAGAATTTAAAATGAAACTCTTAATTCACTTTCTACTTAATATTGGCATCGGACTTGCATAAGGGCTAAACTCTATGCAGGGGTTTAAACTACAGGCCCAGACAGTGAAACTGAACAATATGAAATTGAATTTTCTGTTTAGAAAGCATTTAGGAAGTACCCAAACATTCCAGCTCTTCTAAAATCTACTTCAAACTTTCTCACAGTAGACAAAGAAAGAAATTATTAGTCTTTATTCTAAATTCACTTCTGCTTTTTAAAACCTGCTGTGAGTATACTGAAACTGATCCATTTTCATACTAGTGCCTGCAAAATTTATATATGACTAGGAAGTCATATTAATAAAAACTATATCTCTGAGAAAAAAATCTGAAGCATAATTTTATAGGAAAAAAATCCTGTTGTTCCTCACCCATAAAAAAGAAAGAAATGTTTCTATTATCTTTCCACTCAAGGCTTACATTTTTATATCCTTCAGAGTTATTAGACAATCATTCCTATAACTGCCAAAACCATTGTTTTAATGCCTAGGAATTATGATAGTAGCAAACCAATGTACTATAAATGTAAGATAGGAGAAATAGGGAGCTGCTTACAGAACATTTCCAATTGCACAAAACTGAGAATCAGCTTTTTTCAAAACTTATTTGCTTCATCAAGATAATCATTGCTGCATGTTAAACTAATGCACCAATGAGGGTTTGCTTCACCTTGCTACGCATGGCTGAAACAAAGGTCAACTTTGCATGCAACATGCACTGTTGCTCATAAAGGAAGGCAGAAAAAGCATTGTGAAACAAAAGACCATTTGGTTCAGTCGTACATAATTAACTGATGGCATAATAATTTAGAATAATATTTATTTATATGCTCCATGAAAATATAATATACAACTAATTTAGATGATGTAAACTATGCTAAACATATTATAGTAATAAGCTTTCAGCTACTGTGCTGTCCTTGTCTGCACACAGACTTTGGACAAACAATAACTTGGCATAATACACAATATTAAACTTATTTTAGCTAGTTGGCTTACAATCCAGAAAAACCAACAATTTTACTTAAAACACCTTCCTTTGCTTTTCTAAACAGAACACAGTCACTAATAATGCCATAATTTAAAACACTAGTATAAGTAAAATGTAGCAACACTCTTAAGTTAATGCGTGATTATAACTAAACATAAAAACATGCGATTTTTACCACCTTCAGTTTAGATAAAACAAATGAGTATGTACTTCATCAATTAAAAACTAAACCAGAAAACAAACATACTAAGTTTTCAAGTATCTGGAACGTGCAGTCAAGATCATTGCAGGAGTTACACCTTTCATAAGACTAAATGACATAAGCACACAAACACCAATTCACATAAATCTACTTTTAAAAAAGTCATCCCTGCATAGTAAGAAATGGTCTCAGTAAGAATGCTCATGCATACTTTATTTTTACCATAGATATTTAAGTCCAAAGAGTTCATTTTATCTAGGGAGTCGATGGAACTATCATGCTCTGCAAATGATCACTCTGGGATTAAGAAACTGAAATAAATTCCCCAAATACATTCTTTCCATGCCAGATCCTCTTCTGATGGTATTTTTTCTGGTAGCCATGGAAGATATCATATGGAAAAGTTAGTCCAATCCTGAGGCCTTAAGCTATATTGTCATATGAGGCCTCCATCTACCATATGAACTTCTGCAGCAGCTGGGGATGAGAAAAGTTAACCTTTCCCATCTGGGCAGCACCAGGGAAGCTCTTTTAGTGCTTAGAAATAAACTCTTTTCAGCTCATTGAGATTATACCTAAATTAGAAGACATGATTACAGAAATCCATAATCATGAATATTGCACTGTTCATGATTGTTTGGAACTATACACAGAATATGGGGAAAATGCAAACCTAGATAGCTGCTAAAGAAAATACATCTGTAACTATTAAAAACTATTAAAGGAAAACCTTCTATTTAAGAATTTTTCTAAAAGTTTGAATTTTAAAATAATTAAAATTAATACATTGTGAATATCCTCACAATTTAACTGGCTAAATTCCCTCACTTTAACAGGGATGGGAGGGCAGCAGAAATCGGTATTACATTGTAACAAGAAAAATATCTTTATAAGCATAGCCTGATACAATGTTCTTCCTAAAGAAGTGGGCTTTAAAAACACTTTAAAAGTTCATGAGATCTGCTGGCAGCAACCTTCCCTTATAAGCAGCAGTACTGCCATCATATGTCAATGGATTTATCCTACAAAATTATCAGGTGCAATCAGATTTTAAAATCTTGCAGAAGCTGGTACATAACCTTCATTGTTTTACTTTGAAATTATGGCAAAATAGAGCCTGCAGTGTTGCTGATATCCGGTTAAGACGAACATGGGGTGAATAGCTTTCCAGCCACAGCCACCACCATCTCTAAATCTTAGGCCACCATGACTTGCAGAACAATGTGGAGGAAAACACTGGCAATGTATGGAAATTATTTGTTTTCCCAGAGACACCTAATCCCCCTCTTCTAAGGGGAAGAATGATCTTATTCTATAGGTGCTACCACCCCATATATCCCTCCTGCTATTTACCTCTTCCCAGATGTTCCCCTTACCTTAGCAGGCATCAGGAGTTCCCCTTCTTCTGCTTGCCACAGCTCCACCACATTGGGAATAGGATCAATGGCTAGATTGGGGGGAGGGGGAGAAGAGGTAGAAACCTCAATCAGTGCCAAATTACTTCTAACCAGGTCAAGGGAGAATCGTGGTGACCTGGATCTTCCTATAGTTAAAGGCGGCGAGTCCCTATGTTCTAGGACGGGGCCTTTCAGAGCGGCCCAAACATGTGGTCAGGCTTTTGTTTTGTTCGGGCTCGAGGCTGAGAGGCGCTTCCATATTGAACGCTGCTGCAGACACCACGCGCGAAGAAAAGGGGAGTGGGGAGAGGCCGACTCGGCTTGCCCAAGGCGCGCGCTTTGGTCTTTTATGCTTTAAAACAGCAAGTCGCGCGGGGTGGGGTGGGGGAGAAAGTCCGAACAACCCACCCACCTCTTTCTATGAGGCGGGAAGGCAGAAGGGGGAGAGCGTTCTCAGCCAGGCGAACCCCAGCAGCAGCAACAGCAGCAGCGTGTTGCCCGAGCAGGGCGGGAACAGAGAGAGTGGGCGGCGGTGGCAAGTCGTGAAAGCGGCGTCCACACGTTCAGAGGGTGCGAAGTCGCCTTCGACGGTTTGGCTCCCCCACCCACACTTTATTGACGGATCTGCCACACGCCTCGTGCAAAGGAGCTCCGAACAGGCGTTCGTTCCCCCCCCCCCTGCTTTTTTTTTTTTTTTGTGAAGCTTTAAGAAACGAGGCAGGAAGGGGAACTGCGCTCTTCCCCCCCCCTTTCTGGGCGCCCGGGAAGGCAGCAGCCGCAATGGTTGCTGCACAAAGGGAGGCAGAGAGAGAGAGAGAGAGAGTGGGGGGAGACTTTGCCCTTGTCAGACCCGGACCTCTTCTGGTTGATCCCCCCTCACACACACAGGCTCCCCCGCCTTCACCTCCCGCTGCAGATCGGCGCTGCCCCCCTCGAGTGTTTCGCCAGGCTCCTTTTTACCTTGGCCCTGCGCTCCTCCCAGACGGAAGCCAGGCAAAAGGACCTGAAAGACGCCGAGCAGGAGGTTCATGACCGTGGCGACGCGGCAGTAGCTGCTCTGCGACGGGTAGCGCAGCCCCGCCATGCTGCTGAGGCGGCTGCTTTCCTGTCTGCCCGAGCTGGCTGGCGGAGCTACAGCTGTGGCGGCGGCAGCAGCAGCATTGGCCGCCTCCTCCTCCTCCCCTTCCCCCGCTCCAGGCGCGTGTGCGGCAGAGATAGAGGAGGCTGCGCGGCACAGGGCGGTGGAGTATAAGAATACAGTCCCCCCTCCCTCTCCTCGCTGGGGCTCCGCCCGGAGGCGGTGGCTCGGCTGCTGTTACCGCCGCCCAGAGCACATGGAAGGCAGGCCGAGCAGGCACCGAAGGGAGAGGACGGGCAAGGCCCCGACTCTGGGTTTGGGCTCCTTTATTCAGGCCGTCTGTTTGCTCAAAGGTAGGGCTGGTCCGCCAGTCGTTCTAAGCTGCAGAATAAACCGTTGGTCCTCAGTTTGGCATTAGGCATTGCGGGCCTCCCCCCCCCTTTCTTCTTGTTCCCCACACCTGTTCAAGCTCTTTGGAAGAAGCTTTCGCTGCTGAAGTGGTGGGTGTTTTGCCTGGAGCAGAAACTCGCCCTAGATGATCTCTTAAGGTCTTTCTGACACCCCCCCCCCTTTAATGATTTCCTTCATCCATTTGTAGGAGGTTAGCACGCATCTCTCCTAGAGAAATGAAATATTTTAGGAAATATTAAAAATATTTCCCCTAAAAAGAGAAGTAGAAACTCAAGAGAGGCAGAAACACAGCCGCCCCCATCTTTGTGAACGAGCCATTAAGGAATGAGCTAGGCTACTCTTCATAAGAAAGGTAGGATTAACCCTCTACCGATCTCACCATATGGCACCTGGGAAAAAGCAATGCTCAACCAAACATGGACTCAAAACACAGCCTGCAGAGTTGCCCCTACATGGCCCCATGGGAGTCTGACAACTAATCAGAATAGAAGATCAAGATCAAAGGCCAGAGAATGCATAAAACCAGGAACTTTTAGCATCTCAGCCCTTTTTCTTCTTCACTCAACATCTTGAAGCATGTGATCACCTTTTTCCCCAGGACCTCAAACTATGTGGTCCCGTCCACCATTAAACCATCTGTCCAAGCAGCCTCCAATTTTCCAGTGTCTTTTCCCCCACTTGGAACTGAACCCAGAAGGACATTTCTTCCAAACATTTTATCTGTGAAGTAGGGTGGACAAAAATCCTGCCTGAGTTTTGGGAGGAGGGAGGCCACTCACACAATGGAGAACCCCTAAAAGCATGCTTTGTTATTAGAATTATTGTAGAGTATAGTAATACCTGTCTTTCAAGTCAGTAAAACCATCTGCTGAAAAATGACCCAAAGGCTAAAATTATTTTGAGTTTTTCTTTGCACTCTCCACTTGAAAGGAAACAGAAAAAAATAACTGATGCAGGATACAGTGGAAAGTAATGTGAGAAATTCAAATGAACATTTTAATCTTCTGGCTTCTCATTCTTAAAACCATAGGATTGGTGGCACATTTAACTATCTGAAATGTAGGGCTAAATTAGATTTGAACCTGTGTCAAATTCAAGGCTAGCATTCTGATCAGTATGGTTCCTTCCTGGCTTTCTCGTGACTTGCTCAGGCTGAAAGATTAAGATGCAGAATTTTAGAAACGAAGCTTTGGTACATGCGACATTTAAGTCACAACCCCTGGTTTCCTACATTAAAAAAAAAGATCTAGCAATAGTGTATCCAATACACTTCCTTTCATATACAGTACAATAACATATGTATGTAAGAAGCCACTCTTCATCAAAAGCTTGTATCTTTTAAGGGGCTACTAAGTCTTTTTAATCAGTATGTTGGCAAAAAATAACAGTGTAACCAGATGGTAACCAGCTCCAGATAATATATTAGTTCTCTTTATTTGCACTGGAAGAGGAAGTGCCTAGGAGAGTTGTTTGGAATCTGTGTTCTATATACATACATTTTCCATAATTTATAAATCTAGTTTTTTTACAGGTATTGGCTATACTATAGTTTTATATATGAAGAATAGGTTTCCCTGAGTTCAAAGATATAATGTAGCATTATACTTGTAGACTAATGCCAGAATTAGAAGACTAGGAAATAAGCAACTAAAGTTTAGGCTACTAGCCCTTAAGTATTATTTGTATGAGGCTAACTGATCTGGCTATGAAAATCTTTACAGCCATTACGTGGGAACATGCACATGTATACAAATATAAGAATACAATACAAGTAATAGGTTCCCATTGGCTCAATGAGATTTGCCATTTAGTATGCTAGTAAAGGGATGCTTTAGGGGCAACAGTCTGGTAGCTGGTACATGATTGCCAGTTTCATGTGAGATCAGTAAGGACACTTTAACTATGGTATGATGGACATGTCAAAGAATATAAATTCTTTGCTTCAAAGGAAAGGAAATAAACTATGCAGACAGTGACCCATTTTTCAAGAGTAGTTAGAAATAATTACCATACTGTCTATTGATGGCATTATTATTAGATTTAATATCTCTTCTTTAAAGTAATGTTAGAAAGTATTACTTCAAATGAATAATAGTAGAAGCTTAGAACCAATTTTCAATGGAGGTAATTGGAAGTCATCAATAACTGAGCTTGGGATAAACATAACAAAAACTAAAAAAAAGTAATAAATAATAATATGATTTACCTGTATCCAGAAAGTCATGGGAACATAAAGTGGAAAAAGTTAATTGAAAATGAGAAGGTGAAGATCTTGTGGGACTTTCAAATACAAATGGATCATCATTTGGAGCACAAACCACCATATATCACGATTGTAGAGGGCCGAAGTGTACAGTTTATTGATATCGCTGTTCCTGGAGATGCCAGAGTCGAAGAAAAAGAACTAGAAAAAATAATGAAATATCGCAACCTGGCCATCGAAACTACACGACTATGGATGAAGCATGTAACAGTGATACCCATTGTCATTGGGGCACTTGGCACCATGTCCAAGAATTTTACAATATACATCAACAAATTGCAGCTTCCTGCAACAACACCAGCGGAACTGCAAAAAACTGCGCTACTTGGAACATCTTCTATTTTAAGAAGCTACTTGGTTGATACCTAGGACGCTGGCAGCAAACAGTATCAACCATTAGCACCAGTAATTGGTATTTGTAGGTTCAGTTGGCTGAGTTTCATGTTTAATGAATAAAGTAAATAATAATAATAATAATAATAATAATAATAATAATAATAATAATAATCCCTGGACATCCGTCGACAAGTGGGCTACAAGTGGACCAGGCAACAAAATGACAAAAATATAGTGCAGATGAAAACCGTGCCATAATGGCCTGTTACTACAACTCAGAGCCAGAAAAAAGAGGCTATTTAAAGCGAATGTATGAATTATGGAAACAACAATATCCAGATTCAAATGTTAGTGAACAACGACTAGCAGATCAAAGGCGATTTATTATACGGAATAAAGTGTTTAGTGAAGTTGAACATGAGGAAATTCAGGCAAATTGCAAAACCCAAAAAACAATATCACAAGCGGAAATAACTGATATTCAAGACACAACTAAAGACATTATAGTAGAACTCCCAGAAGAAGCTCTTGGGGAGGAAATAACATCACCACCACTAGAACCAGTTATCACTGAACCAACTGATGAACTAACTCAAAAACAAAAAGAATTGAAGGATAAGATCATGGAGCATTTTCTGCTTAATGAGGAAAGGCAACGTTTACCATCACTAAAAACTGTGCCGAAGAAAATTTTGGCCCCTATCATGAAAATGGTTAATGCAGTGTTTTCAACAATTGAACCGGGATCCATCTTGGAAACAAACCAGTTAATGTACAGCGCAGCTGTAACAGTCACTAATGAACTAGGCATTAAAATTAAAGTACCTAGTCACACAACAGAAAAAGCATCAAAGCCAAAGTGGAAAATCCGTTTAGAACAAAAAATAAAAAAATTAAGGGCAGATGCTAGTAACTTAAAGAACATGCATGAGCAACGGCTTAAAAACAACAAAATCATAGATCGGCTAATCAGGAGATATAGATTGGATACAAGAAACATCAATGAAGCTGTAGAGATTGTAAAACAGCAGATAACAGCAACAGCTAGAAAAATTGAAAGATATGAGGCACGAATCATCCAATATAAACAAAATCAGCAATTTCGATCAGACCAACGGCGTTTTTATCAAAGTCTTAATGTAAATGGTGACACCAAAAGTGAAAAACCAGAAAAACAGGCCACAGTTGAATTCTGGAAAGAATTGTGGGAAAATGCAAAGGACTACAACAAGGAAGCAAAGTGGATACATGACTTTGAGAAAAGCATTAGCAACAAACAAATGCAAGTATTAGAAATAACAACTGAGATGGTCAAAAATCGAGTTAAAAGGTAAAGAATTGGACATCACCTGGAAAGGACCAATTACATGGTTTCTGGCTCAAATATCTGACCAGTTTACATGCAATATTGGCCAGGCAACTGAATGAAATTTTACAAAAGGGCCAAATTGATGAATGGTTGACAACTGGAAAAACATACTTGATTCAGAAAGATCCAACTAAAGGAACAACACCTGAAAACTATAGACCAATAACATGCTTGCCAACAACCTTCAAATTACTCACAGGCATTATTGCAGATAACATGATGGATTATTTGGAAACAAACAACATCTTGCCAGTAGAGCAAAAAGGCAACAAAAGAAGGAGCAGAGGCACAAAAGATCAGCTTCTAATTGATAAAATGATATTAGAAAATTGTAAGAACAGAAAAACGAACTTGAATATGGTCTGGATTGATTACAAAAAGGCATTTGACTCACTGCCACATAGTTGGATCATAAAATGCTTAGAAACAACTGGCATTAGCAAAAATATTACATCCTTTACTGAAAAGGCAATGAAACAATGGAGAACTGAGTTGGCAGTAGGGAATGAGAGCTACGGAATGGTTAACATCAAGCGAGGAATTTTCCAGGGTGATTCACTTTCACCTCTTCTCTTCATCATCGCAATGATCCCACTATCAGTAATCTTAAAAAAAATGAAATTAGGCTACCAAACAGCCAAAAAAGCTGAAAAAAATTCGCATTTACTATATATGGATGATTTGAAACTCTATGGAAAGTCAGAAATAGAAATCCAATCATTGACAAATACAGTCCGAGTATTCAGCACCGATATTTCAATGCAGTTTGGCATGGAAAAATGTGCCACTGTATCCATAAAAAGGGGCAAAATCACTGCATCTGAGGGAATTGAAATGCCCAATGGCCAACTAATTAAATGCAAAGAAAATGAAGCCTACAAATACTTAGGCATTCTGCAGTTGGATAACATCAAGCATGGAGAAGTAAAAACTATTGTCAGACGAGAGTACACCAACAGAGTTAGGAAAATTTTGAAATCTAAATTGAATGGTGGAAATACAATCAAGGCCATAAATACCTGGGCAATACCAGTTATAAGATACACAGCTGGCATAGTTAACTGGACACAAACTGATTTGGACCTTTTGGACCGAAAAACCAGAAAACTAATGACAATGCACTACAGTTTACATCCACGTGGTGATACTGATAGACTATATCTGCCCCGAAAATCAGGTGGCAGAGGATTATTACAAGTGAAGCAAACAGTTGAAGAAGAAAAACATGCACTGGCTGATTATTTAAAAGAAAGTCAAGAACATCTATTAATCGAAGTAAAGAACAAAAATCTACTGAAGGCCCAACAGACAAAACAAGAATACAGAAAAGATGTGATAAAATCAAGAATGGAGAGTTTGCAGAACAAAGCACTGCATGGTCAATTTCTGGAAAAAATAAAAGATAAAGTGGACAGGGAACAAACTTGGTTATGGTTAAAAACAGGTACATTAAAGAAAGAAACAGAGTCACTAATCCTGGCTGCGCAAGAACAAGCTATCCGCACAAATGCCATTAAGGCCAAAATCGAAAAATCCTCTGATGATGCCAAATGCAGACTTTGCAAAGAAGCTGACGAAACTGTTGATCACATACTCAGCTGCTGTAAAAAAATCGCGCAGACTGATTATAAATTGCGGCACAATTCAGTAGCACAAATGATCCATTGGAATTTGTGCAAAAATTATAATATTAAAACAGCAACAAACTGGTGGGAACATCAGCCTGAAAAAGTCACAGAAAATCAGATGGTCAAGATCTTGTGGGATTTCCGTATACAAACCGACAAAATACTGGCGCATAATACACCAGACATCACACTGGTTGAGAAAAATAAGGTCACAATCATAGACATCGCAATACCAGGTGATAGCAGGGTCGCCGAGAAGGAACATGAAAAAATCGCAAGATACCAGGACTTAAAAATCGAAATTCAACGGCTATGGCACAAACCAGCAGTGGTAATTCCAGTGGTAATTGGCACACTGGGTGCTATTCCAAAAGCACTGGAATTACATTTAAAACAGTTAAAAATTGACAAAATCACCATCAGTCAAATGCAAAAAGCCGCACTGCTTGGATCTGCACGCATATTACGAAAATACGTTACGACGTCCTAGGCCCCTGGGTGGGGCCCGACTAGTAACCAATGCCAAATCCGGCGAAACAACTGGCCGCTGTGATACAATTGTATAATAATAATAATAATAATAATTGACAAAATCACCATCAGTCAAATGCAAAAAGCTGCACTGCTTAGATCTGCACGCATATTACGAAAATATGTTACAACGTCCTAGGCCCCTGGGTGGGGCCCGACTAGTAACCAATGCCAAATCCGGCGAAACAACTGGCCGCTGTGATACAATTGTATAATAATAATAATAATAATAATAATAATAATATCCTCTGATGGTACCTTAACAGTTCCTAGGTCCTTGGTTAAGACTCGAGCTGTTGAGCTACCTACCAGCCCCAAAGGTTATGAATCTCACCAAAGATTAACCAAATAATAATAATAATAATTCCAAAAACTCCAAAGGACAGACTTGATTGATCAATAGGTCACGTTTTCTGCCATCAGTTTTCTATGTTTCTATTTTTCTTTCCACCAAGCTGAACATAGCTTACATGTTTGTTTATACTGACAACAGAAACCTGAGATGTTGCACTGGCTAATATTAGCTAGAAAGGAACTTCCATAGCTGAAGGTGGACTTGAACCAGATTATCCACACTCCAAACCTATCATTAGCTGTTGGGTATTATTACTACAGGTCCTCAATTTACAACCAATCACTTAGTGACTATTCAAAATTACAAAAAAAAGGCATTTATGGTCCAGATTTGAAGTTCCAACTATTGGGCTGCCTCTGCACCACAAAACCCAACTTCAGATATTTGGCAACACGGTTGCATTTACGGCTGTTTTTAGCATCCCACAGTTACATGACCACATTTTATTGTGGCTTTGCTGAATACCAGAATTTCCAGTTTTTGGCAAACCACATCCATGGTAAATCATTGGTTTGTTTAACAAATATGGTGTTTGCTTAACAATTGCTGCACGAAAAATTATCATAAAATCAGTCACATGACTGATTCATCTTATCATCATAAAACAATCCATTTTATGGGAGGCTCCTTTACTGTCATATGCCAAATTCACCTGTTCTTCATAGCTTTGGATCTTTGCATGATATACAATGCATGGTCTCTCGTGTTCTCTCCAATAATAAGCATATTTATAAAAATGATTGTCCTTCCCATTCTACATTCTCATTAACATTCAAAATACCCTATATCATTAAAATATTTCTATTAAAAACACAAAAAATGCCAATCCCAAACAGAAAAGCAGCACTACCACTGCAGAATAATTCAGTTATGATCTACCAAAAGCTTTAAAAAAAAACCCTCACTTCATTTAATATTTAAGGAAGCTAAGGAAAATATCAAGCAAGCACATCGGCTGTTCCAACAGATGCTTTTTACGTGCTTCTGCACTGCAACTCAGTGACACAGTCATATGGGAGCAATATTTTAATAATTCCAACTTACTGGGTAAGCATGACTCTCTACTTTTTCTAGAATACAGTACATATTGTGGGTATTGTAAAGTACAAAGTAAAATACTCTAAAATCCCATATTCTGTATGAATGACAATAATCAAAGCTGGAACCATACTATCCAGAATATGTTAAATCAAGGGTATCAAATTCAATTTCATTGAGGGTCGCATCAGGGTTGTTTGACCTCAGGGGACCGGGTGGGTGTGGCCAGCTTGACATCACTCATGTTTGGGGCGTCTCTGGTGGCCTGAGCACTCTGCCAGTGAATACAGGCTCTTGAGCTCAGTTTTCAGCTGCAACGGCCTCCTGCAACCCTGCCTGCCGGGCATTGAGTCTGACACCCCTGTGTTAAATGGCAACTCTCCTCTATGTATTTGATTCTCACTAACCTGAAACAGCGTGAAATCACAATAGTATTTTATTAGGGCTGTGCATACTTTGAAAAATGTCCAGAGAAGTATTTCAGGCTTCATACAAGCCCACCTCCTATCTTCTACTCATCACAAAATATGCATCATTTTTCAGACTTATTTGAAATGCCAACAGAAACACCACTGTTTTAATGATTCATGTTATTAAAGTAGCATATTTTCAATGTGATATTTAAAATAGTGACCTAGTGTTCTGCTCACACTTGTACTTCTGATTCATTTTTAAAGTACGCATTGCTCTGTAAATTACTTTTATTAAATTGAAAAAAATATCTTGCCAAAACCTATGTTCCATCAGGTCTTTCAATTTCATATCACAGAATACAGCATATCTAGTAAGACAGTAAGCAAAAAGATAATAGCCAATCTCTCTATTTTTGCAATAGCAAGTCATCTATTAGAATTCACATTTTTATTATGCCAGGTACGTTTAAGAGATAATCCCATTTTTTTAAAGGTAACTGGACTTTTCCTTGAAGACATTTCATTTCTCATCCAAGAAGCTTCTTCTGTTCTTCTTCAGGGAAAAAAAAGGAACTCTGGTTACCTTCTAGGCAAAAAACACCTTTGAGACAACCATGACCTGGATGTCTGAGAATCTCCATAGATATTTAAGAGATAAAAAAAATTAAAAAATTCATAAAATGTTTTTACAATCAAATCCAAGCTATTTAAATCAGGGAATGTTTCATAAGCCATTTTTCTAACAAATGAAAATGAAACATGCATGCTCAGACACATATTCACATACAATACTGCAAGGATAAGATAAATACAATGAATATGTAGTTCATTTTTATTCTTGAAAGTCTGGAAAGCATTGCCCACAATTAGCTTGGTAAGTTGTGGCTGACAGGAGGTGAGTTTTCAAACTGGTACTATGACATACTGCCCAAATTTGGACTTCCTTCTTGTAAAAAAAAGTGTTTTTGTGTTTTAAAAAAAGCATAGGCACTTTCAGCTTCCAAGAATGTGGGTTTCTATCCAGTTGTGTGGGAGATTAGGTTTAAAACCAGGCAGGATTATTGGAAGATTCAAGAGATGAATACTGTGGGATGTAAAGTCCTGTGAGATCAGTGTTGAACAGAAGAATATCTTACAGTTGCTGCTGAAAATGGGAAATTGGAAGAAAACCTTAACTCATGACATTAGTAGGAATTCTTTAATTTGGTGCTTCTACTCCTTGAAAAAATGTATGCATACATTTTGTGAGGGAGCTTCATAGAGCTATTCTAGAGATATTGGAGCCCTTTTCTAATCTAGTCTTCTGGAGGATGCTATGGGAGAACACATTGTTCACAGGATACTAAATTGGGGCATCAGATTTTTGCAGTGTTATCTCTCTGTACAAGGAAAGTTCAAAACAACTCCATGCCTAAAACTGCTTTCTAATTCATCATCTCCAATACAACATATATTTGGAATCATTCATGATTCACTAGAGACCAACTCTTCTAGAGGTAAATGAAAACCAGAATGGTACAACTTGCTGTGGCCAATTTGCCCTGGCCAACTCACCACAGCACATTCGCCACAGCCAACTCACGTGGCCAACTTTCCCAGACAATTCACCACAGGACAATAGAACAGTTCAATTTAATTATTTAAAATAATTTAAAAATTATTTTAATTTTTGTCATTCACATTTCATTTTGTCCCTCCTTTTGCATCCTTTAATGATTCTGTTCCAGCATTTCTTGTCCCATGGAGAGTGGTCTTTCAATATATGATTTACAATTGTATTTATTTCTATTTTAAAATGTTTTAAACAACTCCCCCCCCCCCGGGCACGCGCATAAAAAATAGCACAAGACAGAACAATGGCAATGAAAAAAAATCTGAAGGGCAACAAAAAAAAAAGGCTATTGGTTATTTTTATCAAAAGCCCTAATGAAGAATCAGTTATTCAGCAGTAGGGTGAGGACCATTTGAACGGGGGCGGGGGGTGTAATTTCACTCCAAAGGGTAGATGCTATTGCAGAGAAGGCATGCTTCCAGGGTCCTGACAGATTGTATTGTTTAATCAACAGAATCCAGAGCACACCAACTCTGCTAGATTGAACTAGCCAGGCAGATACAATGGGACACAGATAATCTGTCAAGTAACCAGGATATAAGCTATATAGTTCTTTATGGGTGGCCACCAGCATCTTGGATCACATTTGAAAGCAAATTGGCAACCAGTGCAACTCACAAAACAGATATTTTACACAGGCCTACTGAGATATGCCCATTGCTGCTTGTGCTGCTGCAGTCTGTAGTAATTGAAGCTTCGGGGTGGTGGGGGTGGTACACACAATGCACAATGTAGTAGTCAAGCCATGAGGTGCCCAGGGCATGAGTAACTGTTTGAAGAGCTCTCTAATCTAGAAAGAGTACAATTGGCATACCAGTTGAAGTTGGTCAAAAATATTTCTGGCTACAGCTGGCATCTCCTTACTGAGCAGGAACTGTTTCCAGGAGAACTTCCAATTCTACACTATATTCAAATGCGGAAGTGCAATCCCAGATAAGGATGGGAATTTAGAATATTCCCAGATCTTGCAGACCTAACCACTATGACTATCAGGATTTCCGTGAGCACCAAACTGAACCTTTATAGTGTGGTTTGAAATATGCTGCTTTTTAAGCTGGATCACTGCAAAGCAGATCTATTTATTTATCAGTTGTTTAACTTATGGGTTACTTTAGGCAAGGAATATGAATACAAATAATTTCATAATGGAAAGCATAAAGTGTGCCAGGACCCTACATCGTATCTCAATAGTGCTAAAAATGACTTCTGAACATTTCAGGAAAAAAACAACAGTGATTTATTTTTCTTTTGAGATTTCTTGTTGGATGATCAAGGATATATATATATATACATACATACATACATACATACACACACACACACACACACACATACATACATACATATATACACACACATATATATATATACATATATACATACATACATACATATACATATACACACACAGAGACAATACAAACACAGAAACAGAAAAAAGCAGTTGGATCTTGAAAATGAGGTACCCTTAGTGGACCTGTTTCAAAACTCTTTGCCATTTTTTAAGCTATTATCAAAATGGCTTTTACATTTTCACAACTTTTGGCAGCCACTGATTGAAAACATTCTGAAATATGGCTGGTAACCATACTATACAGTTGATATTTATGTGAAAGAGACATCCAAGTCCTAATTACTTCTGGTAAAAGGAGATGATTAGCTGATCGTCGATACGTGTGTGAATCATTTCACTAATGAAATAGTAAATTTGTAACGAAGCATAAAGTTCTGGACTAGAATACTATTATATAGTTAATACTAGTTTATATATGCATTGCATAAATCTAGTCCATACCTCATTCTTATGCCTCCAGTGCTAACTCAGGTTGTAGAAATTACACCATCTATGGGCAAATGGTTACCTTGTCTATTTCAATCCCTCAAAATATACATTGGGTGAGTCTGAAAAAGATGTAGGTGTGTCTCTAAGTTGAATGAACCTTCCACACTTCATATAATCCTTCTCTCAACAAAATACTGATTCATACTTTGTACACAATGGTTGCAATGAAACTGATGATATACATCTTAGCAGCTGAGTAGTCCAAACTCCTGCTTTAAAAAAAGTCTGTTGCTTATCCTTGAAATGTGTAATTAAAGCTTGTTCTTAATTCTTCCATATGGTGTATTAGACGGATAACGCCATCCAATTCTTACACCATTTTAAGAAAAATATTAATGAACTGAAAATATCCAGTGAAAAAAGCCAAGATTATAAGGGGAAGAAACCTGACAAGGAATGGTTGGGTGATTGAATATGTTTAGACTATAAAGAAAAGGCTACACTGAGACAGGATAGCTGTCATCAGGTATGTAAAAGAGACAAGGAATAATTGTTCAGTTTTTACAGAAGGTAGGGCAAGAAATAATAAGACTGAATTACGAAGAATAGAGTTTACTTGCACATTTTGAATAGTAACAATTAATGAAAGAGCAGGTAGATTACTGCATTACTTCATTGGAATTATTTAAACAGAAGCTGGAGAAGCTTGGAGAAGCTGTAATGGGAATTCCTGCACTGAGGAGCTGTTAGATTAAATATCTATAAGCCTTCCATGTCTTATATTCTATGAGTCACAAACTTCACAAAAATTTCTACTCATTTAGTGGTTAGCTGTCAAATAATAATTTTACTCTCCATGTTTCCCCCAAAATAAGACATGGTCTTATATTTTTTAACCACCAAGAAAGGCACCAGGTCTTATTTTTCATTGACACACCTCGCGGTGGCAGCACCAACAGCCCCACCCATCAGGAGCCTGCTGCTGGCCCACTTCTTCTGCAGCTGCTTGATGCTGCATGCATGTGTCGCTCCCCACCTCTGGCATGTGGCTGCAGCAGAAGTGGGCCAGCAAGGCAGGTGTCAAGGTGTGCGAGGCCTGGATGCAACTGTCTGAAGTTAAGTAGGACAGCTCCACCCCACCATCCCTACCCTAGCTTGATTTTTACCCATGTGCTTGCCCCACCCTGTGCACCCTGGAGTGGGCAGGGTCTTAACTAGTGCTTATTTTGTGAGTAGGGATTCTATTAGGCCCACGCGTAAAAATCAAGCTAGGGCTTATTTTCGGGAAAACATGGTATACTTTTTGTACCTTACTGTTTCACTTGTTAACCCACTGAGTAAAACCCAAGTTCCAATATATTTCATTCAGATAGCTCCAGTAAATATGGTCTGTAACTCTTAATTCATCATTATGTCCAATCTTTTTTTACTATTTATTTGTGCCAATCTTACCCTTTACTTTATTCTATTTATTGACTTTAATTCTTTATTCAGTCAGTCTTAATTTTTAAAAACCTTAAAATGGACATGGCACTTTTTCTTCAATAAGGTATTTGATGTATGCTACAGAAGGTGTTAGTTGCCTTTGTGTTAAGAATATACCTTGAAAACTGTCAGGAGATTAAATCCTTTGCAAACATCACATGTTTAATACAAACAAAAGGCAAATATTGGTTAATAAATGCATTTCATAATCCCTTAACTCTTTATATATGCAGTATAACTCATAACACATTTCATCTACACTCACATACTATTTATAAAAATGTTAACACTAGTTCATTGAGGTGACATGATATTGGTAACCTGTTTTGAAAAGGTTAGACAGCCTAATTTTAAGGCTGACACAATCTAAACACACTATGTCTAGCCATCAAAGGCCAACATTCCTCATATTAAGTTCATTGTGCTAGATAAATAAATGAAATTTAGATCAAGACCAAACTAGATATATAACATGCCTGGACCTGCTGCAAGCTAATCTTGACATCTAAAGAAAAAAATTATACAGAGAACTGGGCAAAATTAAAAATAGGCAAAAGTCCGCATATAGTGCATGTTTAAGAAAATGATATACAAAGATACATCATAGTAAGGAAAACTGCAAAAATTATATATTTGGAACAGGCACACCAAAGTAAATAAGTTTGGGTAGTTTAGTTTAGGGTAATGTGATCAGAATCCATTCTAATTTATTGTAAATTAATTTATGAAAAAATTTGATTTTAAGATTATTCCATCTCAAAAAAAGATTCCAAAAATGGTTATAAGTTCATGCAAAAACTTGTGGTGCTTTTCAGCTCTTTCCTTGTCAACTATGGTTGTCAAATATTAGTGGAACAATATCAGATACTCTTGTCCCAACTAATGTCTTCATGACACAATATGTACCTATAATTACAATATGTACATTTCTATCCAAGGGCCTCATTCCAAAATCAACAAGGTCATGAGAATAAATATTTAATAAAACATTCCATGTGCAAAATTAATTGGTCCACATCTACATACAAACATGTAAACCATTCCTTCTGTACAGATACAAGGAAAGTGTAATCAAGACAAACAAGCAGACCAACTGAAAATCTGACCTCAGCAAGCACAAAGCTGTGCTTACTAACTTTGATATTAATTCTGTTAAATTCATTTAGACTTACTCTTTGGCTAAGTACATATAGGCTGCTATGCCCTGGTTAGTTCTATTTACATAAAGTCGTCTTTTGCAGTTTCAAGTTATGAACTTCCACCGCTATGAACAAAGCTGTCTGCCAATCCAACCTAGAAGGTCCTAGAACAGCCCCACCCGAACTTTTTGGCACCAGGGACTGCTTCCTTGGGGAGACGATTTTCCGTGGACCGGAGGGGGCGTGGTTTCACTTGCTACCTGCATCCCACGGATGATGCTTTGCTTGTTTCTACAGCCCAGTTGCTGGCATGCCAAAGACCACTGTGGGTATACAGACTGGGGGTTGGGAACCTCTGACCTAGAAGACAGAAAAAAATAGTTTACGCTGCACTGCACATACATTGATTGTTTTAAAATTGACTTATGAACAGCCTGTTGGAATGCAACCTGTTTTTAAGTAAAAAATTGTATTCCATGTAATCTGCAATGAAAATTAAGGGAGTGAAGGGATCCTAAGGCTACTTAATTATTTTGAACTTTCTATTTAAAACAGAAATGAGTTAACCAGTAAGAGCTAGTGCTAAATGCTAAGAACAAAGAAATGCTTTCATGCTCACCTTACAATAAGTTCCAATGAATTATGTGGCTCTTCCTCCATGCATAGGTAAGCATGCCTGGCAGGCATAGATCTTGTAGTTGTATTTTGTCAGAACACTATTGTCATTCTCATTATGTACAAAGTGGGGGTTTTCTTCTTCCTCATTTGTGTGGACTTTCATTTTGTGTATAAGTGATTGTCAGCAAGAGATAAAAATATTTTTATCTTTTAACTTCAGCAAGGGTCTAAACTGGCTTACTGAATCTGAATTGAAATAATACAAGCTAGAACAAAACAAAGCACAGAACTGGTGAAGTTGACAATGGGACCCAGAGTGGAGCTCCTGCAATTGCTATTGATGAAGAGGCTCATAGAAAAAAATAAGCTGAATTAAACTTAATCATATGTTAATATATTAAACATTTCCAGAGTTTTTAAAGCAACATTTTTCCTTCTTTGTTGTATATTTGTACCCTTGTATGAATAAATGGATTTGATGCTATAAATAAATGCTATGAGCTCTAACGAATAAGAACTGAAACCTTCAAGGTCTTCATCAAATGTCAGTAATAGGAAGCAAGCAAATTAATATCATTGTACATTCTTTTTTTCCACTAAACTATATTAATTGGCTTTCTTTAGATTTCACTTTTTAAAATAGTTCAGTATTATTCACTTCAATTTAACAAAACGGATAAAACAACCAGTCTATTTAATTATACAGCTGAAGTTGGCTTTTTTGAATTAAATATGTGGAAAAGATACTCAAGATAATATATTCAACTCAACTTCCAGGTAAAACACTTCGTATCATTAAAACCCTTTAATGCCTTTTAATTTTTCAAATAATTCTAGATAATTGAACAGTTTCCTGTCTTTTTTCATTGTTTTGTAAAGGACTAGCTTGTTACTTTTATCATGCAACTAGTACCACAGATTTTAAAGCACAGAGTCTGCAAATAACTTTTCTGTTTCAGACAATTATCAGTAAGATCAAAGTGTAAGAAAGCAATATGACTTCAGGGTTTTCAGATTTTATTAATTACAGTACTAGTAATGGTAGGAATGAAATACAATTTAAAATAAAAGCATCTTGAACAATATTAAGTTATAAGGCATCTTTTTTATTAAACACTTTCAATCAATATAGTCAAAATCTTCTGGTATACCAAATGTTTTGTCAATTTTGTTGTCTTCAAATCCAAACTTCCGTTTAGCCCAAGATTTTACAGCAAATATATTATCTGTAGATAAGGTAAATGAAAAACAATGGATATTAGGGCTTCAAGTGTTTGTAATGATAATCATAATAAAAGACCCTTAGTGCTTAAAGATAATTAACAGATCTACAAATTGTTATTCTGAGGCCCTTCCTCAGACATAAATCACCTATTTGGTCTAACAGTGATTATTTTGTGATTTCCAATTCTCATGTAGAAATGAGGCTAACAACTACACTGAAATCCCTTTCTGTGTATGAGACTTCAGCAGTAATAATTATCCAAAAGGCAACTGATTGCGTCATAGGCACAGGGCGAACAGTTCAGCACAAAATCTACTGAGCTACACACTTTACCTGAGGAGTTATATGTGATTGAAAAGTTATGTCTCTGGGGGTTTCTACACTGGCAAGCACCAGTTTTTCTTCCTGTTTATTTAGACTCTTATCTAGATTTTAACCAAAATTCAGGAATTTTAAAAAAGACACTAATCCTTCCCTCTCTCTACGCTGAAATAGAAGACTGAAATACTAATCTATTTGCCGACAACCCAATAGAATAAAATTATGAGCCTCTAGATTTTATAATGCTAACCTTGATTTGATTTTTCCTGTTGATTTAAGTGTCACAGTATTTCCTGCAAGGTATCTTGCATCCAATTTAGTATCAAACAGATACAAAAATTATAAAACTGATTATAACTTTGAAAGAATTGCACTTAATAAAGCTTGACTGTTCAAAAGAACTGGTCAAAGCAGTGAGGGAGAAAGGTTTTTGAGAAAGAGTACAATAAAATAGGGGTGCATATGTCATGAAGTGAAAAAGTAAGTATATGACGACATAAATAATATATTTAGCACACATTTTTTTCCAATTTAGTATAAGTTAATTTTACAACAGGAGTTACCCACATGACAATTGATACTAAACTGTTACAAAGAGATGGAAAATCACAAGGAAAGAAATCAAGTATTCTGTTTGCTTGCAAACAATGTTATTTTTTATCCTTCAGTTACTAGCAATTGAAATAGAAAATTCAAAAGAATAAATTCACACTATAGGGAAATTTTTTTAAAATAAAAATAAACCTTTAAGCTTTTCAAGACTTTAAAATAAAGTCTTGAAAAATAAAAAAAATGCCAAATGCAATCCTAAATACAAGTAGTCCTCATCTTAGAACAATTCATTTAGTAACTGTTCAAAGTTACAATGGCACTGAAAAAACACAACAGTTGAAGCATCCCCATGGTTACATGATCAAAATTCAGATGCTTAGCAACTGACTCATATTTATGATGGCTGCAGTGTTCCTGGAATCATATGATCACCTTCTAACAAAGTCAATGGGAAAGCAAGATTTAGTACGTACCAACTGTATTACTAACTTAAGAACTGCAATGATTTACTTAACAACTGTGGCAAGAAAGGTTGTAAAATGGGGCAAAACTCCTTAGCAACAAAAATTTGGGGTTCATTTATGGTCATAAGTCGAAGACTACCTAGTAAATGGCAATTCTATAATCAAAAGCATATTTCCCAGCTGGCTACTTCTAAACTTCTGCGGAAGAGTCTCTAAAAACTATTTCAATGAACTAGAAATTTCATATAGAAGACAATTCTTTTTATTTATGCAGTTTTATTGATTCATTTTAGGTAACATATGCAAATTTACTTCTCAGTGATAAAATTGATGATGCTGAAACATGATTAAGTACCAATAATTTTGGACTTGATTACACATGACTGTTCTTGGAAAACTGTCCCAATGTGGAATATGATTTAATATGATGTGATGAAATTGTAATTACAATGTAAAATTATATACCATTCATATCAACATTCACAATAATCTTACAATGAGCAAGCCAATTTATTGTGTCAGCTGCTTTGTATGATTACCATGAATCATATACTACTGTGCACTCTAATCCTTCAAATAAGTAACTTCAAATTAATTTACACATTTTACTGCTTTTCATTCAAATATTTGGTTAGTTTCTACCAACCAAAATTATTTGAAGATTACTTGAAGATTGTTACACTGAGTGTGTGTATGTGTGTAAAATGCTTAATACCCAAATAATAAGTGATACCTAGCAAAAATGTATAAGAACAAACAAAAATATTAAAACGTATGAATCAGAAATCACAAAAATTATATTACAAGTAATGGCAAACTTCACCAGTAATAGTTATTTAATGAGTTTTCAGCAATCTGTTGCCTCAAAAATAAATCAATTTTATGTAAATAATAATAATTACAATCTTAAGTTAAAGCTTGTATTTTTCCATGTATTTATTTTTGTTCACAAAAGAATGAATGCTGTAAAATAATATAATGCAGACACACCAGTCCATCTGTTGGTTGCTTCCTTAGCTATTTTATTTGCTTGACCTAAAAAGAAGAACAAATAAACAAATAAAATTCCATAGAAGCAATTCATTAGATCAATAGCTGAACAGACCCAAAAGAATAAAACTATATTTTCAAACTTATTATGCATTTTAAATAGCTTGAAAATGTTTTACTGTTCCTTTGAAGTTAATATTCAACCAATCCTCAAAGATTAGTAAAGTTACATCAAAATGAAATTACATGCTGAAGTAATGCCTTCTATCAGTTACAACTGAAAATTCTTGACATATATTTGGCTATACTACATGAAAATAAAAATCATTTAGTGCTTCATTGAATTACAAAAGGCTATGCTCTAAGAAGAAACAATCTATTGTACAAAATTTTAAAAATTAGGATATCTGAATTCTGTGATGCATAATGAAGAATGTTATTTGAAACAATGCTTTCATTTGTACTTTTCATCAAAGATGAATACATTTATTTAAAAAAAACATGGATGAATTACAGAATGTTGCCCCTTTAGTAAAAATCCCTTGCTCATTTGTTAGAAATTATTTGGGCAAATTCTTAATGTGCCAGTTCATATATTCTCATTATTCACTTTCCTCTGCTATGGAACAATTTATAAAATGGGAATTTGCAGCTAGTAAAGTTCATAAGGGTATGCTGAAAGCTTCTGTATCCAAAGTTCTACACCAATGAGTTTGTTTGCTTATAGAAACAGAAACACTGATTAAGGTGAACATCCAATTTTCAGGTCTCTGCCACGCATGCACAGAGGGCAGGGCACATGTGGGAGACATGCACGCATGCACCCATGTGGAGGTTGTATATGCATGCATGGGGCGTGCATGGGGTTGCACATATGCACACCAGGAAGATGATATTCCGGTTTCTGGGGTGCACATGCGCAGCAGCCACCTGGTCTTTGTGTGCACATGTGTGCCAGAAACCAGAAGACCACGTGGCATGTGCGCCCTGGAAACCAGAAGATCATTTTCCTGGCATGTGCACTGGGCAGCTGCTCTTCAGGTTTCCGATGCCCCGGCATGAGTGAAGACCAGCTGGTCAGTGCACCAGAACCCAGAAGAGCAATGGGTTATGGCTCGCTTGCCTGGAGAGATGGCTCTGCGTGCCACTTTCGGCACACATGCCATAGGTTCGCCATCAAGGTCCTAGCCTCTAACATAACGAACTATTTTATTTAAAACTTGTAGATGAGATCATATAGCTGCTTTAAACAAAAAATGCAAATACTTAGAAAAGCTTCTATACTTTTGGCTTTGCCATGACATATAAAACAAAAATGTTTTTAAAATGAAACATAGTATGCTAAACTGTAAATAAAATTTAACTTCTGATTAAAAATCATCATAAATTTAAAAAAAATAAAAGAAAGGAAAAAGAAGGTATAAGAAAAAAGTATCCTGTAAATTACATTACAAAGACATGTTCTCATCTAAAATTATACATATTCTCTGAAATGATAAAATGAATCAATATTACAGTATGATTTCACTGTAGTTAGCATAGGATCAAAAATAAATCTGTTATTTTTAATAATCATATTTTAATCAAAATATCAAACAAACTAATGATAAAACTTTATAACTTTATAAATTTGTTTTATTGGAAATAAGCAAAAATACTTAAAATTTGAAACACCATTTGTAATAGAGTGTTTTTGCTTGCTTTTGCATAATTCCTGAAATTTGGGTCTTATTTTGTACATAGCCATTCTTATTCACTGAAATCAAAGGAAAAAAAAGAGAAGTAAAAAACCTGCTTCAAAATGCCTGCAGCTTGCAAAAAACTAAACTATTTTTTCACTCTTTCCTCCCATGCAGACAGAGTGTGATAACAACCACAGCCCATTTTCTCTTTCCTCTCTAGCCTAATGTTTGAGTCCCTTGTGCATTCGTGCTACTGTTTCCTTCTTCATAGTCCTTTTTCTTACACTCTACTGCAATTCTGTCTGTAAAAAGATGGTCTTATAGTACATGAGGGTTTGCAACCCACATGCTCGGAAATCTTCTTATACAAATAGAATTTTAAAAAACTTTTATTGTATTTCTTTAAAATTTACAATTGCTCCTCTGCCAAATATTGATAAGACAATAAATAAAATTGCTGAAAGTCAGCTATAGTTTTCCACTGCAAGTATTGTATAATATTTTTAGCCAGATCACAGGACCCTAAAATGCACAATTCTAAGACAAATTTAGTTCTCCTGAATAAATAGTGATACATCCAAATTAATGTTAACAATCTTACCAATGTTGGCTAAAATAGGACTACAGAGTAAGACTAAACCAATGTTCCATCTCGTGAGTTAATTTCAACAAGCCTGAAATAGCTGAAGGAAACAAGATTTTGCTTTAAAGCACCACTCTATTGATTTAAAAGACAGAACACTTGACTTGTTATTGCAGAAGACACATAAATAACTTGCAACAATTTTGTCAACTCTCTATGACAAACAGTTATTTGCTTAATGGTGTTATTAAGACATCCTCCTTGCTCTCAGGACATGAAGACCTGTTAAAAATTTGCTCAGGACATGTCATCACATGGAGTTTCTATCTGATTCTGTTCCAGTGAGGCAGGCTAAAGCTAAATCAAGTTGATCTGACAGGCAAATAGAGTTTTCTGTTAGAAAACGCAACACAACCCCCTTTACCAACATTCTGATCCAGACGCTGAGGGAGATCAGTGACCAGCAGGTTTCAAAATGCCCTGATGCAAGACCATTCATTCTCTAGCCACGAGGCTCTGAGGCTCTAGGATCTCTTGGGCTTTTTTGCTAGAGAGAGCCCATCCAAGCAACCAAAGGGTGTTTTAGGTTGTTTTTTCTTTGCTTGGAAAAGTTCTGTGCTTGCTAAAGAATAGAAAAAATAGTGGGAGCAGAACAACTAGAAGCCTCTGTAGAATAGAAAAAACTCCTAAGGAGACAGGCGTCCTTTATCCTCCCTCCCGGCTTCTGTTCTCTGCACTTGCTCTTATCTCTGAATTTACAGGCAGCAGTCATCTACAAGTGTAGTCCTGATTCCATCTGAGGATAGCAGCTTTACTGGCCTAGTTTTGGTAGCACATCAAGAAGTATATTGTGGGGGCAAGCAGATTTAGAAAGAGCAGGCCTGCCCCTACCTCAAGGACACAGGTAGTGCTCAAGTTACAAAGGTCTGTCTTTGTCTATTTATCCCCTTTCCCTTATCTATTGTGAGCCGCCCGGAGTCCTTCGGGAGTGGGCGGCATACAAGACAAATAAATAAATAAATAAATAGTAATTGGGACTGGAATTTCCAACAGGAAGTGATGTTGTTTATCATGCGCGATGTCACATGGCTGCATGACTTAGTGATGGTAAATCTTGGTAATCCTTGTTATAATTAAGCAAAGTTTGCAGGTTATTAAGTGAGGACCTCATGTGACCATGACTTGTGATCTTGGAAAACTGCTGTCTTACAACAAGCAGTCAATGGGGAAGCCAGAATGAAGTCATAGGCTCTGTGCAGCCTGCAAGCAGGCCAGCAGATGGGTGAGTGCTAATGAGTGCAGCCACAAAAGGAAAGTGCTGTTCTAGTGCTCTGCAAATATTGGACAGATGTGCATGTTCTACAGATTGCAGGTGAGGAGTGTGCTGTGTGGCAGATGCAACTAATCTCGTACTCTGTAGCGAGCTCATTAGAAAAAAAGATGGCAGAGGCAATTTATGGGACCAGCTTGCAACCTTCCCTTCTGTCTTACCCATTGACTTGGATCAGGTGACCACCCACTGCTTCAACCACATAAGTGTGAGGTGGTTGCCAAGTGCCTGAATCACAAACAAATGACTAAAAGAATGATGTGACAATTGGAACTTTGAGCATCACTCATTTGGTGCCATTGCAACTTTGAACAGTCGCTGATTGTTTAACTGAGAACTAAGAAAAGTATGAAGGATCAACTGTAGATATAATACAGTTATACATATATAGTTCCAATCATAAATTTCTGGATTAACTTGACATTTTAGCTAAATTGTAAGACATTCAAAATTCTTCGAGTAGTTTTTTTCTTAGAAATAGCACTCAACAGAAAAAAATACTTTGTGGGAAGGCAACTAACAAGACAAAATGTATGTATGCTGCTGTTATATTTAAGATTATACTATATTTTAGCTATTAATATTGGTTTTGCTATAATCAAAAAGGGAAAGGGAAAGAACAGGAAAAGAGATTTAAATGCATTAGAACCTTTTAATGAAATTGTTATTTTAGAAAGTGTGGAGTATTGTGAAATAACAAACTATTACTTTAATAAAAAATAAATATAACTTGAATTTTCACTGAGAATATACTAGCAATGTAGTGAAATAAGGAAAAAGGAAAAAAGAAAAAAAACTTTTGACCTTGAAAAAACATCAAGCATGCACAGCTGAATTTACAAAACAAGAAGTAGCTTGGACCAGTATGAGTTGTCAGCTTGCAAATATCCACCAACAAGCAATTTTGAGAGTTTCTTTTTCAGTCAACAATAGCCAAATACTCTGAAACACTTTCCACTTAGTTATCAAGTAACACAGTATATGATAAATCTTCCCCTCCCCCCATCCAAAAGAAAGCATTTCTGTAACGCTATTCTATCTTTGGCTTGGCTTCATTTATTCCAGTACCTTCCAAAATCATCGTTGATAGATGCCCTGAGTTGCAGCTATGTACTTTTCTGAAAGAATAATTCTTTGTATTTAACTAATGAGACAGCTCCTGTAAAAGCAATGACTCTTCTCTAGGTCTGGGTCTGTTACTCTAGGACAATGGGTCTCAACCTTCCTAATGCTGCGACCCTTTAATACAGTTCCTCATGTTGTGGTGACCCCAACTATTTCCGTATTTTTTCAAAAATATGTGTTTTCTGATGGTCTTAGGTGACCCCTGTGAAAGAGTCATTCGATCCCCAAAGGGGTTCCAACCCACAGGTTGAGAACCACTGCTCTAGGAAGAGTAACCTACTGGGAGCAAAACCTATTCAAATGCTGACAATAAAAAGTGGTGAATTCTAGAGTACAATATTTTTTATTTTTAAAGACACAAATTTGCTTCTATAGCAGAAATTGTAAAATTGAACTTAAAGGGTGGATCCAAAAGTGGTGCATTATACAGTATAATTGAAATACATTCTATTTAAAGAGAGATACATCCCATTTAAATTAAGACTGATTTATATCAATTAAAATGCTATTTTAAGTACGTTTTTTATAATTAGTGCAGTATAGGATTTTCTAACCTATAATGCAAGAACCTACCAAGAAGGCTATTGATTGAGATGGTAGCATAACTGATGCATATATGCTTCTCTGTGTCATGCAAATATTATGTTTTGCTCTAGCACTATAGAGGTAATCCTCGATTTACAACCGCAATTAAGCCCAAAATATACTCCAGAATATTTATTTATTTAAAAGGTTCCCATGCCTATTTTGAACACTACTCTGGACAGTGTGCAACAACAATAAAACCCAGTAATTATAAAACCATAAACCATGAAATCAAATAAAAAAGCCTGTGCCCAATTCTACCTTGGGATGCCCCACAACTAGCTCGATATCCTGATTCTATCCCAGCACATGAGTAAAAAGCCAGGTCTTGATGGTCTTCTGAAAGGCTAAAAGAGAGGGCTGCCAAATCACCCTGGGGATTAGGCGTTCCATAATGTAAGGGGCAGCCACAGAAAAGGCACACTTGTGAGTTACCACTAGGTGGCAAGATTTCAGGGAAGGGATCTGGAGCTTGCCTGATCTCATGGGAAGTGCGGGTAATCTTAGGCACAGGCAGACCTGCAAATAACCTGTTTCTGTACCATGCAGGACTTTAAAAGTGATAACCAGTGCCTTGAATTGCAAAGAAGGAAATTGGGAGCCCATGCAACTTGCTCAACAAAGTGTAAGATGGGCATACTTAAGAATATTCAGTATTGTGAGGGCTGCTGCATTTGGACTACTTGTAGCTTCCAAGGGTATTCTAAGGCAGGCTCATGTAAAACACATTGCAATAATCAAAACGGGAACTGATTAAGGTGTGAGGGACCATTAGCAAAGGCTCCTGAACTAGGAAAGGGTATGACTATTGCACAAGACAAATCCGTGCAAAATCCTCTCTAACAGCAGCTGAATCCCAGAGAACCCTCAGACTGCACACCGATTTAGTCTGAGGATGTGCAATGTCATAAAGACAGCAAGGCACCAGATCTTGAGGGATCAAAACTCCAAAGGTACTGAATCTTGCCAGGATTGACCTGAAGTCAGCTCAACTCCTCCCAGATCCGCACTGTCTCCACATATAGATAGTAGAGGGTTATTATTTTTACTATTGGTTCGCTAGTGCGTGTGCGACACTTCTGCGTATGCGCAGAAGCATCCAGGCAGGTGGGCAGAGCCTCTTGTCGCTGCTGCTACTAGTTCACTTGATCCGGGCCGAACCCGGAGCAACCCACCTCTGGACAGGAGATACCTAAGCCCTGAGGTGCCCCATGCAAGGGCTTCTCACTCCTTCACCAACGTTGACTGGAACATGCCACTGAGAAAAAAGGAGACCCACCAGAAAACAATGATTCCAAATTCCAAACTCTTAAGCCAGACCAAAATGGAATCAGGGTCAATGATATAAAAAAACGGCTGATAGAGCCAGGAGAACCTAAACCAGGGGTGTCAAACTGGTGGCCCGCAGCCCGGATGTGTCACACACAGGCCACGTCCACCCCAGTTCTACAATGGAAAAAATATCACGAACGTGACGCAGTGAGTTAGATACCTGTGACCTAGACAGTTCCTCTAAAGGTTATCAGCAAATGCAACCAATCCCATCTCTGTACTATACACTGGCTTGAACCTAGACAGAAAAGGGGCCAAATAATTTGCTTTATTCATGGCTCTCTGAAGCTGAGAATTACCCTGTCATCAATCTTTCCCAAATGGTTGGAGGCTGAACAAAAGTTGTGTAGCAAGGCTGGGTCAAGAAAGACCTCTTGAGAAACAGGTGCACCATCTCCACCTTCAGGGAAGGAAGTATACCTCCTCCCACCAAAAGGAATTAATCACCACTTGGACCCAGCCATGTGCCACCTCCAAGAAGCTTTAATGAGGAGGGGCATAGGACTAGGCCAGGGGTCTCTAACCTTGGCAACTTTAAGACTTGTGGACTTCAACTCTCAGAATTCCTCAGCCAGCAAAGCTGGTCTAGAACATGTAACTAAGCTCACAGTTGCAATAGCTCTATTCATTTCTTCCAAATAAACTGGCTCAAGCTTTTCCCAGATTACAGGGTTCAGATGTGTCTTAGCCAAAATCCAATTCCAAATTAAATTGAGACTTTATCTGACAAATGTGAGAATTTTCTCACAGTGAAAATAGATGGAATAGTTGGAAATAGTGTGTCAGAGAAATATAGAGAAGATAACTGTAAAGAAACCTAGAAGAGACCATGCAAATAAGGACATTTCAATCACAGCAGAGATCAGAATAATTAAAGCATAGTCTTTCTAATAGTAATTGATTGTTGTGAAAACTGGGCACTGGGAAAGACTGAAAAATATACACCTTGGATTTATGGACCTGGAGGTCATTACAAAGAGTACCAGGGTCTGCAAGAAGAAACAGTCAATCAGTTCTGGATCAAACAAAGGCTAATTGCTTCCTTGAGACAAGAATCAGCAAGAAGAAACTTAAATACTTTGATGTAAGTGCATGATGGATTAAAAAGAATTATTGTACTTGGCAAGAAACGCAAAAAGGAAAGTCAATGGATACAGTGGATAGTAGTGATCAAATAAATCCTTGGAAAGTCCCTGCAAGAGCAATATAATTGTCAGAACAAGTTTATGAACTTTTGCTCATAAGGTTGCCATAAGGTCACCCTTTATCATATATCAACTGGAAATCTTGGTAGACCTTCTGTGCTTTATTTTCCACACTTTTGCACTATCATTAAGCTACATATGAAGTGATATCTTGAATAATTAGCAATATTTTTATGAGATGAACTGATGGTATCAGTTCAAACTTGAAACAAATGGCTAGCTCACAGCTGATAAAAGGAAGAATTTGCTTGCTGTTCTTTTTTCCACTTTTGTAATATATGCACTAATAGGAAATAATAAAGACAAGCTGCTTCCTATCCAGATATTTAGGGGGTGGAAGACTGGGAACTGCTCTGTGTGGTTATGTAAAACTGAAAAATACAGCAGTAATTTTTCCAGATCACTTTCCACTGCTGAATACAAAGTCAAGTGCTCAACAAACTAAGTAAAAGAGAAATTATATTTTTGATAACAATGTTATTGGCATTATTATATTTTACAATGCATGTTGATTAATACTCAAAGACCCAATATTTAACAATGTAGATCCATATAGGCCTAGATATGTGCTAACTTTTAATATTTCTTGCTCTGAAGCATAAAGGCAGATGTGGCTTTGCTTATGCATTTTCACAATTTAAGAGAAATCCATAATACATGTTTAAGAAGAGATAATGCTTCCCTACGTACATGCAACTAATGATTTCATGGAAAACAGCAAATAGAATCATCCAAAATATTTCTTTCACAAAGGACTTATTGTAACTCATCCAGTAAAAGCCATATTTTTCTGAGTATAAGACACATCCCCCCCCCAAAAGAGGCTGAAAATTTGTGTGCGTCTTATACTCCAAACGTAGCCCCACCCACCTGCTGGCACCCACCCTTCAGCCTCCGAGTGTCCTCTTTCTGGTTGCAGAGATTGCCACAGACAATGGCTTGCATTTTTGGGCTCTGGGCCTCACGTTTTCAGCCTCCAAACTCTCCATTTGAGACCGGTTCAAGGCTGCTGGGATTGCCAGAGCACATCGCCGCCAATCTGCGTTGTGGTTTTGGGCGGTGATCAGAGCATTTGGAAGCTGAAAACGCAAGATGCAGAGCCCAAAATGGCAACCTGGAACAGGTGCTGCCTTCTCTTACCTCTTCCGCACTTTGCCTGCTTTATTAATTGCAGCTCCCTGTGATGATCAGCTGTGCTTTAGAAGTTGCTTTTCAGCCCCAATGAGGCACATATGCCCGTGTTCACAACCAGTGAAGTAATGAAGTTGAAGCTGTGCTGAAGGACGCTAGCCAGATGAATACCTGTAGATAGAATCCCCCCCCCCGTATTTTCCTCCCAAAAACTAAGGTGCTTCTTATACTCTGAAAAATACAGTAAATGGTAAATCTAAAGAAGCAGTTTTATACAAAAGGAAAAGAGAAGCCAATTTACCCTGAAAGCAAATTAGATAATATATTTTAAGTGATGACTTCTCAGTATTTGTGTTATCTACAAATATCTTTATGAGTGTTTTTATTACCAATAACATGCAGTTAACAACTGAATGCATTTATTCCTGACATGCAAACTTAATTTCAATACTTATATTACTAAAGCAGCCCCATGTTCCAAACAAGTTGCCCACAAAGAGACAAACAGTGGTCACTGCCAGGGTTTAGAGCTCTCAAAGTTGAGGAAAAGTCACCTTGGCTCAAATCATGAGTTTGGAGACTTCAAATGTATACTGGGTTCACTCACTTTCTTTCCTAATCACTTTACAAACTTGCTTCTTAAGTGCTTTTAGATACTAAGAACATTGGACACAACAAGTTTCATTATACTAGAGGATTCTCCTTCAATCCTCAGCAAAAAAAAGTTTAATATGTTAAGTTTTAAGAATTTAAAAAACCTGAAGCAAAAGGGACATTAGAATGGTGTTGTGGAAAGTTATAAATGGACTAATGAGCCAACTGGATCTGAAATAACATTTTGAAATTAATTATTAGAATCTTTCTTATGGGTTGCTTAAAACTCTGTTAAAAAGATACAGTACAACACTTTGAATCTAAGTGTAAAAAATCTTTTGATGGAAAAAATATTATGGGTTAGATAAAAACATGATAAGAGAAGACTTTGAAGGCTGCACACTAGAGGCAATTAGAAAGAACTAAAAAAAGAAACCCACTAGTACAGAATGGAGAACTTATTTAAGTTTGGAAGAATTCAAGGATATTTGGGGAAATAACACTAGGAAATTTCTCTTAAAAGAAGAAGAAGAAGAAGATACTGTTGGAGAATCAGGCTATTTTGGATTTGGATTTTAAATAAATAAAGATTCTTAATATGTTCTTGGTAACTGTTAATGGATTTTTATTGACTGGGTCTGACTGATAAGGTTTTGAAGATTTGTTTATAGATAAAAGATACAGGAAGAAGAGAGTGTTTTGTATTTTTAAAGAAAAAGATAATACTGTTAAAAGTAAAGGAATATGAAACTGATCTATTTGATTATATATTAACATGTTTCTTGATATTTCTGGTAACTTTTAGGGACTTTTGCTAACTAGGACTGAATTATGAGTGTCTATAATTTGTTCATAGATAAGAGATGAGATAACATGGGGAAAATGTTATTTTGTATAAATGATAGGGATGGTGATAACAAATTGTACTTGACTTAATGAAGAAGCAAGTAAGTACCTAATCTAAGACAGGAATGTAAGATAATAGGGTGAAACATATATGGCAGAAGTATATGTGAAAATGATCTACCTGGTTTGGAGTATCACAATTGAATATGAATCAGGTGTATTATGCAGGAGAAGAGAGGAAATGGAAAGGGAGGGGAGGAGTGGAGAAAAGAGGAGAGGACTGATTCTAAACTACATCACTCAAAGTACAATGTTCAGATGAAGAAAAGTCTTTATTCCTTCTACTCTTAGTTGGTCAGACTGTACTTAGAATAGTGTGCTCAGTTCTGAGCACTATATATTATGAAACCCACTAATAATCTGAACTCTGGTTAGAGAACAACCAAGTTGATGAAAGGAGGGAAAACAAAAAATCAATTGGAGTTTTGGAAGTCCCTCTAAAGAAAACCACAGGAAGACATGATATCTGAAGAAATGAACATCTGAACGGCTGTCATTTGGAAAATAACAGAAAATTGTTTGAGTTGTTCCACTTCTATAGGAAGAAACTGTGCTCTTGCCAACAAATCTTGCCTATTATCAGGTCCTATTCAAATCAACCTATTATAAATAGCTACAAAAAGGAACTTTTGTAGTCAGTCACCTATTATCCTTACTAAATCCTATTGTCACCGCAGGCTTTGTGCTGAGGCTGTCTCCTCTGTAAAAAGGGATTCCACACCCAATCTGAATGGTTTTAACTTCTATCTGTTTGTCAACATATCTAAATGTTAGATGCAAGAAAAACAGTTTTTCCTTTTCTTAGCAGGCATCTTCTAACATGGTTACAACATCATTCGTTTCAACAACTAAGTTCTAAGACAGCCTTATTGATTTCAAAGTGAAAGCCTAATCTACAAATAGTGGCTGCCCTGATTTTCATTAGCCATCCAAATGGTGGTAATCATAGTCATATACTGATTCAAGCAGGAGTAGCAAAAAAGGCAAAAGTAACCACATCTCACTGACTACATTGCCACTATGATGTTGTTTTATCCAATGTTCTCACATGCACCAATCCAGCTGAACCAGTTTTCTAGTGTTCTTTCTTCTCTATCTCACTTGACTGTCTCCTTATAGACACTAACCTCCAGTTATCTTTGACATAGATTTATCCCATCCTTTCACAAGAAGTCATATCACACTATAGGAAAGATGACAGATATGACATCTTAATCCAACCCACAATTTAGATACGTTTTCCAAAACATACCTTCTATTTTGCACTCATACAACACCCACGCATACAACACCCACACCAAAAAAAAAGTATATAGTGATTGTGACCAGGAAGGAAGTATCAAGAGTTAAACAATCATAAGTGAAAATACCACTGTTTGAAAGCTATGAAAATGGGATTATTACAAAAAGTCATGGGGGAAAAAATCAGTATAATACTAGACAAAACTTACGGATTTCTTCAACAATATCTGGATCACATTCTTTGTATTTATCTACTTCTGTCTTTAGATGGTCTTTCTTCTGTTGTAAGGTACTAAGTTCCTTTATTAGTGCTGCACGTTCTGCCTGAATACATTTAATTTGGGAGAATCCAAAATAAAAAAATCATCATTATCATTAAAATGTATCACGTTTTCTGGTCACTGTGCATACAGATAATCCAATAACTTTCAAATGTAGTAGATAAAACTGGTGCATTCTAACATTTTTTTTTCTATAACACACAAACACAATATAATTATGACAGTAATACAGTGAGACAGAATTTTTATTTTATTCATTCAGCATATGTAAATTTAGTTTAAATAAAGTGTCATTTTATAATTAATATACGGACAATACAGTACAGGAGATAATATGTTAAGTTAAAATAAAACTAGAATAAATTCACTGTAATATGTAGCCATGGAATTTTAATGGGATAAATGTTATAATTCGATATCTAAGGTAGCTAACCATCTAACTGCTTCTGGTGGGGCTGCAGAGAGGTCATCCCAGGTACTTTATAATTTCCTGAGGGGACATTCTTGAACTATGAAATATTTGAAGGGGTATGAAATAGAGACTACCTTCACAATGGTATACCTCGGGCAATGTACTGTCTTAACAGGGCAGCTAAAAGTCTAGTATAAACCTGGCAAATGAACTAGATTTTGCATCTCTTACAGTCAAAAATTAGGGAGGCAACAATTAGATAGGATTTATACTGTTATATCTGTTAAATATTGTATTTTTCGGAGTATAAGACGCACCTTTTTCCCCTCAAAAAAGAGGCTGAAAGGCTGGGTGCGTCTTATATACTGAATACAGCATTTTTTGCCTCCTGAAACCCCTCCCCCTTCACCAAAATGGCTGTACATAGCTTTTAAGAAGCTCTCATAGAGCTCCTGGGGGCTTGGGAGTGCAGAAATGAGCAAAAAATGGGCTGTTTTTGCTCGCCCCCCCCCGGAGTACTCTACAAGCCTCCTGAGGGTTATTCATGCCCTTTAAAAAAAAAAAAAACGGGCCAGTTTTTGGGAGGTTTGCAGAGTGCAAAACCTTTTTTCTTAATTGCCTCTTCAAAACCTTGGTGCGTCTTATACTCTAGTGCATCTTATATTCCGAAAAATATAAGTATATATTTCAAGGCTAAGTGCAAAAGAATGTGTATTTTTGGCAATAACGGTTCAACTATGTGCAGATTATTAGAATGCATCTCTAATTGCAGTCCTTATAAATCCACATTCATGATCTAGTATATGAATACTATAAAGGAAAGTGTATGAAAGGATTTAGAAATAAAATGATTTCTAAAATATGTTTAGAAGTAGAATTTCAAAGAATCTCCCCTCATGTAACAATAATATTAGTATTATTACAGAGCTGTATTTTAAGTAACACAGACAACCCTGCATTCTACAGCAGTCAGTTACAAAAAACCCATCATTTCATCCTGATCACTGTAATATTTTCAAATTGGAATTCCATCTGGACTTGGGGCATGGCAAAATAGGGATGCCATGGTATTCCCCACTACCACCAATTTTTAAAAAAACATTATTTCAGAGGGCACCATAAAAGAATACAAAAATGTCACAAGATTTGATATTATCATGCAGTAATTGTTTTAGGGCCTTTGAGCCACCACACAAAATTACACATGGCAAATGGGGCTTGATTGGTTGCTAAGCAGTGTTCTGAAATAAAACTTACAGTATCTTGCCGTCCAATTTTTGAGTGCGTGATACTTTCTTCTAAATCCTTTTTCTTCTGACAATAGTCTGAGAACTAAAAGAAAAGAAAAAGCAAATGTCAGATTACAGAAACATTAATATTTATATTCAATATTCATTTTTTCAATTTCATTTTCATTTTAAGAAATAATATTTCATTTCAAGCAGGCTTAGATTTTTATAAAAGAATGTTGGTCTTACCTGAACGTGTCTTTTCAGGGGACGAGAGGGAGTGGTCACGTGTGGGTATTCTCAAAGCCTGATTGGTCCAAAGACTGAGAGTAAACTTCTTAAATACTCCTGCTTTCCATTCTAGCCCAGTTCCCTCGAAGGCGAATGACAGAACTGAAACAACAAAACCAACAACAAACACTCCGGGAACCACCCGGCCCTCCCCTTGGCCCCGATAACCAAACCAGGGTGGGTCGTGACCACTCCCTCTCTTTTCCTGAAAAGACACATTCAGCTAAGACCAACATTTTTTTTCCAGTGGAAGAGAGGGAGTGGTCACATGTGGGACATACCCAAGCTTAGTCCCAGGGAGGGATAAAAAAACCAACAACTAAGGTCCAAGGGGAGCATCCACGGCCACCCTCTGCAGAACCCTCCGACCAAAGGAAGCATTTGCTGCAGCGAATGCATCCAGACGATAATGCCGGATGAATGGCATCGGGGACACCCAAGCCGCATCCCCTGCCGCAAGACCATCCCCTCCTACGGAATCCTCCATGGAGGAGCTACCGACAACTGGACAAGATCCGCGAACCAGGGCCTCCTGGGCCAATAAGGGGCCACGACTATGATCAGCACCCCCTCCACTACCACCTTCCTGAGGGTCCCCGGAATGAGGGGAATGGGAGGGAAGGCATAAAAAAGGCCCAGAGGCCACCTGCTCCAGAGAGCGTCTATGCCCTCTGCAGACCAGGACTGAAAACGGGTGAAAAACCATGGGAGTTGCGAGTTCGCCGGAGAGGCGAAGAGATCCACCAGAGGAGTGCCAAACCTCCAACAGATCCCCCGAAAAAATGACAGGTGGAGCTGCCACTCGCCATTGTCCAGTCGCCCAACTCAGCCAATCCGTCTGGTGGTTGGAAAGACCCGAGATGTGTTCTGACACCAAAGACAACAGGTGTCTCTCCGCCCAGGTGCCGAGCCTCACTGCCTCACTGCCTCCAGCCAGAGAGCTCAAGAGTGAGTCCCCCCCCCGAGGAAGAAGGCGGGGCTTAGCAGTGAGAAGATGGAGTTTTAGGCTACTCCTGAAATTCCTCTATACCAAAGGATTTTTGGACAGGTTCTTTGAACCCCAGCTGTCCCGAAGACGACAGTGAAGGTGGGGAGGGACCCAGGACCCCAGAGATAATCGCAAATCTCTGGGGGAGGGTATTAACTCCCCGTGCCAATTCCTTTTTGGATTAGCTTCGTGCTAACTGAAACTGCAGGTCGCCCCTAAGAATGGAAGAAGTGATATCATCTGGTAAGCTGATTTTATTATCCAAGAGAGATTGTTCGTGTTAAAAATTAAGCTAATTGAAAACCAAACCACAAGAAGATCAGCGGCGAATTAGCTTTTCTAATGGATTTATGACTGGTGGTTACTTTACCTCTTAAATGCTTCAAGAAACTCTGCGATATCCTCCCCCCTCTGAATCTCCCTAAGTGGATCGTAAAACTTATCTCCTACTAATTAGCCCGTCACGATTCGACATTTTTATTACTTTACTATCCATCTCTGTTTACAACTAGATAAGATTGACAGCCGGTAAGAGACTAAAAAAAAAAAGTAAAAAGTGCTTCGAAGCCTCTGGGGAAAAAAAAAGAGAGCTTTTATTTTAACTACGACACATCATGGCGTCCCAAGATACCTCTAAGACTTCATTTCAGACTCTTTTCTCTGCGTGTAGAGAACTTTTTCATTCTTACCAAAGATTGGAAAGAAAACTGGATCAATTGATTCTAAAATATGAAGCCAAAACTGAGAATGTTGAATGCTTAAATGTTCCTGAAACACAAACGGAAAATGTGAGAAATGGTGTCTGGTCTATCTCAGAGGAAGAGAAGAGGGAGGAAGCCATAAAGACGATTCATTTAAAGAGACAGTGTGCAGAAGGAATGGAGAATCCACCTTTGAGAATTAAAGTTAAATTGGGAAGTTTTATAAGCCAAGAACAACTTTATTATTTCATCACTGACATTCAGAATCCAAAGGTGCCGAAATATTCTTGTTTGGACTTGCTTATGGAAACATTTGGTAAATTTATTCAACGAATGGCTACTGGACGGAGGAAACCTTGTGGCTGGAGGGACACAGGCTGACAGATGGGACAATATAAATTAAAATTAGCTAGATCGGATTACTTTAATTTGTAATAGATATAGCTGAATAATGACTGATATGGATAGCAATATATATAATTTGGAACTGGCTGATAGATTGTTGAATACAATTGAAAACTAGTTAAACCTAATTGCTTTTCTGTGTAACAAATATTGTTGAATAATAATTGATATTGATAGCAATGTATATAATGTGGAGTTGATATGATAATTAACAACTGGATATGAGAAAATACTTTTAGATTACACATAAAGAGTATTAACTATAATAATTAGCACTATTAAAAAACTAAATAGAGTTCGTACAATCAAATGTTAATTAATACTGGGGAAATGTCATGATATATGATATAATTGAATATTATGGATGTTTAGCTAAAATAATTGCTTTTTTGTGTAACAAATATTGCTGAATAATAATTGATATTAATAGTAATGTATATAATGTGGAGTTGATATGATAACTAACAATTGGATATGAGAAAATACCTTTAGGTTATACATAAAGAGTATTAACTATAATAATTAGCACTATTAAAAAACTAAATAAAATTCATATAATTAAATGTTAATCAATATTGGGAAAATGTTAGGATATATGATATAATTGAATATTATGGATGTTTAGTTAAAATAGAATATGAGGATTTGATGATAATAGAGGTTTTTACAAATAAGTAAATGAACTGCCAGCATGTGTTATGGACTAATTCCTTAGCATAACTAAGGATGAAGGATGTTTAAATAATTATAATAATTAAAACCGGAGGTATAATGATGTTGATATGGCAAATATTCGAGTTAAGATACTTGAATTAATGGGAATCAATGGAAGAGAAGCACCAAAACATGTTGTAACCAGTTGATATACTTCTTATTTTTTCATAATAGACACCTGTGTTTTGTTTTTCTGATTGTTGTTTTTGTCTTTTTCTGTATTATCTGTAATTGATTGATATATTAAGAAAGATGTTTTACCAGTTTTAAACTAAAACTTAAAAAATATTTAATAAAAAAAAAAAAAAAGAGTGAGTCCCCCCCCCTACGATTTATGTGGGCCTTGGTGGCCACATTGTCTGTCAGGAGGAGGTCCCTCCACGGAGGTCCGAAAGTGCTGCAAGGCCAGGTGGGCAACCTTCAGTTCCAACCAATTTATATTGTGTTGGAGATCTGAATCCGTCCACCTGCCCTGAGCCAAGCGAGAGTCCACCAGGGCCCCCCACCCAAACAGACTCGCGTCTGTGGTGACGGTCACCCTGTCTGGCTTCCAGAAGCAGCAGCCCCGCTGAATGGGTGGGGAGAGCCACCACCTGAGAGAGGACTGGACCCCCGCCGGGAGGCGGAGAGTCCGAAGAGAGTTGCTCATCCTTTCCATCTGGAAAGGGATGAGCTCCCACTGGAGAGGCTGGAGGTGGAGTCTGGCCCACAGGACATCCCTATACAAGAGACCATCTTGCCTAACAACTGTGACAACATGAGGACTGAAACAAACCGACTCTTGTGAACGTTTTCTGCGAGCTGGCGCAGGCTCTTCTGATGATCCTAGAACAGACGGACCACCCCCAACATGGAGTCTATGACTGTCCCTAGGTGAAGGATGTGCATGGAGGGGGAGAGATGGCTCTTGGGGAAGTTTACCGAAAACCCCAGAGATTGAAGACTCCGGATGGTGAGACGGAGGTCTGAGACTGCCTGAGGAAGGGACCCTGCCTGAACTAGGACATCGTCTAAGTAACATTGGAGTTTCATCAGGATGGAATGCAGATGAGCCGCCAACGCCGCCAGTACCTTCGTAAATGTGCGGGGGGCCGAGGCCAACCCGAAGGGGAGAGCCGTGTACTGGTAATGGTGGCTCCTGTGCGAGAATCTCAGAAACCTGCGATGAGCTGGCAGCATTGGGGTGTGTAGGTAGGCCTCTGTAAGGTCTACTGAAGCTAAGAAGTCCCCCTTTCGGATGCCCTGAAAGAGGGAGGACTTGAAGCGCCTGTGCACCAGAAAATGGTTCAAGCACTTGAGGTCCAGAATTGCCCTCCAGCCCCCCCGAGCTCTTCAGAACCAAAAACAGGTTGGAGTTTGTGGCCCAGCCCCCATTCTCCCAGGGGAACTGCCTCCACCGCCTGAATGTCGTGGTGGTGAGCTATTGCCTGATCCATCAGGTGGTGGCGCTTCAGGCTCCGAGATGGAGGGAACGACCTGAAGAGATTCAGAGGGATGGAGAGAAATTCCAACCTGAGACCGTGTCGTACTGTGGACCTGACCCAAGCGTCCAACGTGATCTCGTCCCATTGATTCGCATAGAGGGACAGGCGGCTGCCTATGGGACGACTCGAGTTCAAGTCACTTCCCTCTGTGGTAGGGACGACCGCCTCTGCCACAAATGGCCATTGGGACTGGTGCTGGAACCAATTTCTGTCCTGAAAGGACGATCTGGAGAGCTGCCTGTCAGATCTGAAAGAGGAGAAACGCTGGTTATGGTTGTAGTCCGGAGCCCTATATGACTGCCTACGATAAGGATGAGCCCGAGCCTCCGGCTCTTTAGCGTTAGATGGGAGAACCTTCTTTTTGTCTTTGTTCTCAACCAGAATGGGGTCGAGAGCCTTCCCAAAAAGATTAAGACCCTTGAACGGGGCAGCCGCTAGATTCCACTTGGCCTTGTTATCCATGTGCCAGTTACGCAGCCATAAAAGCCGGCGGGAAGTAACCAAAGTGGCCAAGGTACTGGATGCAAACTTAACCGTGTCCAGGGTAGCATCAGCGGAAAAGGTAAGGTAAATTTTTATCTCCATAAGCAGAGCTAGGCCTCTGAGGAGCCAACCTGCGCGAAGGACAAGGTCCCCTGGATGTACCCTCCAAAGGATCCACAGAACTCCTCCTAGTCAAACCTGGAGAGACGGAAGGAGAGGGAGACCCCTTCTGCCTGGAATAGGAGTGGGACCTGTCTGGGGAGGCTGAGGGAAAAGAAGGGCTGAACCCCCTAGATGAAGAGTGTACTGAAAGGGGCCTGATTGGAGACCAGGACCTGCCTCTGGATGTAGGTCCTGCAACCTTGGCCTGTCTGCCCTGGCAAAGGTCTTTTCAATGGTCTTGTGCTTCTTGGCCTCCTCCCTTGTGGAGGATCTAGAAGGGCGCTGGGCAGCGAAATGTCTTGGAGAGGGAACCCCTGGCTCGAATCCCTGCACCAGGCCCTCTTCACCCCTCACCAGGCCCTCTACATGGCCCTGGGGAATTTCCGACCCCTCCTCCATTTTGCCCCACTCACGTGTCCAGTGAAGGAGGAAGGAATTCAGGCCTCTTTAGGCCCCCACGGGACCTGGGCCTTTGGAATCGTGTGGAGGGACTAGGCCAAAAACGCCCCCAGCCTGGCCTCCTGAATCGATGCAGCAAGAAGAAAGGGCCTTGCGCATGTGGCAGCAGATAAAATGGCCACCGGAATGCTGCGCAGAAGAAGAGGTCGAGGGCAACTACAAGCGGCTCTGCCTGGCTACCAGGAGCCAAAGCCGCCTTAGTAAACGTCAGGGGGCCACGCAGCACACAAGCACGCACTCCCCCCCAAGAAACCTCCTCAAACGGCTATTATAGTTGAAGAGTGCGTCAGCCGCCCGGATCAAGTGGCGGCTCCGTGGGCGGCTCGTGCGCACCTCGTGGTGCCGAAGCCACTTCCCTCACCAATCCTCTCAAGGAAAGCTGCCTCTCCTGCAGCTGAGTATGGAGCTGGCACCCCGGCAATCCCGAGGATAGGGCTGAGGCTCCGGGCCTCCGCCCGAGGCAGAGGACTGTCCCTTGGGGCCGCAGCTGCAAATTTAGAAAGTTTTAAAATACCCAGTTAAACCAAATAACCGATTCGATTGAACAAATAGATTTTCTACCTAGAAACAATTCTCAACAGTGCTTGGACCAAGAAGACTGAGAGGAAACTGGGCTAGAATGGAAGGCAGGAGTATTTAAGAAGTTTACTCTCAGTCTTTGGACAAATCAGGCTTTGAGAAAGCCATACATGACCATTCCCTCTCTTCCACTGCAAAATATGCCGGTTCATAAGATGGCTATTAATTATGATAAAATATCCATTTACTGGAAAACTATGGTATGATTATGTTGGATAAGACAGTATTATACAATGCAAAAATACGTGGAGAGAAAGACACTTAACACTTAACATTTCAGCTTGCACAGTAGGACTATAATATGGATAAACTGCAAGAACCTAGAACAGTGCACACTACTGCATTCTACGTCCATTGTGACTTCCTATGTACAGTATCTTGTATATAGTTGTGACTTCCTATGTACAGTACAGCAGCTGAAAAATGACTAAGCCATGAATGACTGTGATAAGTGTATTTATCAGTTTATGTCCTTGGATGGCTATTTTCACCAGTTTCCAATTCTAGTGTTGCTGAGATAATCCTGAATTTGCATATTGAATGACAAAAATGCAAGATATTTGTAAAGAAACATACAATATTCTATATGTGTGTATGCACACGTTACATACCTAAAATGTGGTTATATAGGTGGCATAGTGTATGTGCATTAAATTTATCAAATGGTTTTTCAGAGAGATAATTAGTTTAATTGACAGCAACAGAACACACTCAGTGGCTTGTTAGGTTTTAAGACAGTTCTTTTCAAACCTATGTAAATTACCTAAAATTGGGTAAAAGGGTAATAATACACAAACCACATTTAAATAAGGACATTCTGATAAGTAGTAAAAATAACTTTTTGATAGTTTTGGTAATGAAATTTGGGAAGTGGTACTTTAAGATGTCACAAGAGTTCATTGCTTTTACCACTTAATATCTAATTTCCATGAATTAATCTTAACTTCGTAGATAACAGCAGCTGCTGATAAGCTTACAAAAACATTTTTAAAAGTTTCAAAAGATATAAATTCTGCATGAATATAATAAATACAGAAAAAGCACTATAATCTGAATATTTTATATGTTCTGAACTTCTTAAGGATATGAATAATCAGCAGTATGTCTTTTTAATATCTATAAGTGCATAGCCTATTAGATGAGTTACTGTATTTTTAATGTCTCTGAAAGGTTTGCTAATAAACCAATTTTTATGATTGGATTTCCATCTAAAACTTAGAATGGTCCACAGCATAACATATAAACTATATTACTAAGGTTCTGTTTTGTTGATTCACTGACAAGTAAATTGTAGAATCTACTCTATCCACATTGCCTTTTATGGAAAATCCTCTCAAAAGGTATTTTTGTACATAATATATTTTACAGCAACTCTTTCATTTTTGCAGCAAAGATGAAAAATCAATCTTGGATCAGCTTCCTACATTACAGCATTTTAATGTTTTAAACAAAAATCTCTTTCAACATAGAATTGCTTAGTTTAGCAAATCTTTCTGAATTGCAGAAATGATACTACGCAAATTAACTTATCTGAACTTATGACTAAATATTTATAATCACTTTAATAGGATATAAAACAGCCAGTAAAATATCAGTATTTTTACATAATTATCTATTAGGCATTTCTGGTAAACCATAAATAAAACTTGAAGGCCTTGGCATTTTCTTACTAATGTTCTCCAACAACCAGTAGTATGTATAACTTTCTGCTTTGGCATATGGAAATACTGCTCTCCTTTTAAAGCCCCAAGTTGATTTCCAACAAATTCACACAATTTTGCATTATGCAAAAGTTCTTCCTTAATATCTGTGCTCAAGATTATAGGATTGTAACCATGCCTAGCGTGATAATCGTGTTCACTTGCTTTCATCATGTATAATTTTTACATACAGGATCGTTTCCTGAACCCCCATATTTCTTTTAAGGTAAAAAACTTCGAATGCTATATTTCATAAAAATCGATTTGATTTCACAATCTAGTAATGTTATTTAGTCAGTAACAGTAGTAAAAATATAGCCTTAACCATTTCAAAGTAATGAAGCTAAATCTTAAGCAATGTTTTTTCTACTCTGTTTCCCCAAAAATAAGACCTGGTCTCATTTTCTTTTAGGCCCCGAAGTAAGCACCCAGACTTCTTTTTGGGGAGGTCTTATTTTTTTGATGTGCAGGAAGCGTAAGCATGGTGGCCAACAGGAGTGAGAGCACTGCTTCCACCAGGCCCACCCTCTCTTCCACTGTCTACTTGCCTGTGGCTGCAACAGACCAAACTCTCAGCGTGCCCTGATCTCCGCCCTTCCCGCCTGCTGACCCTGCTGCTGAGACACTGGAGTTCAGGTCTTGCGGCACCAGTAGAGCCGCTCATGGCAGAAAGCCATGAGACTTGTCATGCTGGTGGAGCCACTCTTGGCAGGACACTGTGAGACTTGTTGCATCGGTGGAGCCATTTAGTGTATGACGCCGTGAGGCTCATCGGACCGGTGAAGCTGCTTGCAACAAGATGCTGTGTGGTGTGTTGTCTCATTGCACACACGAGTGGTTCCAACGGTGGCTGCATAAGTTGGGCAGTGACATGGCAGGTGTTGGGGTATGGGAGGCCTGGCTGCGGCAGTCCTAAGGTAAGCGGGTGCATGGTGTACCTCCAACCCCCAATCCCGCCCTAGCTTTTTACACTGGCCCCTCGCGCCACCTTACACAACCAGACAATGGGTGGGGCTTAACTAGGGCTTATATTAGGTGCAGGAGTGAAAATAGGGGTAGGGCTTGTTTTCAGGGTAAGTTATATTTTCAGGGAAACACTGTACACTCATAAACTTTATTCCTGAAATAATTCCTGAAGTTTGTGAGATACTTCAACTATGAAAAAAAATCAAAAAATCTTGCAAAATAATAATCCTGCATAAGCATGATGAAGTTTGAATACCTTATCTGGCCAAGTGTGATTAGATGCATGAGGAATTTGTCTCTGGTATAGAAAGATTCAATGTACATCCAAAGCAACAGAATGATGATGATAATAACAATAATATAATTATAGTCATTAGCTACACAGCTGGAATAGTGGACTGGATTAAACAGAATTAAAAGTCCTGGATAGGAAGACCAGAAAATGTGGAATGTTGCAAGTACATCAGATGAAGAAGAAGAAGAAGAAGGAGTAGGAGAAGGAGGAGAAGGAGAAGAAAGAGCCACTGGGATAGGACAGCTGACAAAATGTAGTTCTTAGATCAATAAAGTCATTCCAAAGTCTTTTGGGTTTGGCCAGACCACAGCCTTTATCGAATCATTTGGCAAAACTTTTGAAACCTGGTATGTTTGTTTCAGACTTTTTCCATTTCACAAAAGCCCTGCATGCATAGTTTACAATTGTTCCCTACTTACACTTACAAGAATTCTCAAAAGGTTACAAACTGGGCCAATGTGGAAAACTAGTCATTTTTCCTCTCAGCATCTGGCCAGCTGAATTCTATCCAAACATATGACTTATATTTCTTCCCCCCCCCCAAAACAAACACAGCACATAAAATCTTCCTTCCTTACATACTGTAGAACAGTGTTTTTCAACCACTGTGCCGTGGCACACTAGTGTGCCGTGACATAGTGTAAGGTGTGCCGTGGGAGAATTACTTTATATATAGTCAATATAGGCACAGAGTTAATTTTTTTTAACATTTTCTAATGGTGGTGTGCCTCATGATTTTTTTCATGAAAAAAGTGTGCCTTTGCACAAAAAAGGTTGAAAAACACTGCTGTAGAAAGTGTATCAGTTGGTTACAAAAGGTTTTCGTGCATCTCTTCCACAGTCATCAAACATAATTCATATTAACTCAAGTATTTTAACTCAAATATTTATATATGTTACCCTTGTACCTCCATTTATATTTGCCTATAATTATTTAAATGTCCTTCATCATAAAATATACCGAAATTTAATACATAACCACATACTGGCTTTTCATTTGATATTTCTAAAATCCTTCAATAACACTGAATCCTTATATCCTATTCTAGCTAAACATCCATAATATTTAGTAATAAACTTTTCTAATCCTCCTTCCGAGATCACTTTTTGCAATTTTCATCCAGTTTCCTTATATTGTACCCATACATATATATATAGGTTGTCATCATTATCCCTCCTTTGACTATATCCTGTATCATAACGTTTCCCCCCTAATAATCAAAACTTAACTATATCTAATTTAGTTCTTTTTTATTAACCTTTGTATATACTACAAAAGGATTTCTAATCCTCCTTTCATGAGTACCATTCACTATTCATATCCAATTATTGCTTATCATAACACAACACATTGTACACATTATTATCATTATCAATTATTTATTTAATTATATCTATTGTTACTAAGTTTCACTAAGTTTAACTAGTTTTAAGTTATATTCTTCCATCTATCAACCTGCATCTTTCCAATAACAAAACAATCTCATATCTTCTGCCATTTGTGGTATCAATCCTCTAGTCATCTTCTTGATCAGCTTTGTATGGACTTCTCTTAGCAACTCCTTGTTTATAAGATCTCTCATATAATCTTGATGCCCTCTTTCTGTTTCCTTGTTCAGTTTGTCTTTGATTGTCAGCAGTGTTATCAAAACTTTTGCTAGTGGAATTTCTTTAAGTCCATAATTTTATCTTCTTCCATACCTTGGCCCTTGAAGTAGATTTCCTTTCCATTTAATTCCTCTTTCTGTATTCCATTCTTTTCATTTTCATGAACAAACCAATTACCATAGATATCAGCAGGTTTGGTCTCTTTATATTCATTTTCCACTTCAGTGTTTTGAGTTTCAATCACCCCGTTTTGCATTTGATGAACATTTTGAATTTTTTCATCATATTTTCTTGTTATGTGCTCTAAGTATTCCAATTGTTTCTCTTCTTTATTTAATAATTTCTGTAGTTCTGAAAGTATATCTTGCAAAGTCAAGACCTCTATTTTTTCTGGGTATTGTGTCATTCTTGACAAACATAGCAACCCTAGGTTAAAGGATTTATCCCCTCTGATCAAATTTCAAAGGGACATCTGTGTTCTTATCAGTGTGTAGCCAAAACAAAGCCTTAGGGTGCCAAGTCAGCAATCCATGAAAAAAAAAAAGAAGAAACATTCCGTTTTGAATATTCAAAGAGTATTATTCTACTACTTTAAGAGAGTCACAAAGAGAGAAGAAGAAAACTTAGTTCATCCATTTTAAAAGGCTTGCATAGATTCGATCCATGTAAATAACATTTAAAAAGTAAGATAACCACTGTCCAAAACAATTCCAAATTCAATTCCACCGCTTGGTTCTTCTATTCTGTAATTTAAATTGGTTTTTGAGTTTTTATAGGCAGACTATTTTTTAAAACAATAAAAATTCCTCACTATCTGAAAACACGTTCTCTTTCCATAACCTTCCATTTTGGGCCGCCCCAACTTTGTCAGCCTTGTGGCTGGAATTTTTGTCACCGGCTTTTGTCTCGCTTCTTTTGAGGATTTTGCGATATCTCTGAGATCAGCAAGACGTAATCTTTCTGCTCACCGTCTCTTTGGGACGGTTTAGGTCCATTGGGACCACCCAGTGGCAAAAGTATTGGCTGTGATCTCAGAGCATTGAGACCACACAACCATCTCGTCGCGGCATTGGCTCCTCCTTCCATATGACTTATATTTCAATTTCCAAAGGAAAGTTATATACATAATATTTATCATTTACAATCAGACAATTCTTCTGTAATAAAAGCAGGGCATTCCTAATGATTAAATTTGAAGAGTCTGACCTTTTGCTTACTAATAGAAGTGAACAGTCTAAAATGTATCAAAGATACATATTTGGTAAGCATCTTACTATCGCACTGTAAGAAGAAAAACCTAGCACCTTTTTACCTTCATCCTTCATAGTTGTAGTGTCTGCTTGTTTTTGCATTGTTGTTACATAATTATTATTGCAAAATTATGTGTGAAGCAACAAGGAAGCTTTGTTTATCAGCTGGCCTGATACATAGTCTAACTCTGATTAGGGTGGAAAGAAGTGATTGTCCAGAACCTCCAGCTGGCTTCCACCCCCCACCCCCCAGTTCAGTCATTGTACCATACTGATAGTACCATACGTATAGTAAATTTATTCTATAGACTGGAGAACATGAATCAGTTACATTGCCCTAGAATTTTATTAGGGTAGGCTAGCCTTTACCAAGTTTTTAAATCCTAACAGCAAATATTTAATCAAGGGCCAGCTAATTCTTAGATTCAGGGCACTAATCTTTAAAAAATAAAATGTTTTAAAAAAATCACAATATTTCTATTCAAAGTATTCTGTGTGACTTCACATATCACTAAAATTTTACATCATCTTAAGCAGGAATATAAATATCTTATTGCCTAGTATTATTTCTACTTTAAAATTTTGTTTTATTATTTTCATATTTGATAACACTAAAGATTATTTTCATTTTTGATAACATTAAAGATAGCACATAGGCAGTGATGCTTTGATGTCTATAGTGCCAGATGTAATTTAATAATATGTACTTCAGGCTAGTGCAATGAACTATTATCGATGAAACTAGCAATATTTAATTCATAATAAATTGCATAGCTAAAATTACCTTTTGAAATATAAACTCAGCATATTTTTAAAAAGATTCTTATATTCATTGTTTTACTATGGCTCCATTTCATTTTGGAGTTAAACAAAGCACTTTTCCTTCTTACATCTGTGTAATCAACACAGATGTAGCTATTTTATTCATATGTGAATCTTAGAGAGCTCCTGTTCATTTTTATATTACTTACTGAAAATATTTCTGTCATCCTAGAATTCCTTCCTCTGATCTTGTTTATGATTCCTTCTTTTTCTCTACACTGTACCAATTTTCACTGAAATGACAGCTATACTGTTCCTGCAAATCAAACTGTGCATATTCTGAGTAGCCTTGATGCAATCTATATTAACCTTTAAACATTCTAGGTTCTTCCCTTCCCATCAAGGAACCAAGAGTTCCTGGCCTCTAACAACTGGAATGCAGCCAGAGTTCTTAATAGCACAGGTGAACTTCTCCCAGCATAGAGTAGCAATGAAATAAACGACACTAGAAAAGCATTTGTCTCTTATGAAGGCAATGCACTACTCAACCAATAAAAAATAATAAATTCAAGGATCAGGAGGAAACATTCGATAACTAGATGGCAGAAGAAATATGTGTTAGTTAGTAATTTACATGTGGTAAAAAAATAATCCTTATACTGGTGTTTTTATAAAGGAAAAACTAAGGAAAAATATTTCTTTCTTTGTACTAAGAGGAGCAGGGCAGCAAAGCAACTAGGTAGACAGAAAAAGCATATTTGCAAACTTTTTAAAATTATCCATGTAATATCCAAATACAGCTTTGTATCTGGTTGTCCAATTTTCATTTCTCTAAGATAAGTGGCATTCATAAAAACTACATTTTCAGGTCTCTGTTTCATAAAGTTATTAATGGTGCTTAAAGCCCTTGCATTAGTTCATTACTTATATAAAAGTTCATTACTTATACAAAATGACAATAAAGAAGCTTCCACTATCTACTAGCAGCTCAGCAGAACAACATTCCATTTTATTTACATACGTTTCAGTTTTGTTAAGGCAACCTAATAAGCTTTCTGGATATTAAGATTATTGAACCTGACACTCCAAGGCTTTCTCTCATATTCCCATGTTCATCAGTGTGTAACACAGATCAAACCCTCTAAAAATGTTAGTGTAATGTAGTACAAGTGCAACCCAAGAAGTGGGTTGCTGCCCACTTCTAGGCTGTGGCCTATTTGCAATCGTGCTGCGTGAGCCTGTCGCTCAAAGAAATAAGTCTGCATGTGCACATACCTGCCCCTCACACAAAACCATCCCCTCTCCCCCCCCTCCCCCCGTGCCAGGCCGCCAACCGGAAAGGTTGGGGAACACTGATGTAGTGTGAATATGTATATGCAGGAGCCTGTGTCTACAAACAAGGCAATCATCAAATTAGACTGCATCATGTTCTGCACCTTTTATTTTTTTCTATTTTTTAGTTTGTATTAATTATCTTTTTAACTCTTAATCTTTAATAAAATGATAATAATAAAGTATGGAAGATATCTGCCTGCCAGTAAGAAGATACTAGAGCCAAATCACTTTCAAATCACCTGAAAGAGACTAACACATTTTTGAATATGGTTAGAGAAACAAAATAAAGCTACTAAAACTTGTTCAGTACAAATGTCTTATTAGAGTATTTGATAAGGGAAAAGTCACACATTACTAAACATCTGTAATCATTCTTACATAAGAATTATTCTTATGGTCAATACAATTGTCAAATGATCAGGTATCTCCAAGAGGACAGTCCACTACACAGTTAGCATGCAAACTTTACTCAAAATAAGTTAAATTACACCAGCCCAAAGAGACTTGTTTTCTTGACAGGGACAGTCAGATGTTGCTGCTAGCCCAAACTATTATAGGTGTGGCTCAGCATATTTTGACAGGTCAATGGAAACATAATGAACTTCACAGCAGAATTAAGCCAAATTGTTCTGCTTGAATTATAATATTATTTGGTGAAAGAGGCATGGGCTTTCCATTTTCTGCGGATTAAAAAGAGTACAGTTGAAAATTCTGTATCCTCTAGTTCAGTTCCCCAACCTTTCCAGCTTTGCAGCCCAATTGCAAACAGCTCAAAGCCCACTAGTGGGCCTCAGCCCAGAGGTTGCGGACTCCTGCTCTAACTCAAGGATTATATTGGAGTTTGCCAAGGGTTTATTTGCACATACTTTGTTTGCAGATTGAGGGATATACACACACACCCTAAATCTGCAATAGGTAGTCCTCAATTTAGGACCATTTGTTCAATTATTACAGCAGCAGTGAATGGACTTATGACCAATCCGCAAAGTTATGGCTCTTGCAACCCCTCCACAGATGTTGACCATTTTTCAAATGGTGAAAATTAAAGAGCCTGGCCACCCACCCTGCACTTATGACTGCAGGGGAAATTCAACTACCTTCACTTCCCTATGTCCTCTCCCATTTTGATCTTTGGGCCCCCTACACTTTGCAGTCCCTACTGCCGCAGCTGACATTTACAGTCTTCTTGCTCCAAGCATTCCCACCCTGACCCTTTGGCCACACAAGACTTTCTTTCCCAGATTGCGCATGACAGTTTCTTCATGAAACATGGGTAAGATGGCCTCCTGTGGCCAGCAGCTGCCTCCCAAAGAGCCAGGCTGGGCATACTTTGCTGGCAGCAGAAGCAAGAAGACAGTGAAGGTCAGCTGGGGAGGGGGTGTGGGTAGAGTGGAGGGCAGCAGTAGGGTTGGAGTGGAAGCTGGTGAGGCTGCTTGCAGCTGGGACTGGGCTGGGGCAGCTGTGGCTTCCCAGGGCAGCTGTGGCTTTGTGCTGCTTTGCTGCCCTGGGCTTCTTGCTGCACAGAGGCTAATGGGCTTTTTGCAGCATCAAAACCATGGCATGCCAAGAAGCCCCTGAACTGCAATGTTGCAAGAAGTTCCAGAGCTATGTGATTCTGTAATATCCCACAAGACAGGATGCAGGGCAGCCAAAAGGGCAGAAATGGGAGGGAACAGGCAGTTTGGAGAGAATGTGAGACAGTCCCTAAGCTTCCACTGGTGTACAGGCCTCGTCATCCCCCTCCATTGTTGAGAGGTCTAGGTCTTTTACCTGTCCTGTCATGTCTAGATGTTTTTGGCTGGCTAGGCCCACCGATACATCTAGAGCCTGCTTAAAAAATGTAGTAGCACAATTTGTCATGAAGCTACCTGTGTAAGAAAGCTGATCCTATGTTCGGCCAGGCACCTCTGTCAGAAGCTGCAAAGAAAAAAAACACCCACTGGCAAATTGGGTGCTGATGGGCCCTGGAACAGGTTGCGTCCTGTAAGTCCCTGGGTGGTAAGGAAGTTTGAGGCCTGCAAGCCACTTTGTGTGCACTGCAGCTGGCCTGAGCTCCCTTGGGTGGATAAATGGCTGAAGGGATGATGGCAGAGGGATTGAATGCTACAACATCCCTGCAATCAGTCGTTAAAGGTGAATGATGCAGGAGTGCTACAGAGGCTGTAATTTTTAAACCAGGTTATAAGTAGCTTTTGAGGAAGGTGTCTGTCATAACTTTGAAAGTTGAAGACTACCTGCATTTGCATTTCTATAGTATTACAAATTACCACAAATGTAAACAAGTAGCAAAACTGTACCTCAACTTTATTACGTAATGGCACTCTAACAAGCTTGAGAAAAATGAAACTTTGAGATAATCCTTCTGTACCCCGACATCTTGATATCTGGAGATCTTTGAAAGGTAAATGTTTGGGATGATTGGGGGGATGGGTGTAGGGTGCAGAGGAGTTCCAACTGGCTATGGGATCCCAAGAGGCAGGATGTGGAGCATAGAGTATCTCAGGGGGGGGGGGGGCTCGGGAGACTGTATGCAGGTGGCTTGTGCCTGTACTAGGGTGTACCCCACCCAAGACACCCCATATTCCACCTAAACACCTGGACATTCATTTAATAAGTGCATTGGAGAGAACAGGGATAGGGACTCCTTAAGTGAGGTGGTTCATTTAATGCCATCCCAATTTTCAAATGCAATGGGCAGGATCTATTATGGTTGTAACTCAAGGATTACCTGTATGCTGCTTTAAAAATCCTCTCAATGAAGATGACTAATTTAAATGTAAACATTCTCATCCTCTAAGGCACAACTTTTGAAAGGGAACCATTCCTTTATTGCTTCCCTACAGTTAATTCCAATATATGTATTAATGCTAACTGTGGCAATGGATAAAAAGATCCAAAAAGTACACTATAGTGAAGGCTATTGGAATCAAGTAATAAACAGCGAGATGAGCAGTATATAAATAAATAAATTTAAAAATAAAATAATGTAATAAATAAAACATATAGAATGTGCAAACCAAATTTAAACCCTTCAAACCATTACAGTTACAAAGTAATTGTGTAAAATATGTCTTTTGCCTGCTATTAAATGAACAGCTTTTACAAATATCTAAAATTTAGTCACTAGCTTATACTGTATATATGACTCAAAACCAACAAAAAACTCTCACTACTAACTGTAAATATTTGAGAAAAAACACTAATAAGTTCAAACAATACAAATAGTAAAATACTTAATAAAAATACTTAAACAAAATGAATATACAGCACAACTAAGTTAAATGAGAAAACACTTATTTGGAAATAGATTGTTATTTAATGATCACTGTATTTGCATAATAGGAAGCATGTAGAATTACCTGATTCTGCAGTTCTTCCAGTTTACATTTTCTTGTGTGCAATGCTTTACTTGGGAAGGCCCAAAAATAATTTGACGTTCCAATCCTATCAGTGTCTACCATACCATCATCAACTAAGCTTTGTAAGATATCCTTTACTGACATAGATGCTGTCAAAGAAATAATCATAATTATTATTTTGAAAACTTATAAAGATTAGGGGAAACTATTATTCATTAAAACATCAGAGAGAATAATAAAGATTCAGAATGTCCTTTGAGAAATTGTCAACAATTCCTTTGCGAATTACCACAAATAGCAGATGGTAAATTAGGCTTACTTACGTGTGCAGCAACCCAACACACAGAGTTCCTTTAAAATCACTGCCACGGTGATTTTAGCAAATAGCAAAAAAGATTAATTTACATAGCTTTTTCTTGTAAGAAACTAGATTGTAACAGAACAACGAGATACTAATGGGGCAATTCCAATACTGTTAGTACATAGAATAAATATCAAGAGGAACCTTCGGCATAGATCCAGAGGAATTTCAAATTCTTCCCAGTCCATTATTATTTCTCTAAAAGAACTCTGAAGAAACATTGGTTTTAAATCACTTTTCCCATTGATGTATCCAACGTGATTTACTCCTCTGAACTAGTTGATTTTCCCTTGGATCTACCCTTCCCATCTCCTGAGATCAGAACACTTTTTAATATATGAAGTCAAATAAAGAAGAAATGAATCTGCACGCTGAAAATTTAAGTCAGGTTTATGAAATCAGCCCAATATATATATACATATTAGGTATGTATTACCTAATTACCATATTAGGGAAGCCTAATATGAAGGCTGAAGCCTCCAGAGTGAGAAAAATGGCCCAACGGGCAACCCGGAAGTCCGTTCCCGAATTTTCGGTTTGTGTGTTGGGCCGTTTTTTTGCCCTCTCCAGGCAAAGAAGCCTCTGGAGCCTGGGGAGCCTCTGGATCCTCCTAGAAAGCCTCTGGAGCCTGGGGAAGGTGAAAAACGGACCTACCAGGCCCATCAGAAGTCAGAAAACAGGCTGTTTCCAGCTTCCGGGGGGGGGGGAGGCCATTTTCACCCTCCTCAGGCTCCAAGAAAGCTGTGGATGCATGCACAGGGCAGTGGGGTGGTCATGGGTGCATGCACAGGGGGCACAATGGGGGCATTAAATTATGGGGGTGGGCCTGCAAGTGCGCGTGATAGCGCATGCATGTGTGCTTTTGGCACCCGAGGCGAAAAAGGTTCACCATCACTGTCCTAGGTTCTTAAGACAAACTTGATATGAATAAAGGGCTAAAGAGCTAAATTACAGCTGTCAGCTAAAGAGCTGTCAGCTGCAATTTACATTGTTGTGAATATAAAAATTAGTGTAGATAGTGGATGCGGTAGTACTTGGAGATAGAATAATAGAAGAGGAAGAACTGGAAAAAATCACAAACTGTAAACATCTGCAAATAGAAGTAGAATGACTGGCAAAAAAAAGAAGCAGCAGCAAAGATAGTGTGAATAGTAATAGGTGCCTTATATGCAATCCCAAAACATCTGCAGCACCATTTTAATATTGTCAGCACTGACAAAATCATAATCAGTCAGTTGAAAAAGGCAGCTTTACTTGGAACATCTTACATCCTGAGACAATATTTTTAACACCATCAAACAAAAACATCTGCCAATTCCAGGTCCTTGGGAACAACTTGATCGGTGGTTAAAAATGTCAAATTGAGTTTAAACATTTGGCTGACTGTATAACTAATTATAATAATGTCTTACATAGATTCAGTTTGGTCTAGTGGTTAAGGCACCAGTCTAGAAACTGAGAGATAGTAAGTTCTAGTCCCACCTTTGACATGAAAAATGATGAGTTAACTTTGGGCCAGTTACTCTTTCTCAGCTCAATTCATCCCACAGGGTTGTGCTTGTGAGAAAATAGGATGAATATTAAATTAAACTATCAAACCTGGTTAGATCCAATTTTCAGACTTCTGTGAGAGTAAGAACATGATGTCTTTGGAAAAAACAAAAACCCTTCAAATGGAATTATGACTCAAATTTAGAAACAATCAAGTCTAGGTACTCACTTATTCCTTTTTCTTTTGAAGCAATTTTCTCAATATCCTTTAATTGAAATACATCTTTCTGATACCAAAAAAGTGAGAAGAAAACAGTTTGTTTTGTAATGTGTTCCTATTATAGCAAAGGACAGAAACATTACTGAACTCACTAAATTCTCTCACTAAATGTATTGCAAGAATAAAAGAAGAAAAACTATGTTAAAAATAATTTAACCAGACTATTAGAAGACATTTTCTGATAAGAATGAAAAAAACCATCGGATCACTTGCATTTCCTCAAAGGACACATGCATTTCTCTGCTTCTAAAGTACTTGCATCCTGCTATTTACTAAATACTAGTTACTGTATTTCTTTTTCATTTATTCTAACATTTTAGACAATAACTGCTAATGCGTATTTTGCTTCTGTTCTAAAATTATCCTTTTCAGACATAAAATTAGATGGAACTGTTGCTGCAGGATCATGTCAAGGAATATCTTTAAAAACCACCCAAAGTAGACAATAATAAGCAAATATTTGTGAGGTAAGAACTTTTAGTTTGGCTCATTTTTAAATTTAGAAAGCACTAAATCAAATGAAATTCTTTTGTTCAGCATTCTATAGCCAAATATTTTTATAGACTTTATAAATCTCATATGCAATTCAAAATAAAATACAAAGAAAACAAATATTAACATGAAAAATAGTCTTTATAGCACTGAAATATTATATGACTCAAAACTCTACACATAAAAATATAATATTCCAGATTAAAGAGACATTTATTCATGTATGCATCTTCTTGCTCCACCATTCATGATGCAAGTAGACTAACATTAGGATGTCTTTAATAATTATAGGTTCCTGATTCATCAAAGTCTTTTTATCTATACTAAAATAGTTTTCCTCAAATTAAGATAAAATATATAAAACACTATATAAATTTCTTAGAATATTTGGAATGTTTTACATTAAAAGGCAATTTATCAAAGGTCAGTTGTTAGATTGAGAGTAGAATTCAAGATGATTTCATTATATCATAGAGAATGTCTAAAATTGGTATGCTTTTTTGAATGATCATTTTTCCACATGAGTTTACATGATAAATTACTCTTAGGCATCATGGAAGTGACTACAACCATAGTATATAGCAAGGACCTTTAACCAGTCCTCTTGGCAACTCTGTATTTTCAAATCAGATTCTCAATTTGTTTAAAAACATCCAAAGTAATAGAAAGCGACAACAAATATTACTTACTGTTTCAAAAAAGATTTCCATCATTCGAGTTCTCTTCTCTTCAACGCTCAGACCTCTTTTCTTTGACTAAGTAGGAAAAGCCACACTACATAAACGACTGCATTCAAAACCAAAAATCTTAGATACGTTAGTTGAAATGAAGGACTGCACTGAGAGCCTAATGGGCATCAGCTTTGATAGATTTTGTGGAAACTTCCCACACAATTTATTTGCAGTTTTACATATAAGATATTATTCAAAAGATGATATATCTGATTTCAGTCATAAAATTAGTTTTATATGTTTATTTGCATAGATTTTACTACCTATAGTAATTTAATGTATTTTTTTCTTCAACGGAAGTATCAGTATATGTGACTACTTCAAAACTATTAAGACATTCAAATATAAAACTTGTTTCTGATGTGTTTGTTTCATTTATTCTTTTGAAAATACAAGAAATATTGTCTTGACTGTAGAATCATATATTTTTGTCTGATTTATATTATTCCATAATAATTGTCTACATGCATGTCACAATAAAAATATAAAATAATTTAACCCAAAACAATGTATAATCAAACATTTGGTTGATTCATAAACTATATTTATAAATTACAAAGTAAATGTATAAAACCAACTCATAACAACTCCAAAAATGAAAAGATTTTTAAAATGAACTACAGGGCTTTTTCAAAGATGAATGCAATATTTTCTTCTGATGCCCAAAATACATTTTTTATATATTTTAATAGTTCTATACTGAATGTACACACACACAAACACACACAACCTGCATTTTGTGTGACATAAAAGTATAGGAAATAAATAAGCATGGCTATCCAATAAACAAGCATTTTCTTTAAGACTGCTATTTGCTTCATAAGATCATTTGGAAAGTCTGCCTACAGCTGCTGCTACACCATACTATAGCAATACCTTTCTAGGACCAACTAAGAGTATCATTGTCAAGTTCTAGCAAATTATTGCACAAATTCATATACTGAGCCGTGGTAGTGCAGTGGTTAGAATGCAATACTGCAGGCTACTTCTGCTGACTGCCGCTGCCAGCAGTTTGGAGGTTCGAGTCTTACCAGCTCAAAGCTGACAGACTTCCATCCTTCCGAGATGCGTAAAACGAGGACCCAATTGTTGGGGGCAATATGCTGACTCTGTAAACTGCTTAGAGAGGGCTGTAAAGCACTGTGAAGCGGTGTATAAGTCTAAGTGCTATTGCTAAATTATAGTGCTACCCTATTTTTATACCTGCTTGTTTATGCGGCTTGTCATTCTGAGAGTTTTGGGAAATACAACATAGAAAAAATGCACTAAAGAAAGTCCAAAGCCACTATGAAAGAATTAGTGTCCAAAATACCTATTATAGTAGTGTCATGAATGACAGCTATGATAAAGCAACCCATTTCTTCCTACGGTTATCAGTCTGCTTAGTTGTGAGTAGATACAATATTTACTACAGAAGATACTATTACCCTTCCTGGCAATGCTTTTATTTACATAATCTTTAACCTATTATAATCAATTAAACAGTGTGGACAGTAACAGGTGTCAAGTTTCAAAAGTTCAATAGCAAAACATTTGTTCAACTTTCAATAACAGGTTTTAAGACTAGTAGTTGTAAATTATTTGTTTAACATAATGTGTTTTACCACCCTCATTTAACTGGCTTTGCTCCAAGTTATTTTCACAGCTAAATGCACTACAAGTTATCTATGTTTTTAAGGTGTGGTGTATAGACACACTGTATACGTTTACATGCATTTCTCTTCCTTGGTTACAAGCTTTGCTGTGTAGTAAACAGAATTGCAAAGGAAATAATTTGTAAACATAATCAAAACATATTCTGTACAAGATTAGTATTATTTAGGGATTAAAAAAATTGGTTTTTTTAAATTTCCAGGATTAATATCCCACTCACTTTCACAAGAGAGATCTTTAAACAGCCGTTATTCATGATACCATAAAGACAATTCTTGGACAAATAAGGTTCTATAATATCTCAAGACCTAAAATGGACACCTAGCGTCAAAAACATCATAAAAAAGCACAACAAAGAATGTTCTTTCTGCATCAATTCAGAAAGCTCAAACTGCCCAAGGATAGAGTTCTACAGAGGAATTATTGAGTCTGTCATCTGCACTTCTATAACTGGTTTGGTTCTGCAACCCAACAAGACAGACACAGACTTCAAAGGATAATTAGAACTGCAGAAAAAACAATTACTACTAATCTGCCTCCCATTGAGGACCTGTATACTGCACTAGTCAAAAAAAGGGCTATGAAAATATTTACAGAACCCTCATATCCTGGACATAAATTGTTTCAACTCCTACCCTCAAAACGACTCTATAGAGCACTGCACACCAGAACAACTAGACACAAGAACAGTTTTTCCCCGAATGCCATCAATCTCTGCTAAACAAATAATTCCCTCAACACTGTCAAATTATTTACTAAGTCTGCATTACTATTACTATTAATATTCTCAACGTTCCTATCACTCATCTCCTCCCACTTATGACTGTATGACTGTAACTTTGTTGCTTGTATCCTTAGGATTTATATTGTTTCCTAGTATGATTTGATTGCTTATTTGTACCTTATAACTATCATTAAGTGTTGTACCTTATGATTCGTTATGAATGTATCTTTTCTTTTATGTACACTGAGAGCATATGCACCAAAGACAAATTCTTTGTGTGACCACTTGGCCAATTAAGAATTCTATTCTATTCTATTCTATTCTATAATGAAGGGAAGGAATGACAATTACTATTATGGATTTCTTAAATACTAATGGCTAATTCTGCAAAACCTGAAGCAGAGGCAGAACTCCGGCAAGAGTTTAAAAAATGGAGATTTATTCTAAACAATTTACATACCCCACACAGCAAAATCCCTATACTTTGGGATTGATGTTATGCATTCAGACATTTCCAATTCTTGGAAATTCTGTAGGTCTTCGTCAATGTCTTCTTTTTCATCTACTACTAACAACAACAACCACAACAACAACAACTACTACTAAACCATTACTTTATTAAACTAACTACAACTATATGTTGGGATTACTAGATATAATAATGAAAGTGTTCAGAACCAGAGTATGAATTGTATGTACCGGTAGTCCTTCACTTACAACAGTTCATTTAATGACTGATCAGTTACAACATCCTGAAAGAATTGACTTATGGCCATTTCCCACACTTAATGACTATCTGTATTTAATGGATCCAAAATCTCCATTCCCTCCCCACTCTGGGGCCAGCCAGTTCTCCAGTAGTTCTTCTAACTACTCAAAATTTCTGCTACAGGTTCTCCAAAACTGGTCAGAGCCTGCTGAATTTCACCCCTGATATACTGGTCTGAAGGTGGGGAAACACTCACCATTCTCTCCCAAGCAGAAATCTACTTGGCTTCTGTATGAGCAAGGGAGGGCTGGAAATACACATAATTGTAAGTGGAGACTGCTATAAATGCTAAATTCATGGCCAATCTCGCTCAGTGATTCTATATTGATTCCGTCTCAAAAGATCGTTACAAAGATTAAATGCAAGAGAGAAGGTGTAAGTAAAATATAGAGCTTTGTTTTGATCAATTTATGTATTATATGGGGTGAGGGTAGTTACTTTAAGACAGACATGGGGGACAATGGCCTTTTATGACTTGTGGACTTCAACTCCCAGAATTCCGGAGCCAGCATTGCTCAGTATGGCCAGCTCAGGAATTCTGGGAGTTGAAGTCTACAAATCATAAAGGGACTATCGCTTCCCACTCTTATTTTGACCTTTCTGTCAGTGCCCTCTTCCTAGAGGGAAAGACTTATGGAGTTCAAAGACTTCTAGGCGAGTGGGCTGTCTGTGACTTCTCCAAATAGGTTGCCTACAACTAGCCTTCCATCACCGACCCGCTAGCTGAAGATAACTGGGTTACGCTGAAGCACGTCAGGAGGCATCCGGTGCGAGAAACCTAATTTCCTACAAGTCCGACTAACCTCGAGGAAAAGAGGTTCATTACTCCAGCTTCTTCCATCCCTGCGTTGGACTCCACTTCCCACTTTCCCCAGGTACCTCAACGGGTGTTGGGCATGATGGGAGCTGTAGTTCAACGGGGAAATAACACCATCACTCGATCGTATATACAGCCTTCACAGCCCGCTCTACGGGAGCGACTTAGAAACCTCCCAAGCCCTGCGGACACGGCTTACCATCTCCTGTCCGCCACAGATCTTCCTTCAAACGGCGGGAACGGGATTTGCGCGGGAAAAGCGGCGGCAAACCATCCCGCCTCCTTTGACTAGAAAGTGCCGCCTGACGGCGCTCAGCTGTATTTGCAGCGCAGCAACGGTTGAATTGGCCACGCCCTTGCTTTTTTTTTTTTCCAGTGCCCTATAGAGCTAGAAAAAAGAAAAGAGTGCAGAAAATGTGCACGCGTATACGGGAGCTCGCTCACGTTCGGTAATTATTCGGCTGTTTTCCCCTTTTCCCCGTTAAGGCAAATAATACTTCTCAATGCATCGCCCACGGGTTCTAAGCGCGTAACCGTGCGTTCTTTCTTTATGCATTTAATTTCATACGTGGAGTAGCGTATGGAGAATATTATTTTGGGAATATTAGCGCATGGTTTACGTATTTAATTTCTACTCCTACAATCGGCGTAATGAAAATACTTTTTAATCCGAAATACGGACAGGAATATTAAAACCATAGTCAGAAATAACGTTGATCTTTTGTGCTACTTTTATTTTCAGGTGCTCCTAATCAGTTTATTAAAAACAACTGAAAAAAACCCGAATATTAAATAGGATAAAAGTTATCTAAACTATGGGAAGGAAGTTTCAAAATATTTGCTACACTTATTAAGACTGATCTCACTCTGAATTCACGTATCTATGGTGTTTGCAATTAAATAGCCTGCTTTGTCATCTATTTCGGGCAATTGTCTGAAATTAACACCTGCTTTGAAAAATTTTGCATCCTCACTTAGGATCATCGTTGTTTTTCTTCATAAGAACTATAATTTAAAAAGATTCTTCTGAGGCTCTTCACAATCTTGGTTTCACCAGTGTAGATAACTTGGGATCATTCTTAAAGTTGGCCAGTTTATTCTTACTCTCAATTCAAGTTCATTTATGAACAAGCTTAAAAGCTGACTCCAAGCATATCCTTGCTTCTTATAATTGTTTGACTTCTTTGGGATGAGGTGAGGAATTAAGCAATTCTTCTTTTTGAAGAAATGTTAATGAACAATTTCAGTAAAAGCTTCAAGAGAAAAGAACTTTATAAATGTTTTGAAAACCCAGGTATACAGTATATTGACAGGTTCATCTCCATCCACTCACTCATTGACACAACTTTTATATAACCCACTATTGTGGTGGGTTAAATGGCTCTACATGTGCTTATTGTTTCAGTACAGTGTAGAAATATTATTTGAAAATTGTTTTAAAGTAAAGGACGTAACTTCTTCCCATTTGATATACTAGCAAATCAGGGCAGCAGCATACATTAAAGATGATTTAACTGCTTTGCTCAGTTAATCTTATAAAGGTAGCTTAAACCTACGATATATGATAGACTCCCTAGAGTCACAGCAATTGGTTGGAGATGAGCATTTACTGGCCAGATGCTCTTCCTGATGCCTATGGAGTTTGCAGCAGGTATTTTTTCTTTACACCCTAGGGGAGAGAAACATTTACCGCTATCTTAATTAGTTTAATTAACATTAAACTCTCAACCTTCCGAATGGGAGGTGAGCGTCTTCACCACTAGGTCACCACACAGGTTTATAGTGGATCACAGAACTGTAATAAAACACACACACACACACACTTACTAGCCTATTTGAATACATCCAATGAAAGACATTGGATGAAATAGCCAATGAAAGGAAGCGTACTTTGTTGAACAGTTTGCTGTTTAACAATTCCTACCATTTAGCAAATTCCTCTGAATGGCTAACCTAAGTCTACTTATCTGTAAACTCACTGGTTCTGTCTTTCAGAGTAAGAGAAAACAGGTCCAGTCTCTATTATATATGACAAGCCTTTGTATGCTTGAAGACCACTAGCACATCTCTTTTTCTTCCTTAGACTAAACTTACTTAGTGTTCCAATATCTCAGGGGCTGACACAAAGAAGAGGGAGTCAAACTATTCTCCAAGGCACCTGAGGGTAGAGCAAAAAGCAATGGGTGGAAACTAATCAAGGAGAGAAGCAACTTAGAACTGAGGAGAAATTTCCTGACAGAACAATTAATCAGTGGAACAGCTTGCCTCCAGAAGTTGTGAATGCCCCAACACTTGAAGTCTTTAAGAAGATGTTGGATAGCCATTTGTCTGAAACGGTATAGGGTTTCCTGCCTAGGCAGGAATTAGAAGACCTCCAAGGTCCCTTCCAACTCTGCTATTGTATTTGTATTTGTATACTTAATGCTACAATTCTGCTGAGGTTGGTTCTGCTTGTTATCTCTAACAAGCTGAGCGTGCCCCTTAGATCCTGGAATCTCTGGGCAAAACACTGAGGCAAAAACCTGCTGAAAACAGCAGTGTTGTCTGTTAATTCAGTGGCCAACCATTGATCCCATGTGAGCCAAACAGGAGTCTAGGAGAAACGCCATTTTGTTATTTATATCTATATCTATATATCTATCTATCTATCTATCTATCTATCTATCTATCTATCTATCTATCTATCTATCTATCTATCTATCTAAATATCTAAATATCTACACACACACCATAATTCCTCTAGCTACAGGATTTTCTCAGAGAAGGCAAAAGTTTATAATGCAGCCAGTTTATACAGGTTGCATCACATTTTTCTGCATACCTTATTAGGAACAAACCAAAATGTATTTGATTTAGGAAAAGAACAGCCTTGCCATTGATTGTATATAGTTATACTGGTTTTCTCTCTCAGGACAAAGAGAACTTGTTTCTTACTATTGTGTGTTCCTTAATGCTTATTCCCTTCCCTGCCAGTACTTTGTTTTGTGCAACTTTGCTGTTATAATGGCTTCTACCCAATTCTATTGGGCATTCAAAATATCGCTTTGGTTAAGTCTGCTAATATTTACTGATTCCAGGGTCGAGTAACTTTCTTTTTTCAGTCCTCTCACTATCTTGGCAGCCAGTTTGCTAATGTTCTTTTTAGATTGGAGTTCCCAGAACTGACCAAAGCAAAGTGGAACAATTATTTCCTGGGACTTGGACTTTATGCTCTTTTATATATCCCAAAGTTGCATTTAACTTTTTTCAGTAAGTAGCCTCTTCAACCTATGATGTATTAAAACCACGCATATGCAGCCATCAAGCCAGTTCTGTTTTCTTGTGTTTTCATTTTTTATCCCCAGATGTAGTTTACATTTCATCCAACACATTTCAGCTCACATTCAGATCTGTATAAATCTTTTTAAACACATTACATTCCTTCTAAAGTATTAGCCGCTCCTCCTCTTTCTGCTCTTTAAGTTTAATAATTACTTTCTCTTTAACGTCATTAACAAAATATTAAATACACAAAATGTTCAATAACAAAATGTTCAATAACACAGAATTCAGGACATTCCTTTGGCACTCCACTCCACTACAGATACTCCTCGAGTTATGACCATAACCGAGTCCATCATTTATGTTGCTAAGTGAAACATTTGTTAAGTGAGTTTTGCTCCATTTTTTGACCTTTCTTGCAACAATTGTTAAGTAAATCATTGCAGTTAAGCTAGTAGCACAGTTGTTAACTGAATCTGGCTTCCCCATTGCTTGTCAAAAGGTTGCAAAAGCTGATCATATGACTGCAGGTCACTGCAACTGTCATAAATATGAACCAATTGCTAAGCATCTGAATTTTGATCGCGTGACCATAGAATCCTGCAATGGATCTAAATTTGAAAAATGGTCATAAGTCAAAATTTTCAGTGCCATTGTAACTTTGAACGGTCACTAAATGAACTGTTGTAAGTCGAGGACTACCTGTACTTTCTAAGCTTAAGTGGAATTATTAGGAATATTCTCTACATTTAGCAAATTATGAATCAAGGTAAAAGCTCTATTTATTACCTACTTCATATTTTAGGATTTTACCAATGAGAAAGGATTAATGAAACACTTCCACTAGTTGCTCCAGTAACCTAAATGTAATGGATCTGATGCTGAAGGATTAGCCTCATTTACATTAGCTTTCTTTCTTGTCTGTCCTAAATGGCACTTCTCTTTTTCCCATAGCATGATGGTTAGTCAGGGTTTCATTTCTTTCTAAAAGAGAGTAGATGTTAAGTACAAGTTAAAACATTCTGCCTTTTCACTGTCACCATTTAAAAATCCACTTTCTTCTGGCCACCAATCTACAGCTTTTTGCCTTTCCTTTTGTACCTAGTAAATCCATAACATACTGTATTTTTTCGGACCATAAGACACACCTAACTTACAAGAGAGAAAAAAAAGTTTCTGGCCTCCATGCATCATGTTTTCACCCTCCCAGGTCCCCAGAAGCGCACTGCAGTATTTGGCCTAGCCCACTTTAGCCAAAAACACACCTATTTTTGGCCTACAAAGTGTTCCTGGGGCCTGGGAGGACGAAAACACGCCACAGAGGGTTTGAGAGCCCCAAAATGACTCTACTCAGTCTATAAGGCGCACTTAAATTTTCACCCACTTTTTTGGGGGAGAGGGGGAGGTGCATCTTATACTCCAAAAAATACAATACGTTTTTTGGTGTTTAAAGGCATTGCATGTTTTCACCTATTCTGTATTTGTCTTTTCTTTTGTCTTTCTATTTGTCATTTTTCTTTGGTTATACACTCCTGCTTTCATTTCCTATATACAGGCCATTTTCTTTTTCATCACTTTATATAAACTGTATCTTGTATATTTTCTCTTTTCTCCTAGGTAGGAATTGTGATTCTGTGCTCTGCCTCTTGACTTCAAGGCACTGAATCCACCCTATATTCCCACAGATTGCATCAAAATCTGTTCTTTTTAATCCCAGTATACAAATCTGATTCTTAATTTGTATGGCCTTTGGCATGAACTCAAAGATTACATTTTCTCCGCAGGATTCCAATAATTTGTATGGCCTCAAAGATTACATTTTCTCCGCAGGATTCCAATAATCTCTTAGTTTCTTCAACCAATTTGTTCTTGTTAGAATTTTTTTACTTCTGAATTCAGCAAATTAAGATTTCCAGGTGGTGGTGGTGCAGTTGAAATGACCTTGCTATTGCATTTCTCTGAAAGTTTGGCAATCTAACAGAGAGGTCTCACTAATATCCTTCGATTGTCCAGGCTGTCTTATAATAAATTCCAACAATATAAATTTAGATTTTCTTTAATTTGTGCAAATATTGTCAATGGGATTTTTGTGTTGTTTCTTTGATTTATAGTATTTTTTTAGTTACCTGTTCTGGTCCCCCTCTGTCCGGTAATGAATGCAGACACAGGCTTAGCTGTTTGCCACTCTTTATTCACAGCAATTATAATCCTGTTGGCTGAAAGCCCAGACACGACTCACTGGCAAGACATTGGCAGCAACCCAGACTCCAACAGACACAGGAACACAAGGCAGACCAGCAAGGACTTCTCCAGATTACTACGAATGGTTGTGTCCTGCAAAAGGACTCCTCCCAAAGTCTCTTCTTATATACTCTCTTTGGAGGGGCCAAACCACAACCACCTGGGCTTGATTATCTTTTATGAGTCTGTCTCTGTAACTGCTGCCTCCGTTTCTCTGCCCTTCGTTGCCTGGCATCAGCGACAAACTCCCTTTGATCTTCCCCACTGCTCCATGCCTCAGGTGCCTCCTGGTGGCCAACCAGCCTCTCTGGTCCCTGCTCTGAGTCTGAAACCTGCCCAGGGTCCTCCACATCTTCCATAGCTGACTCATAGGGGTCCTCGCTATCGGAGTCCATCAACAGCTCCAACGGCTCCTGCAGGCCACAACAGTTACCACACCCCTTTCTTTTCTATTAAGTCTTTTCCTTGAAGAATTTGTACTTAATCATAGGTAAGTTCTCCCCATTTCCCATATCCTGCATTTTTGCATTGTAATATATTGAGAACTGAAGTGATATCCCCAAGTTATTCCATTATTCCGTAGTTATTAAATTTCGTATCTATTTTCATACAACACCTTCCTGTTATTAGTTTCACTTCTTGAAAGTTTATTTGATTTCCTATTTTCTCTAAATGCCTTTCTTATGAGACACATGCGGACTATTTTCCAGTCTTTGTGAAATGTAGCCTGTATCTTGACAGGAATCCTTCATTAAACCACTGTCCATGGTCAAGGGAGCCAAATCCTTCAGGGATTAACTACTGGTTTCAAGGCTCTTCACTGGAAGAGTTAACAGATTGTTACTGCACTCTCGGGTCCTTCACCTTTCAGCCCAAGGTCTCAGTAGTTTTGAGATGCTTTATTTCTTCTGGCATTCATTTGTCCTACACGAATGAACAGAATGAAATAATTGTCTCTTTTCTTAGGCATTTGGGCCAGGAATTTAGGCTAGTCCTGTTGTTCATGTGCTTTTATGCCTGGAAGACATGTTATTTCAGGCTATTAATTGTTGGCCTTTAATTTTTGTATAGTGACAAGAATCACTGTTGAGAAATGGATAACCAAATAAATTATTTAAATAAATAAAGTAAAATTCCATAACAGTAACACTCATTGCTGGGAATTGTTATTAAGCAATGCAATGTTTTTTTCTTGACAACTATCTTTCCACTAAACATCACCAAACTTTACATTCCTATGAAGTATACAGATTTAGCTTCGATATAGCTAACAGTTGCTAGCATACTTTATAGTTTTTACCGGAAATCACACATAATTCCTTCTATAGGAGAATCGTGGATTAAGCTTTGAGAATGTACATTAATGTCAAAATATATTTGTATTTGAAAGACAAATATATAATCTAACTAAACAATTTATGGATTATAATTCTGCACACGGACTTGTACTATTCATAATTTGAGTTTCTATTTAAGGCAATTTAAACATTACATTTAAGGCTATTTAATATATGTGCTCTGCTGTTTTATACTGTTGTTTATGCTGAGTGATGATTATTGTACTTCCTTTTTTGTTAATTATTTAAATTGACTTGACATTCCAATAATAATATGAAGATCAAATTAATAAGGTTGTAAAGATCATTTTATATGAAATTATAGTTTAATCCAAAAATGATTAAATTGTATATCGCTTCTCTATTTTACTTTTGGTTTTTTAAATTTATTTTGCAGTTTTTTCTTCAGATATGCTTTCATTCTCTATTAGAGGCAAAAAACAAGAAGGATAACAGTTCATAGTTGATTCAAAGGTGGGTTGTTGTTTTTTAAAGGCAACTGGACTGATTATTTTGAGGAAAATAAAATTTAAATTAAATATTTTTAAAATCAGTCCAGTTGCCTTTAAAAAAAAAACACTTTTGAGACGATCATGACCTGGATGATTGAGAATCTTTATAGACAGTTCACAGTTGAGTTTGACTGAAAGCAAAATCATGCACCATAATTCATGCATTGGATGTATAGAGTTATTTTACTACATAGACGTCATATGCTCTGAAATACTGATTTACAATTAATATGTAGTTATTTTGTATGCACTATATAGACTTCTTGACACCTTCCCTATTAAAAATGAAAATGAGCAATAACGGTAAATGAGGACAATGTAGCAACCCAAACAACTTCAATTCTGAAAAACAACACAAAACAATTTTCATTCAGTTTTATTTGGGGGAGGGTTGTGCATGATAAAAGATACACATTTGACTTTTTTTTAGTGTTCCAAAATAAGGTGAAAGGGTTTTTTAAGAATAAACCATAAAAATACCATGGCACACATGAAGCTAAATCTACCTACAGACATTCTTCAATGAACAGCTTTCATCCTCAGCCTTAACTAGACAGAAATTATACATCCATTAAAACTGATAAGGGAGTATAACAAATAAAGTAAGTCCTACAATTTCAGTATTATTTCCAGGGAACATGAAACTTAATAACTTTATGTACCTAAAAATGAAATAGGGATGAAACTGTCATACAAAGCTGGAATGTTCAGAGCAACAATAAAATTAATTTATTCTAAGAATCTGAAGAATACAATGTGTGGAACAATTCAATTGCAAGCATTGGGATATAAGAATATGTGCTACTTATGGAACATTCCCATGTCATAAAGGGGGGTGGGGAATCAAACTTTTGAGGTTAAGGCTGTGCACACATCCAGTTCAATGTTGTACATTCATTAGAAGCTATCAACAACTAGGAATCATTCTACACTATAGGAAAAAGAGTATCTTTCATACATTCTTCAGAACACTTGTTTTTCACTGCTCACAGTTTAACAGCATTTTCAATGGATAGCATCGTTTTGTTCTTTGCTACCGGTATCATTTCTTCACACAACAAGCAAAACTTAATGGGCACTTCTTTTCATATGGCAATGCTAAATCTTCAGTTATATTAAAAGAAAAAGTAGCTGTAAAGTTGAAAGCCCTGTAATGTTTACAAAGGTCAACAATAATGGAGAACATTTTCTCATTACATTGCTGAAACTTTAAATCAGTGTAAAAACTTAACTAATTTTAACAGCTTTTTACAGTTAAAAACCTTTCAATATACACTTTGCAAGTTTATCCAAAAATGAATTAACATTAAAAAAACATATCAAGCAAGTGTTTACATTGAATAAACACATATGCATTGCTCATTACTGCAGCACCACTTGATACAAGAGGGATGTCTGTTCCGCAAATATAAACTAAAACAATTCAGCCTCCCAGATTCCGTTAATTCAGTTCACATTTGCAGTACAGATATACCTTAAAAAGTAACTGTAGGTTTGGCAGAGTCATATATTTGGGCTGAATCTACACATACTACTCTTGAATATTAATTTAGAAGACTAAATGCCTATATTCTGGTAAATGTTTATCTGGATCCAAATTGGTTTCTTGTATTTGCAATTCTGCAATACTGCAAGTTTTACAGTAATCTCTTACGTCAGGACACAAATGCTTTAGTAGTGAGCTTTGGAAAATTGATGAGCAAGAAACAATCCGATCTTGACTAGGCATTTTTCAAACACTCAATGTTAGAGTAAACCCATCTAGCCTTATTTCTATACCCTTGATGGTGAACCTGTGGCACGCGTGCCAGAGGTGGCATGCAGAGCCCTCTCTGTGAGCACGCATGCCATCGCCAGCTGCTCTTCTGGTTTCTGATGCACATATGCCGGCAAGCCAGATGATCTCTGCGCTTGCTGGAAAACGGCCAAAAAACAGGCATGCGTGCACTAGCCAGCTAGTCTTTGGGTGTCTGGTGCTCGTGCATACATGCATGTTCTGGCTTGGGCACTCGGTGCTGAAAAGGTTCACCATCATTGTTCTATACTTTCAACTTCTAGCAAGGATCTACAATTCAACAGGCCTCCTCACTCCTTGGCCTTTTAGCTAAGATCAAGAGAAGTATTCAACAGATCTCTAGCAGCATCAGTCAATTTACAGTAACATGCATAACAAAAAAATTATCAAAGGGAAGGCCACATTGCCTTAACAAGTGATAGCGTAGTTGCAAAGGAAAGAAGCGATAATTCAAATTTTAATCAAATATCGCTAAGCATTACTAAGTTATTTTTTGATTAGAACTGAGGAACTATTTTAGGAAAGTGTTTTAAGGAATGCATGGACATGCCTGCATGCATCAAATACTATATATGTATTAATTTAGGACAATTTAGCATCTATTCTATCCTTTATATAATGAACTGAAAACTACAGTAAGTTTCATTAAAATGAATATAAATACCCCAGATTTTTACTAGAAACATTTCCATTTAGGTCACTATAGGATTTGGCTTGGTATCCTTTTTAAAAACACAAGCAAATATTTGTATTTATCATATGATTATCTTTACAAAAGTATTCACATCTCAAACTTTTAAGCCAGATTGGTGTGACAATGTGCCTTGAATCATGTTTCTAACAATAACATTTGGATTAATTTGTAAATGCCTTTTTATATCAGAAACTCAGTTAACAATTACAATTTTGTTATTGTTCATTTGATTAATAAATATTCATAAAATCATAAATAGGAAATCCAGGTCCCCCTTAAAATTCAAACAGCTTTCAAATTGGTTCAGTGTTTAGGACAGATAATGTCTAGTGTGAATTGCCTTTGCAGACATTTGTCTACCCAAGAACTTTTAAATTAGATTCTTGGCATATTCTTTTTAAGACAATTGTTTTATAACATTATTTGAAATTATTGGCTAAGTATTAAAACAATATTTATCATTGGTTTAGATAGATCATTTTCTTTCTTTCAAATTTAATAGTGTCATATTCCAAATATAGGCAATTAACTAGCAGCAGTACTAACTATATAATTTCTTTATTTTCTTCCAATTAGAGTTGTCATGTCAGTATTTTAAATAAAATATCAGACTCCACCTATTCCAGTAGTGTAGATGGAATATATTTAGAGAGCGCCATGATTGAAATAGGAAATTCAATATTATTCCAAATGTTGACAACACTCTTAAGTACATGCTTACATAAAGCTAGTGCCAAACAACATTTGCCATTGATTGCAGTTTTATTCTTACTTGGTCTAAACATTATTCAATATTATTCAAAATTATCCCTTTGTTGGAAATCAAAATGAAACATATTTTGCACTCTGATATGAACCCAATTAACTGGAAATCACAAGACCTGTACCAAGGAGGAGGCATAAGAGAAGAAACTTTTGCTAAAAGTAAAATTTCAGACCTCGAGAAAGGGCACCAAAAAAAATGTACATCAAAATTGCCTATAGTCAAAATTGTTTTTTTAATGTTCACATTATCCACATTTGTAATGAAGAAAATTATGAGCTTTTTTGGAATCTTAATGTAGCCTCACACTAATTAAGTATCTTCAATATCCTCCACTTATGTACAGTTACCACAGACAATAAAATTTTTGAAATTAAAAAAAATACCCTGCTTTGGTAACCCTTGGCTTCCACCTCAAAATTTGTCACCTACCCAAACTTCCTTTGGTAATACAAGATTTCTACTAGAATACACGTAAGACTTGTTTTCCTGTGCAAAAACAAGCAACTGAATAAAATTGACTGCTTTCATAAGCATTGTAGGAAGATATACGAATGTATAAATGTCAGTTTTAAAATTAGTTAAACTGATATAACAGTTACCAATTTAGGGTTAATTAATGAATTAGCCTCATGTTAATTGGAACTTGATTCTATGCACTATCAGCAGTTATATTATCCTACATTTCCAGAGTAAAGTTTCAGGTTTCAAGAAAATCCACATATTGAAGAATAGAAAAGTTGCTAGATATGTACATCAATCCACGCACCACAGAAAATATGTGTTTGTTCTTATAATCTTAAAAATTAAGTTGTTAGGTCTGCCAATTAACAGAAAGGATTACTCACATCCTTTTAAAACTAAAATAAAATACTTAAAGTTACTAAGTAAATCTGAATAATGTTAATGTAAGTGAAATACCTACAATAGTAATGTGATCTAGAAAATTCCCAGACATCCTGCTGGATTGAATGTTATTACTAGTAAGAATTTTCAAATGTGAGAATTTAAACAACTTCTCCCATTCACACTTAAATAAATTATTCTGAATCAAGTACCATCTTGAGTCAATTCCCTCCTTCATGTGTATATCCAATTACTTATATATCTATAAATGTCTGCTCTACAAGTCACAGTTTGTATCTCTAGTATTCCAGTGGCTTTGTGAAGGTTTTACTTAGTTGGGGGGGTGTACTAAGAAGTAGGGTCTCATTTATTAATCCTTATGATAAACTCAGTGCAGAGCATATAAATTCTATGCAAGTTCTATGTAAACAAGGTAGGTCTGGAATAAAATAAAAGAATGAACATACTGGAGATTCTGCAGTTTTAATTTTTAAATAAGAAACACAAGAAATTTTTAAGAAGCGGAATATTATCTACACTGGCCTCTCGCAGCAGCTAGTAACTTCTTAAACATGATCCAACTCCAACTATTATTGTAAATATCTGTAGACTTTGAAGCAATGATTTCCAGAATCTGCAACAACAACATGACCATCCGAAGTAAGAGCCAAACCTTGAGGACCATAAAGTGGATCAGCAGATGTATTTATGTAAGATAAAAAAGATCCACTTCCATCAAAAACCTGTGAATTAGATTAAAAGACTGTGGTCAGTCAAAGAACAATATAATTTTATATGCTGTAGTTAATATTATCTCCTTGGAAATCCTATAGGCCTCAATTCTGCTGTCTTTTCATGGGGCCTTGAAAACGAGGTTTTACCAAAAGATATGGGGACCTGGGAGTGTAGTAGACCCTGTGCAGTGGCTGCATTTATTGTTACTGATGGAAGTGACTACCTGAATTTTATTATATTTTATTATTCTTAAACTGTGGTTTTGGTATTTTTAAATTGATTTTAATTCTTTATAAATCACTCTGAGTCACATTGAATAGTGTATGTGTGTGCATGCACACACACACACACAAGAGAGAGAGAGAGAATTCTTCAGCAGAAAGACCACAATTATCTTACAGACTGGCTTTCAGTGGCTCAGTGGCTTTCTTGGTAACAAAGATGATACTTATAACATTGTTTCACCCTAGAGCAGGGCTGTCAAATGCAAGGCCCTCAGGGTGCTTAGCACTGGCCCATAGGGCCACCCTGGAAGCAGGCAAGGACTGGCCCACAGTGCCTTTGCCAGTAAAAATGGAGCTAAGGAGGGCTTTGTGTGGCCCTCCGGGGCTCCGTTTCCACTGGCAGAGCGTTACAGGATGCCATCGCAGCCGAAAACACAGCTCAGGAACCCGTTTAGGCTGACAGAGCGCTTGGGCCACCAGAGGCACCCCCGACATGAGTAATGTTGAGCTGGCCATGCCCCCGTTGGCCACGCCCCCCCTCCAGCTCGAGGACAAGCACAACTTTGATGTGGCTCTCAAGGAAATCAAGTTTGACACCTCTGCTCTAGAGGCTTGAATTTTAATGCATCACAAGCATATCATATTAAACTTACTAACTTAAGAGGAAAATATTATTTACCTGTATTCGACTATTTCCCCAATCAGCTACAATAATATTCCCATTAGAATCTACAGCTACTCCAGTGGGAGCATTGAACTGTCCATTTCCTTCTCCATTAGACCCAAACTTCAGCAAGAATTCACCTTCCTGGTTAAATACCTGCATGACATTTAAACAAAACACTTAAGAAGCTTTATCCAAATTATCTGTAGAAGGAAAAATTATAGTAACTTTGCATGAATGAGTTTTTAAAATTATGATAGTAATAATTATATTGAAATAATAAAAACATTGACCACCGGCAATGACAAAATTATCATCAGTCAATTGCAAAAGGCAGCTTTAACATCATCAAACAACATCTGCCTATCTTATTTCCTTGGGAAGGACTCGAACAATGAAACAATAATTAATTCTTAACTGGACAAAAACAGTTTGGCCTTAAAAAAAGAATACTGATGAATATTCTCTATGCTTTACATTTCTATAGTGATATTGTGTCAGATAAAGATGGCTGAGCCAGGGTAAGGAGTCAAGCAGAAAATTAACCTGAAATCATTATATGCGCACAAGAGGGAAAAGTCTAACCTCTTAAATGCCACTTAACATTATCTAATCTGATCCTGGTACAAACTGCAAGTTTGGAAAGATTTCTGTGAAATAACCATGTAATGAAGTAGTTAATTGAACTTTTGATATATGGATATCGTTTCCCATATGACATATTGATGGTTATACCTGCCCCACAGAAATGGAGACAAAGGTTTATTGCAACAAATTCAAACTAATGCAATCAAAGCCAGAATTGAAGATTATAAAAAGATTCAAACTACAGATTGGACAAAGAAGCAGAAAAATATATATTCAGTTTGTACAAAGATCACACGGGCTGATTATAAATAATGTCGTTAACACAGTGGCTCAAATTATTTACTAGAACATCTGCAAAAATGATCATGTACTAGTGATGAAAAATTAGTGGGATCATATAATTGAAAAAGTAGTTGAAAATTAGTAAATTAAAATACTGTGGGATTTGTGGAACATAACACACCAGATTTAACTGTCGTTAAAAAGAAAATATGAATAATTGATGTGGCAAAACCAGGGGCTAATAGAGTAGAAGACAAAGAGTAGAAGATTAAAAATTGTCAAGATCTGTAAAGTTAAGTTAAAAGATTATGGCATGAACTGATAGAATGTTTATTGGCACAATTGGTAAAATACCAAAAAGCCTTGGGATTAGGCCACATAGGAAAATTGATTAGAGCATTCTTCTAATTATGGATTGACACTAGTACATTCTGATTTTTCAAACAATTATCTACCTTTCTTTATTTTGTCTTGTGTTGGAATCTGGCCATATACCCAACCATTCTTTTCAAATTAGGAAATCCTGTACAACTAAACAACTGCTGCTTCTAACATTATGCAGTTGTCAACAACATTGCTCTCCAGCTGAGTAATGTATACTAGCAACCTGTTCAATGTCTGCTCTTGTAATTCAATGTTTTTCTTTTAATCCAAATCAAAAACCAATTATTTCCTGCCTAATTTCCGAAGACAATGAAGAACCGTCTAGATTCTTCAGTGGTTATTTAGTTTCAAATAACAGTTATATTGCTTAATGGAGCTCGATAATACCGTGTTTCAGGGTCTTATCCCCCCCCCCGAAATAAGCACTTGGCCTTATTTTCGGGGAGGTCTTCTTTTTGAGTTGGAGGTGGCGAGCATGGTCACCTCACGGTTGCTGCAGTGTTGCAATATTTTCAGGGAGGGCTTATTTTCAGGGGAGAGCTTATTAGCGTATGTGCTCAAAAGCCCCATTGGGCTTATTATCTAGGGAGGTCTTATTTTTGGGGAAACAGGGTAGTCTTCTCTTACAACACAATCATTCATAGAACTGATATTTGTGTTTCTTACAATTATTATTACATTTAGAGTGCTATATTTTACTGTTCCGTTTAGAAGCATCCTCAGACGAATAACGGAAAAATGGAGACGGGGATGCAGAAGGAAGACAAAAAAATACTGAATCTCATTATGGTTTAAGCATATAGGGGCCATTTAAGCATTAAAATCACTCTAAAATAATATATCAGAATTCTATCTATCCATCCATCCATCCACCCACCCACCAACCAACCTATCATATATAGAAATTGCAGAGTGACCCTGAATGGTATGCAAATAGATTAAAACTATATAAGTATAATACAAATTTAAGTTTAAGCAAGAATAAATATTTATTGTATTTATTAATAATTATTGTGCAAAATGTATCTAAGGAATATTCATTGTATTTCCTGGAACTAAAACAATAATTAAACATAAAAACATCAATCACATCATCCCTTGAAGAATTGGTTATTTAATATATAGTAATTACTTGAGTATTTTAATATAAACTATACATTTAATTAAAACTGAAGTACCATTTTTGCTTTTGTTCTTGTTAACAGTTTTTAATAAAAAGTTCTTTATCAGTTTGAGACTATAAAAAAACGAATGAATACAAAAAGTTCAAAGAACTAGTAGCATCATACCTTGACAGAATGATTGTGGAAATCAGTAATAATAATTTCATTATTGTGGTTGACAGCTGCAAAATGAGGACCTGCAATAAATATGGGAAGGTAAATAAAGAGAAGTATAATAAGAGAAAGATGAAATGATGGTAGGAACTATTTTCTTAGAAGCAGAAACATCCCCCCGACCCTCCAAAAAACCCACATCGATCTCATCTGACAGATAAGCATAATTTTAGACTAAAATATTCCTCCATCTACTTTGACAGAATAGTGGTAGAATTAGAGAGCCAGTTTGGTGTAGTGGTTAAGGCATCAGGATAGAAACCAGGAGACTCAGTTCTAGTCTCACCTTAGTCATGAAAACCAGGTGCTAGATGAACATGTTGAAATCTTGGAAAGAAAAATGCAGGGTCACCAGGGGTCAATATTGATGTAGTACTACTACATCAATTGTTACTAATACTTATGGCTGAACCAACTTGCTTTAAAATCAAAGTTATGTAAAATTCAATTTCAAACTCATGGGATTTTTAAATTTAATAAACAAGGAAGTATCAGATTGTTTCTTCCATTGCCATAGGGAAATGGCCCCAAGCCATAAGAATCAGAGTAAGCTTGCATCCGAGTGATTGCTCCTTTATCTTTCCCAAAGTACTTAATGAAGTTGGAAGAAAAATTAGAATCCTTTTCTATTTAATGCTATACATGTTTCAAACCATATTAAATCAACTGAAACTGTGGAACTTTCTTTTTAATTATCTTATATAGAATTTTTTACCTTGTTTTAAAGGGACATTTCTTGGCAAAGTAAGTTGAATAATAGTATTTAACAGTAAAGCACAATATGCCAGCTGTGTAAAGTTTTCAGAAGCTTTGTCCACTCAATGACATGAAAAAGAAGGCAGAAACACACTTGCACATCCCTGTTCTGCATAAAATATGTAATAAAATGTAAAAAAAATGTTTTGCCAATATAGTTGTTTTTTCTTCCTCCATATCAAATAAATATACATATTTTTTCTGGAGACAAAAACGCACTAAAATTCTAGGGCTAAGCAATATTTTTTTTTCAAAAATTCACCAAAAATAAATCAAATGTTTACAGTTACTGATCTGTATAACTCTATCATGGATGTAAATTAAAATCTAATGTACACATAACATACTTCTATGCCATCCTTAACTTCTACTTCACCCTCCAAATGAGATTGGAGATACCAACTTTCCTCTTCTCATTTTTTAAACTTCAATTGTTTTTTTGATTAAAAAAAGAGACTGTGGTATATCCACAAATGTTCTTACTACTAGTACTTATTTTAATGTGATTTAAATGTAACTTTTATTATTGAGATTTAAAAGAATCTAGGGATATAGTGATAGAAAAGTGAGTTACTTTGAAAAAATAATTTCAATAAATGTAAATAAAATACATGAACTCTACTATTTAACCATTTCATCTTGCAATTGCTTATACAACTTTGTGGTGGACTTTACAAGATATTTGCATAATGTTCTCAGTAAGCTTTTTTTTACATACAAGAACTTAAAAGACTACCCATTGAAAAATATCCAAAATTTCAGGACATAAAATAAAAGTATGATAGTTGCCAGAACAGTTTCAAGCTACCTAATCAAGATGGTTATGTTTTTGGCACAGAACTCTGTTTTATTTCCCCAGATGATTAAACATTATCTATAGCATGAGGAACAAGAATATACTAAGCGGAAAATGCAAACATTAAACTGTACTCTATCTCATATTTGTATACTGAATAATCAGGATTTAAAAATAATGAGAGTTCAATATATGGCTAACAAGATGGATGACACTTATTTCTTGGATACTTACTAAACATTTGTAGTATTCAATTATAATTCACCAGCTTGGGAAAGCTACTATTATACCTTTTAAATTCATGTCTCCCATTCTGGAAGTAAACTATGGCCCAGAAACAGGTTTTAATCATTAATCATATCTCTTTGGAGAACATAACAATAAAACAGATTTCCTTTGCAAATCTGAAGGCTCCAGTCATTAGTCCCAGTTAGAAGGTCCATTGCTGATGATTAGTAGTGACACAGTAAAAAGCATTGAGAAAAGCTTGACCATGGGATAGTGGCCTGGCTAGTTTCCAACTGGTCCTTTCTACTCAAGACCAGAGAAATTCATTCATTCGATACTGCTGTAATCTGAATGGATTAATATGGTTTGTGAAAAGGTACTTAAATGGTGTTGCTTAAAGCAGTGTTTCTCAACCTTGGCAACTTGAAGATGTCTGGACTTCAACTCCCAGAATTCCCCAGCCAGCATTTGCTGGCTGGGGAATTCTGGGAGTTGAAGTCCAGACATCTTCAAGTTGCCAAGGTTGAGAAACACTGGCTTAAAGAAATGTAGGATATCTTCAATAAGTATGGCCAAAGCAGTGGTGGGCTACAACTGGTACGTCCTGGTATGGGTGTACAGGTGCCTGCTAGGAGCACCGGGTACCGTTCCGGTACAGTGCTCCGGAGGGCCCACCTGCCTGCCCTTGCTCCTTACCGGTATTTGAAGTTTTTGGGGCTTCCCGCACGCGCACGGAGCATACGGCGCCTGCATGACTGTCCACTGAACAGCTGGAGCATCACAGAAGCATTGCAGAGCATCACAGGTGGTAAATACACATGCGTGCGCTGCGCAAATTCATGTGGTGGATGCCCGGCCCCTTTGCACCGTACCTGTTGCAACGGAATCCAGAGCCCACCACTGGGCCAAAGATGCTACCCTCTCCATTCCAACCTGTTTTTGTATTGGACAGATTTTTACATGGTTAAAGTCTTTATCAATCTTAGCCTGGTAAGCAAAGCAGCCTAAAAACATAGGCTGCTATGCATAATTTAAAGCAGATATCATATTACATCACAACATATATTACTGTATCTATTATTGTTATTCTTTATATTTATTTTCTGCCTTTATTGTTCCACATTTTTAAGAATGTAATGAATGAATCTTTCAGCTTTGTTCTCTCTAGGTTTCAACACCATTAAACCATATGAAGAACGTAAAACAATATTATGTATCAATCAACAATTGCTACCTGCAAACTGCTTATCTCCATTGCCTCGGCTTCCAAATCGGGTTACTATTTTCCCATTTGGCTGGAAGATAAATACACAGCATGCTTTGTTGTCCACTACAATAATATGTCCATTGCGATCCACAGAAACCCCTTTTGGCCCCATAAGTTTTCCTGATCCAATTTTTGCCTAAGGAAGCAAAGAAAGAGATTAAATTTATTTTATTTTTACATTTTCTCTATAATCTACTATTTTTATTCTAATTCTCAAAATTATACATCATATCTTTTTTCTGTTTCCTGCAAAAAGTCAATAAGGAGTTTTCTAAGCAACAGTAAATTTAGACAAAGTCTCATGTCTAATTAATTTGGCCATCGCAACTAATTCCATCATCATCACTATTCATTCCTCTATTGTCAGTAAAATCAGAACATTCGAACTTTCTGCATATAATAGTGTTGCTGCGCTTGTTATTTCAATAAATGTATCTACTCTCAGGAACACATACATGCCTGAGAAACTTCTTATTTTGTATACAAGTCCAAATGAAAAAGTCTTGCATACTTTTGTAACCTTTGAAAAAAGTCTAGAAACTTCAGCAGATCCAACATGTGATAGGGAATTATTCCCTAGAACTACCTGTAAAGAGCATAAAATTCTGAAAGACATAACATCTTTGTTAGATTTTCATTGATTTCTAAACTAGTGTTGACTTTTAAAGCTGTTTATTATTGACATCAGAACTGAAGGACAGTTTCTTCATAAATAGTGTCAGTGCTAAAGAACCTATTCATTTATTAGATTTTTAAAATCCTGCCTTTTTAATTTTTATAAATAATTCAAGATGCAAGCAAATCTAATATTCCTTCCTTGTCCTATTTTGTTCACAAAAACAACCCCTGTGAGGTAGGGTGGGGTAAGAGATAGTGTCTATTATAGAATGCATTAAAAAAATCTGGATTATATCAAAGGTCTACATTCTTTATTGTCCTGTTTATAAAGAAACTTAAACAGGGTTTAATTTGCTATACATGCAAAATACTCAATTTCACAGAGGTTTCTGATCATGCTTCTTTTCTATCATGTTTTAAAATGTGGTTCGCATGTGTTTTTCATTTAACATGATGTGCAACTCACTAATTATGAATCTGCCATTAGACCACTAAATGTTGGGCACAAATATCCTGACTTCACTGTTATGTATGTATTTGAATGGTAATTCTTAGAATTCCTAGAGTGACTAATCACATTTGGAAAACACGGGGGGGGGGGGGGGGAGGTAGCTTCATATGCAACTTCAATTCATTGTGTTGTATCACAAGCAAAAACAGAATATTGGCATTTAAAAAAAATAAAGGCTGTGTCTCCTAAACCCTTTGTGAGAGATTAGTCTTCATTGTGTTGAAACTTTTATGTATTCCACAAACGAGCAATATTAAGGAAATCTTTTAACTGTACACTCCTATTCAGATGTAGCTATCACTACATCACTGCTGTATCACTGCTGTATCACTGCTATCACTACCAGATATATGTAGGATCACAATTACAATTCAAATGAAGTGTTTTCATAATGCTAGGAAGGACAAACTAAGTATTCATAGCAGCATATGTACGTGGAGAAGATTCTGAAATTAATGCGAGACAATAAAAAGCAGCAAATCAGACCCTGACAATTACTAGATTCATTTTGCCCTTAGTCCTACAATAAACAGCTGCAATCTCACTCATCAATCAATACATGAGGAATACTCATTTTGCTATTTATATCCCTTTATCAGCTTCAACCTGCCATTAACTATTCATTTTTAAAAAGGAAAATACATTTCCTTAGATTTTACATTTTGACTTTAAACCTACCTTAAATTTTCCATCAGAGGAGAATATGCTAACCCATTTGTTATCGTAATCTGCAATAATGATATCGCCACAAGGGTGCACAGCTACCCCAGTAGGTCGTTGTAACTGACCAGGAGATCTTCCCCGTACACCAAAACGATTCTTGAACTGGCCATCAGTCGAAAATATCTATGATTTGTTTGAAAAAAGCATAGCATCTTTCATATAAAATGCAACTGTTTTCGTTATCAAACTGAAACATATGGGAAACATTGATGTGCTTTTAACATGCATATGGAATTCTGCTTCCTCTTACCATTTGGGATTAGGAAAATACTCCAAACATGCATGTAATTTGCCTTAAGAAAAGAGGAAGCTCATACATTTACAAAGTGTATGAATATGTTCTGTGGTTTTGTCTATATAGTAAGTATTTTTGCTTAGACAGTCAACCTGTCGCTGGGTTTGGAGATAAACTACAATTTGTAAAAGTACAACTTTTTAAAGAGACAAATGGGACCACAAACCCCCAAAACAACCTAACCAAGATTGAGCATATTTAGTGATCACTGCAGGCTGAATAATGTGCATGTGCGTGTGTGTGTGAGAGAGAGGGGGGGAGAAGAGGGAGAAAATTAGGGAACAAGATGCCACACAACTATATTTTGTTGTAAGTTATATTTATTACATTATATCCATCTTTTCTTTACAAAGCTCACAGCAACAGCCCATGACGTAGATTAGATGGAAACACAATGAGTGATCCAAGAGTGGGTTGAATTAAAAGTTAATGATATGCAGTAACTTGTGTTAATCTAGCAAGGAGCAATTGCAAGTCTGGTACCAATGGCAGCGGGCTATTTATGTCCAGCCCAAAAATAAATCCTACACCATTACGTATATATTGTTTATTGTTATAAGGACATGTGCTGGAAGATACTAGTATTGTGTAAACTGGTTATATTATTAGAAACTACTAGATTGAAGCCTTTGGATTTTCAGTAAGTGATACAGAGCTACTGTTGTACATAGCTTTGGATGTCTAAGTGACCAGTCATACGTTGAGGGCTATCTGTATAGAACAGCAAATATATATTGTAATTCTACATATTGGCCAGGACTAGCCTAGTTACACTTGGGATTCAGCAAAATTTAATGTATACCTCCAATTTAACTTATATTTCAAATTTAACATAATTATTAATTCCACAGTATCAACAACCATGATCCCTGCAATTTTGGTACTTTAGATATATATTTCTTTAATACATGTTATCAGGTCTGTTTAATAAAAAAGTTTTAATGAAGAAACAAACCAAAAACAAACCTGTACGCATTGATTATTGCTATCTGCAATTAATATTTTTCCATTTGTAGATGCAGCTACTCCCTGAAGATTTGTAAATTCTCCTTTGTTTCTCCCTTTGGTACCTAAAACAAAACAAAATAGAAAAGATAACCTAAAATTTATCTTACCAAGTGAGACAGTTATAAGTGAATTTTGCTGCATTTTACACTCTTCCTTGTGACAGTTGTTAAATGAATCGCTGCAATTGTTAAGTTAGTAACATGCTTGTTAAGTGAATCTGGCTTTCCCATTGACCTTGCTTGTCAGAAGATTGCAAAATGTGATCACATGGCACTGGGATACTATACCCATCATAAATGTGAGTCAGTTGCCAAGTGTCTGAATTTTGATCACATGATCACTGGGATGCTGCAATGGTCATAAGTGTAAAAAAATACTGTAAGTCATGTAAGTCACATTAGTAGTAAGTAATGTATACCTTTGGTGGCCTGAGCGCTCTGCCAGCGAAAACAGGCTTCCGAACGGCATTTTCAGTTGTGACGGCCTCCTTCAACCGCCTGCCAGCAAAAAAAACCAGAGCCCAAGAGGACACATGCAGCCTTCACAAGCTCCACTTGCGCTGGCAGAGGCACTGTGGCCTGATCCTTCGCTGTTTCCAGGGCCAGATCTAAGCACTCCATTGGCCGAATCTGCCCCCCGAGCCTTGAGTTTGAAATCCCTGTTCTAATGTCATCCCATTGGATGCCAACCCAATCTCTAATATTTTCTCTACTCCAACAACTAAGTTCCTATGTGTTTGTGTGCCTCTGTAAGATCTGAGAAAAAAATTCAGAGAGGCTGTGCCATAATGGGAAGTTATATGAGAGAAAGGTCATTATTAAAAAATGTAAACAAAAATTGTTAGGTGGTCCTAACTCAACTACTTGTCCAGCAAATGTTCAAACTTACAATGGTGCTGAATGAATGATACTTATAGCCAAACAGTGAACCACACTCATCTGGTTATGGGTAACATGGGATCCTGTGATCACACGATTACCATTTGCAATCTTCTTTGCTGACCTCCTACAAGAAAAGTCAATGGGGGAGCTGGCAGAAGGTTGCAAATGTTGATTACATCATGTCCTCCTTTCATGACCTGTAGTGATTCACTTAACAGAAACCAGAATTTCTGTCACCAAGTGGTGCAGTCATGTGACATTGTGCTTTACAATGATGTAACAGTGATGGAAATTCTGGCCGCATCTGCCATTGTTAAGTGAGGACCACCTATACTGAAATCTCCCAAAGGCTTTCCAAATGCCATACTATTATTCTTTTCTTTCATTAAAAACTCCTGAAGTTGTTAACAATAGCTTGTTGACAATTCTGCAACTAACAACTCTTTTTCATGGTTGCTACATAGGCTGGTTGTAAAGGACAAGGGACACATATTAAGTAATGTATATTCAAAGAGAAACGTAAATTTCAGGAACAGGATACTAAACTTATGTTACGTATAAAAATTATATATAAAATATAACAGTTTGCTTGAGCTCACAATGAAAAGTGGTATGGCAAGAATTCTTGCCAAAGGATATGTAGACCGCTTAAAAGGCCTGGAAAACTGCAGTAAATGAAATACCAACATTGTTGTAATTTCACTGAATTTGAGCAGCATCTGAAATATATTTATCTAACCTCAGGAACAAATTACCATATTTTTCCGACTATAAGACATACTCCCCCCCGCCCCCGAATGGGTGGAAATGTCTGTACATCTTATAGACCGAATACAGCCCTGTTTTGGGCCTCCTGAAGCCCCCCACATGTCCTGTTTTTGCCAAAAAACAGGTCAGTTTTTGTGAAAACGAATGTGAAGGGTTTAGGAGGCCTACAGAGTGCTCCTGGGGTCTGGGGAGGGCAAAAACAGGAAATGTGGACAGTTTTAAAGGCCAAAAGCGAACCCTTTTTTGCAAAAACAGGACGTGCAGAGGGTTTTGGAGGCATACAGAGAGCTTTTGGCAGCTGAGGAGGGCAAAAACAGAACAGAGGGAGCTATTTTTGCCTTCTTTTCCTCTTCAAAATCTAGGTGCATCTTATGCTCCGGTGGGTCTTATAGTCCAAAAAATATGGTATATCATGGGAAGAATCATACACAAAACTAATCATTAACTGATCCAAAGTACTAAGGTGCAACTGCCCAAAGGGAATGAAAGGAGAAAAGATTATTTACAATGGACAACTAGCAAGGAAATCCTTGTAACAAGACAAAGTCCTTACAAGTATAAATAATATTATGGGCATTGTTCGCAGCTATAAGCAGCAGTCCATGAAAATTTAAAACAGGCACTTCTTACCTACTCGGAAGATTAGATCATCTTCAATGGGGTTCTCTTTCCTCTTGCCAGTGCTGTACATACTGGCTGGTCTCTTTACAGCCTTCTGTTTCACATGGCCGCTGCCAGGAGACTTAACACGTCTCTTAACTCCTTCAGTGGTAGGAGATACATCTGCTGACCTAATTACTTTGAGTTTGAATGGGCTGCCTTTAATATGCTGTTCGTACAGTCTCAAAGACAGAATAAAGTCCCCTTCTTTCTGGACAGTGTACAAAAATTCGTAAGTGCCATTTTTATTATCAAGTATCTCTCCATCGGCCACACTTCCATCAGGTGTGCTCAGCTCAGCTGTGAGATAAGCATTTCCAGTTTTACAGAGCTCACCATCTTTGTCCTTGGTTGTGATGGTGACTGACATCGGTTGCCCTATCACAGTCTGCTTAAGTCCTTCACCTGTGGCCACTGTTTCAGAAGCCACTGCATTTGTGGTTAAAATAGTACCAAGATTATGAATGGATTTTTTCAATCCTTCTGTTTCTACTATGAAATCCAGTTGATCATTTTCACGGGGCTGAAGAGCGAATTCCTGGTCTGCCAGGTCATTTAGCTTGTCACTCATCTGCTTTTTAACAAGTAACACTTCTGTTTCAGTTCCGTGGCTAAGAGCTTGGGCGGTAAAATTGCTACAGCTCTTAATATTTTCTTGTCCCTCCAATAAAGTATCAAGCTGATTCTGCAAGACCTTGATAAAAGCAAAGACTATGGTTATTTCACCGAAGTTCCAAGAAATAAAACAAACAACCACATCTATCAGCAAGTTTCAGTATCTCAGAGAAATATCGAATAGGGCAAAACCGGATAAAATCACATATTTGTTGGTCTCAATGTAAAAACACACCAAATAACAGCGTCACAAAAAATCTGTGTTGTAGCAGGGTTAAAAAAAAGAGTTCCCAAAGAACAACAACCAACCAATTTGGAAACTTCTCACTAGATTTGCTCAGCATTCACATGCTTTTTATCCACTTAGGAAAAATTGTAGACTTGTGACCAATTTTGCCTTATAGTCATAATTACTTTTATGTCTGAACCCAGGAAAAGTCAGTTGCAACCCCTAGTATACAAGCCACACAAGTCAACAAGTTAAACACACATTCAAACTACTTACAATGTGTTTAATAGCATTTCTGCATATTTATAATGAAAATCTGTTGAGCAATGCAAATATTTCTTTATTTCCCATGATTTGAAGATATATGTTGAATTAAATTTATGTAATTAGCCACAATACTACATCCAACTGGAAGTTCCATATGCAAGCAAGAAGAATTAAAATTTAAGTGGTAGAGAGGAATGGACATCAAAGTAAGTATTTTTAAACAGCCGTTAGCATCCTTTCAACATGTACTAACCGCCTTTTTAAGTGGAGAGGAAAAATTCGACTCTACAATACAATTTTTACAAGTATTTATAATACTTGTAAAATATCTATTTACATATCGTTAAATTTTAATGCATGCTAAGGATTGAAAACATAGGCATATTGTTCCAATATTCAAGACCTATTGCTTACTTATTATCATTTTTATCTTCCAAATAATTATAAAACACATTTGGCTTTTATTTTTTGTGCTATAAAGCACTGTATATAATGAAATCAGATTATAAACTATTGGTACCATTTGGGTAAATGCTTTAATTTTTGGTTTTCAAAATTATCAGCCATACATAAACCCTGAAAATCCAACAAAAATATTCATTTAAGGCCATCTCCAATTACTGCTTCCTTTAAAACAATATTAGAGCAATGTTTCTGAAGCTGTTTGTTTGTACAAGACACTATTTCAACATAATAACAATGAACTGGAAAAAGTCAAATTTCCCTGGGATGGTTATTTTTATGACACATTTGCTATTTTCTATGGTTTCCTTCATTAAAGGAAATACGAATTTCAGTCATTTTTCCAAACGATGTAATACAGTCAATAGAAACCGAGAAAAAGAAGGACTAGGGGAGACATGATAGCAGTGTTCCAATATCTCAGGGGTTGCCACAAAGAAGAGGGAGTCAAACTATTCTCCAAGGCAGAAGAAGCAATGGGTAGAAACTAATAAAGGAGAGAAGCAACTTAGAACTGAGGAGAAATTTCCTGACAGTTAGAACAATTAATCAGTGGAACAGCTTGCCTCCAGAAGTTGTGAATGCCCCAACACTGTAAGTCTTTAAGAAGATGCTGGATAGCCATTTGTCTGAAATAGTATAGGGTTTCCTGCCTAGGCAGGGGGTTGGACTAGAAGACCTCCAAAGTCCCTTCCAATTCTGCTATTGTATTGTAAAATGTTCAATGATGAAAACAGAACTCTTACTTTATGTTTAAGGCCATAATTCACTTCCAGTTCCATAAGCAACACACTCTTGCGAACATTTAACGTCTTCTGGAGTTCATCAAAAGTGGAATGAATTTCATCTACAATGCTGGTCTTTTGGTTGGTCAGTTGATGGATAATTTCAGATATGAAGTGCAATGCAGTATCTATTTCTGGAAGCCTATTAAAAACAAGCAGTTAACATTTCAAATATCAATGCTACAACTATCCTTCAACATTCATAAGATGTATAGTTAAATGTTATGTTTGAATGCAATGTTCAGGTAGTCCTCAACTTACAGCAGTCCCGTTTAGTGACTGTTCAAAGTTACAATGACACTGAAAAAAGTGACTTAGGACCATTTTTCACACTAAGGATCTTTGTAGCATTCCCCGTGTTCATGTGATTCAAATTCTGATGCTTGGCAACTGGCTCATACTTATGACTGTTGCTTTATCCCAAAGTTATGAGATCACTTTTTGCAACCTTTTGAAAAGCAAAATCAATGGGGAAGCCAGATTCACTTAGCAGTCGTGTTACTAACTTATCAACTGCAGTGATTCACTTAACAACTGTGGCAAGAAAGGCTGTAAAATAGAACAAAACTCACTTAACAAATGCTTCACTTAACAACATAATTTTTGGGCACAATTGTGGTCATAAGTCAAAGACTATCTGTATTACAGTTTTGATCTTTCTATATTTGCTTCTCCATTCTTTCTAGTGAGAAATATCATTTTTTCCATGAGTAATATTTAATATTTATCAATAAACAGATATAAATGTAACTTGGATGCTGACTTTTCCCATGTTAAGAGCTGTACACAAACATTAGCTGGATTTACAAATCATTCTAAGGCAAAATTTGTTTGATTATACCTTAGTATCTATTAAGTGTAAACATTCAGTAAACTGTAGCTTAGAGCAAAATGTGAAGCATAAACAAATTTGGTGATCTTCAGGACTATGCAAATTTATATACACATCTTTTTAAAAAATTTTCTTAGTATAATTTTCAGACAACACAAATATTGTCAATTCTAAAGGAATCTTGAATTATTTCACTTGCAATTGTAAGCTACAATTCATTAAAATTTCCATTAACTTAGCACAAGAAGCACCCTTATGCTCAATATGTCAGGCCGGCATTTATATTCCTTTTAGAATTTTGGCCTGCCACACTTTCTCTTATTTCATTATGCTGTTTTTTTAGTATAGTTGATGGGAGGGGGGAATAGACAGGAGTGAGATTGTGCAATGTATTGTTTTTCATTCTTTATTAGAAGCCAAGGTCATCCTTTGTCTCCGTTCGTTCACACCTGACCGGAAACAGCTGGGTGGAGAGGCCAGCGTGGAAGATGAAGATTGGACCATGTGATGGACTGTGGGTGTGGGGACAAGATCATGAACTTTTAACTGGGTGGGATTCTGATGTAATTTCCAGAGTTGGAACCCCACAGCATGATGCCAACATGCCTGTCTTATTAAATTGGAACTTTAAGCATAGTTTTGCCTTCGACTCTGATTTAACTCTGCATGGTATTTGGAACACTGACACAATACATAATTGATTCCACTGGCCTCTTCCTGTCAGCATGGAAATTAAACAAAAACAGATAGTTCTGTCTGTAACATATCATTACAAGGAACTAGGAAATCTGGTTTGTCCTCCCATATCAAACCATCTGGATTTGTTTATCTACTCCTGCTAACAGAAACCAAAGGGAATAACTATGCAGCAAACAACAGCATGCTGCTCATTCCCAATGAGCCAAAATCCTGAAAAATCCTGGTCTATGTTTACATATAAAGGTAGCCAATATGTTTTACAATATGCTGGCTTGTTTATGAAACTTCTGCATTTTTTGCGACAAACTTTTAAATTAGGGGTTCAAAAAGTTGCCCATCGTTTTTTCTTATGTGGGTCCCGACAGATAGGATTAAAGGTTTGGTCCTTTTTTGTACTATAATTTACTATTTACCTATAAATTACTATTTCTGGATCAAATCCTGCCTTTTTCCACTTATTTTTAGAATGTACCTCAAAATTTGATACAACCCTTTAATCAATTAAATTTGTGCATTGCTATTTTAAACTGCAATTAGAAAATTTAGGTAGATAAGAGAACCCTAAGGATTCAAGATGTTTTTTAAAACTTAAAAAAAAAAAACTTGGCCTAACATTACTGCCAATGTCTCCTAAGAATTTAGTTGATTATTCTCTAAACAAAGAAAGTAAAAATAAGTGTAATAAATTCAGGTTGATAGTTTTCATTTTCAACTGCCAGATAATTATTACTGCACTTTATAACATTTAAAATCTTCATGAAAGTGAAAAGCCTAGGAAGTAAAAGTATCTGAACATTCTCCCAAGAATGTACAAGTAACACTTTCAAACGGACATAAATAATTTTCTGTTTTTGTGTTTCAGAAAAGGCTTGTCCAATATGATGCTCCTTAGGTGACACTCAAACTTTTAGAATTCCCAGACCCATGCGCTGGAAAATATAACCATTACTCATATGGAAGGTTTCAAGCTGAAGAAAATTGCCCAAACATGCAATTCTATAACCAGGAAATGTTTCACCATTTCACCTTTTGTTCACAGCATCTAATTGTGTTTGAAGAGAAGCCTTGTGTTGTTCTACTACATCCTTAAGAGGGACTGTTGGATGTTCTGCATGTTCTCCTACTGTACATTCTTGGCACATGGCTGTCTCACAGGATTGACAGTAAAACTCCATCAACTGATTAAAAATAAAGAAACATGTATTCTTATTAGAATGCCAGTGTTGAGGTTTGAATAAACATTTCTAATTCTTTGAATGATATATTTTAATGCAAAGTTGCTTTACACCAAAGACATGCAATATTTCTCTAGCAAAAGGCTGCACTTGAATTCTGAGGAATGCATCTTCCAGGAACACTCAAAAAAGCAGGGCCTGGAAAAAAGCAAACTGAATGAGTTTTAATATATTTATAATTAATTTATGTAAATAAAATTCGCAATGTGTGTCATCTTCTCTTCCTTCTGTTAACAGTGGGCAATATTTGGAACAGTTCTGATGTCCACAGCTAAAAGTGGATGAAGGAAGCAACATGAGTTTGGGGCACACGCTATAGAGCTTTAATTTGATCATTAATTTTTACCAACTGTTTAGGTAAAGTAATTTCCTCTTTTTCTTCTGGGGCAGAGAAGCATTTTCTGGGAGGGTTTAATCATGTTATAGATTGAGTATTCTCTCAGCTCTTTCAGATACTACATCCTCAAAGCGTTTGAAAATGGAATGTTCTTTTTCAATCATTGCAGTGCAGAAGCTTTCAATGTAGGTGTATAGCAAAAGAATAATCATCATAATACCAATAAGAGGGTGAACTAAAGAAAATAAGAAGGATAAATAATACTGTAGCTATGATGCATAGGTCAATGCACATAGACATCAGAGACAACCATGACTGACTGAAGCAGTCATAGCTTTGCCAAATTTCAACCTCATGGGAATCATAGGCCCTGAATTTTGGATACATTATTTAAGTTACACCATTTGAGCAGTGGTGAAATTCAATTTTTTTTTACTATCGGTTCTGTGGATGTGGCAGGGAAAGAATACTGCAAAATCTCCATTCCCACCTCACTCCTGAGGGAAAGATATTGCAAAATCTCCATTCCCACCCTACTCTGGGGCCAGCCAGAGGTTTGTATTTGCAGGTTCTCCAAACTACGCAAACTTTCCGCTACCGGTTCTCCAGAACCTCTTCAGAACCTGCTGATTTCACCCCTGCATTTGAGATACATTGATTAAAAAATGTTGCTCTATGGATGCATTGTTTTACCCAATTGAATGTTACACGGAGACACAGGAGTTTTAGTAGTATCTTGCTTTAACCATTTAGTTGTGTCCAACTTTTGGAGACTTTATAGGCAAATGCTCTCCATGCTATCCTTTCAAGCACAGTTTCCCCCCCCATTGTTTGATGTTTAACTTTAATGTTATCACACCAGCATGTTCTTTGCTTGCCCCTTCTTGTTGGTCCATTACCATTCCTAGCATAGTTAGCATAACTATATAGAAATAGCTATGCATAATAACATCCAATAATATTGAAAATTATCCCATACTTATATAAATACAAATACAATCTTAAGAGTGTCTTATTTGCAGCATAACAAATTACTCTTCAGTGAGTTATTCTCTCCATTCTTCAGCTTTGAATAAAACCGTTACGTCTTGCACTTTAGGAGTATTAAGTTACTTCATAAATTCCTGAAGCATTACTGCTACCTTTTGCAATACAAATCAGAATGGTATCAGCTTTGCATTTAATGAGGCCCATATTTCTGGCACAAACACATTTAACGGCAAAGTAATATAAATTGCTTAGGTTGACATTTTAAAGTTTATCAGATTCAGAATGTGTGCATCAATTTCCATATTTATCAGGCAAGAGCAGATTAAAATAAACTACACCAGTGGGAATGCCAGTACTGCCAAGATTTTCTCACACTTCAATAGAAAAAGAAACAAGTATTTCATCTATCAAAATGATGCTTACAGTATTTCATATTAATGTAGTTTTGTTTAACCTTCTTAAAAAGAAAGAACTACAATGAGTAAAGAGGCGTTAAAAATCATGTCACGTACAGAATTTTTTTAAAAAATATTTTGTTTCTTCTAAATGCCACAGAGGAACAATTCAGATGAACCATCCCTAAGATGGATTACAGCAGGGGTGTCAAACACAAGGTCCGTGGGCCGGATCTGGCCTGCAATGTGGTCGGATCGGCCCGTGGGGCCATTCTGGAAAATGTAAGGGGGCGGCCCGCATCACTTCGGCCCAGTTTACCCATTGCAAAGAGAAAACATCAGGCCAGCGTGGCTTCAGCCCGGTCTACCCAGTGCGAAGAGGAAATATGCCAGCAGTTTGGGGAGAGGCATCAAGCTGGGTATGAAGAATTCCAATTCACAATTTGTGTGATGGTTTAAAACATCTTTGCCAATGAAGCACATCAGGGTGCTTATTTGTGGAGAGATTCAAAGTACTATGAATTACTTCTAGAAGGTAAAGTGATGCTTGAAGGTAGTGCCTAATGATAAATAACTGAAGTGCTTGGAATAGTGAAAGAAACAAGAAATGTTCTATTTTTATCTCTGAAATCGCAGCCTTTGTTATTGGATACAAGTATATTGTAGTAGCTCTAGAGCTGTATTTCTCAGCCTTGGCAACTTTAAGATGAGTAGACTTTAACCTCCCAAATTCCCGCAGCCAGCCAGTGGCTAGCTAGGGAATCCTGGAAGTTGAAGCCCACCTAGCTTGACATTGCCAAGGCTAAAACACTTGGCTATAATTTCAAGGACTTCCAAGATTTCAATGTCTTCCAATTTGTGCAGCAAGGTTATCCTATTGTTTATATTACCTTGGCACATTTTGCATGCAATATTATGCTGGCTAATATATCTGCAGTAAAACCAGTCTGACAGCTCAAGTGGAACTATAAAAATAACACACTGTCCAGATAATTCACTTAGAGCCAGAGTCCCTTTTTTATATGTGCATTTGTTTTATTCTTACTAATATTATCAGAAATACTAGATACAGTGTTAGAACAGTTACTGATACAGTGAGAAAGAAATTGTATTTATTTTCCCATACCTAGTTGCAACAGTTATATAATGAGGTTTTGTGTATGCATATTTTTAAAATTCTGTAAATATATTATGAACAATGATGATCCAGACCAAAGGTATGAAAATATTCCCAGAGATGGAGGAGATGGACTTTGTCTTTCAATAAATACAGCAATTTATGAAATAAAGATATAAAGAAAGTAATTCATCTTTGGAATCAATAGAATTTAATTAGTGTTAGCATTTAATTAATCCATTTAATTATTCCACTAAGGTTAAGCAAATTAATTGAGTTATATAATTACTAATTTAAAGAGCAATTAAAGAACATTAGTAAAACATTTCATTAATGTCTTAGCTCTTTTCAATAAGCATTTATAAAACCAAAATATACAGGTAGTTCTTGTTTAGCAGTCATAATTTGTACCAGTAACTAGGTCATTAAGCAAAGCTGTCATTAACTGAAACCACAGCGGTGGTTGCAGTCTTCCTTCAGCTTTTCTTTGCTTTTCAGATCCACAAGAAACATAAATGCAAGGATTGCTATTCAAGTTACTTTTTCATTTCTGTAATTGTGAAGTTGCTAAATGAAACACTACCTAAAAGAGGACTATCTGTCAGGAAAACATCAAGATTATATTCCAAAACTATTCATATAACACTCTCATGTGTATGCACACAATTCTTCCAACTCGCATCATTTAATATCTGTATCTCTGCAAATATATGGCCAAAATGGAACATAAAATATTAATAGGGTTTTAGGGTTTTATTAACACTTATAGGCTGCCCTTTTCCCTGAGGGGACTCAGGGCGGCTTACATAAAATGAGGGGAAGGGATATACAAACAATAACACATACAAAACATAAAGTAAAATAATAAGCAACATTCATTCATCATTCGGGTGGGGACAGTTATCTTTGTCCCCAGGCCTGACGGGCTAGCCAGGTCTTAAGGGCTGTGCGGAAGGCCTGGACGGTGGTGAGGGTACGAATCTCCACGGGGAGATCGTTCCAATAATACAATCTATTTTATATATAATGCAATAATTTTTCACTCATGCCAATTCTTTTCAACAATAAATCTCACAGGAATGAAATCCACTTACATTTCCCTCATGATTAGGGCAGGAAAGTGGTTTTCCTGAAGCTACAGCTGTGACAGTCTCCAAGATGGCAGCCTCCTCAATACTGCTGTCTGGAGTTCGCTGCAGGACATCCATTAGATTGGTGATGAAGAAATTGTTTTGCAGTGCAGAAACCCCTTTCTCTGGAAGAATAGATGTCTGGCGGCACACTGGGCAAGAAAGGGTTAAGCTATGCGCTGGAATGTAATTCTGTAAACACCTAGTGAGGATAACAAAAAAAATTTATAATCATTAGTATTGCTTCATATTACCAATCTCTAATTCAGGGCTGTCAAACTCCCGGGCCAGATGAATCACGTGCTGGCCACGCCCACGCTCGGTTTACCGAAGAAGGGAAAAGTCCCGATATGCCATGTGACGCTGCCATGACGACGTGAGTTTGACACCTGTACTCTAATTCATCTCAAAAAGAGGCAAACTCTTCACCATTTAACATTTGTACTTCCCTGACAACATACGCCAACAGTTTTCAACTTACGACTGTTTAACTATAGTTCAAAGTTATAAAAGGCTTGGGTAAAAGCTATAACCTGTACTCATACATATGACCGTCACATCACCCTCACTGTCACATGATCACAATTTAGGGTTTTGGCAACTGGTTCATGACCTCTTGCAGCATCCTGAAGTCATTTGAACCAATTTGTGGCCAAAAATGCTCACTGGGCAAGCTGGATTCACTTAATAACCGTGTGACTCATTTAACCGCCATGGTGAGTCACTCAACAGTCATGGTAAAAAGTGTTGTAAAACTGACTCTGACTTGATTTACAACTTTAACAACGTATAATGGTGATTCTGGTCTGTCAGAAGCTGAGGATTACCTGTAATGAAATACTGCAGACCTTTAAAAGGTGAAACAGAAGGCAGGTGTCTTTGAAGGAATCAAAGAAAATAATTTTTCATATACTCAGATTTTCTGCACTCCAAAGAAAGTCAAAACCAGAGGTCACATAGCATCCTAAAAATGTAACAACCCTATACTCAGGGTATCCTTGCAGTATATAAGAACTCATATTAATATTTTATGATATTCCTGTGCTTTTGTGTGATAAATATTTTCTAATAGCCATATCCACACATGCATAATGTTCAAAAGATGAACATACTCCAAAGTGCCTTTGAGATGTCTCGTAGCTTCCAGCCAGCATGCTAACCACCTGCATATAATCAGATTGAGAGAAGCTGCCTTAGAGCCTAAACCTTTTTGCATTGTTTCCCAGTCTACCAAGGGTCACAAAGAGGCTTAAATCCTCTTCCTTCCCACAGGTAAAAATTGGCCCAGGTAGCTAAAGGTAAAGCTAAAATCTGCCTGTGATAGCCAAAGGCATACAGTTAAAGTTGAACAGATTTCGTATCATACAACGCAAATTGCAGAGACTGTTCTAAATATTATAGGAAGAAAAATTATGTTTTCAACATATGATCTGTATTCATTGTTTAAAAACTGCAAATACTATCAAACCTTGTAGATGAAACACACAGATTAGAAAATATTTAGTTCTATTTTCAGGTAAAATTACAATATCCTCACAATATTCTCAGTATGATATGATTTAGATGTAGCTTTTCTTTGTATGGAAATTAATGCAAGAAAATCACCATTCATTTCCATGTAACATACCATGTTTCCCCGAAAATACTACATGTCCTCATAATACAGCCATGCCACATTTTTCTGGTGGGCAAAAATATAAGCCCTCCCCCGCATATAAGCCCCCTGGACAACCCCCCCACCTCCGGCCAGACAGAGCGCGGCTCACCAACCTAGCAGTACCCCAAAGGTGCCAAGCCGCGGGAACCTGGGGGGAGGGAAAGGTGATTGCGTTGTTTGGTGCCTTCGGGATACCACTAGGTTGGTGAGCAATGCTGTGCCCAGCTGAAGAGGGGGGCTGCCAGGCGGTTGCTCTCTTGTGAGCAGGCTCCCAAAGAGCCGGCCACAGCCTCATGGGCAAATGGCTGTGTTGTGCTGTCACAGCAGCGCAACACAACAGCCATGAAGCGACCATGCTCATGAGCAGCCACGCAGCAAACCCCCTTTGCAGCCGGGCACAGTGCCATTCACTGACCTAGGGGTATCACCAAGCCGCGTGAGCGCCTGTTCACCACTGCCCGGCTCCCACGGCTTGGTGCCTTCCAAATGCCAGTGAATTACACTCTGCATGGCTGGAGAGGGGAGTTGCGCGAGCAGCTGTTCCGCTCTCGCTCCTCCCCTCCCAGCCTCACAATGCATGGCCCAGCTCTCATTACGGAGCCAGGATACCTCCGCCGCCATCCCAGCCTGGCTTTTTCCGTGACTTCCAACCTGAATCTTTCGTCAGTGGCCACTCTGGGTGCACACTCTATGGTTGTATGCTCTGCAGGCAGCTGGCCCACAACCATAGAGCGTGTGCCAAGAGTGGCCACTGCCGAAAGACTCGGGTTGGAAGCCGCGGAAAAAGCCAGCCTGGGATGGCGGCGGCGGTGCCTTGGCTCCGTAATGAGAGCTGGGCAATGCATCGTGAGGCTGGGAGGCGGGTGAGCGAGAGCAGAATAGCTGCTCGTGCAACCCCCCTCTCCAGCCATTCACTGGCATTTGGAAGGCGCCAAGCCGTGGGAGCCAGGCGGCGGTGAACAGGCGCTCACATGGCTTGGCGATACCCCTAGGTCAGTGAATGGCACTGTGCCCGGATGCAAAGAGGGTTTGCCGGGTGGCTGCTCATAAGCATGGTCGCTTCATGGCTGTTGTGTTGCACTGCTGCGACAGCGCAACACAGCCATTCGCCCATTAGGCTGTGCCCGGCTCTTTGGAAGCCCGTTCGCAAGAGAACAGCCACCCAGCAACCCCAAAAGAATAATCCCTCCCCCCATAATAAAGCCCAAGTCATATTTTGTAGGTAAAAGAAAGTAAGACCCTGTCGTATTTTCGGGGAAACACGGTAGAAACAACAACAGTACTGTACACTGACAATAAACTAAGTTTTAAGTGCAAAACAGTTGCCAAGGCTTCATTTCTAAGTATCTAAAACAAACTTTACCATCAATGCAACTGACCTCCAAGATAGAATAGTCATTTTCTACGGTCTTATTTAACTAAGTATGATTTATTTCACGTCAAGGAACTTATAATGGTCAAGGGATAAATGGCATCATGAAAATGCAACAAAAAGGGAATGATAACTTAAAAAGAGCCAAGGAGCATTTATTCTTTTATTTATTATTACTTTATGTAATTTTAGGAAAACCTTTCTATTGCACTGACAATTTACTATTTCTGTATTAAAGATAAACCTAAAACCCTGGGAAGTCATTGACATGGCAACCCAGACAAATTCAATGGATGGATTGGAAACTTACCTCTCACAAAAAGTATGCAGGCATGGGAGCACTTTGGGATTCTTGTAACGGTCCAAGCATATGCTGCAGATCAGAAACTGTTTGTCAATCTGACGCACGACAGGACTTGGGATATTGGAGCCTTCACTGGCCATCCTAGACCACTGACATATGGATCTTGCTCTTTTTCACCCTGCACACTGCTGAAATATTTTTTTAAAAATGACAAGGCGTTTAAAATTAAATAAATATGTAATTCCTACTAACAATAAACCTCTTTATCCTGACTGAATAATTATTTACTGCAACATGGGGCACATTTGTTCTTTTTTGCCTTTAGAAGTAAGGCAGCACACAACTGTACCATTCTTTTATCAAAAATCTGGGCAGCTGCTAATAACTGCATTACATTAAAAACAATCTCAGAGTAGTCTGCATAAAGAGAAGTCACCCGAAGCAATTTTTCCTCTAGAAATTAATATAGAAATTGTGTTTAAAAAAATCGAAATATAGATTGCCGCAGTGCCAGAAAAACTGCATGAAATAACGTATTGAAATAAAAATGTGACCCATTCACTTAAATACAAATCTCAGCATCTATAATGGGAACTATCAGCAACAACCTATAAAGGAGTTATGCCAGTGATTAAAACTAGCAGGAGGATTTATATAGCATCTGCCAATAAGTTCTTAAAGCAACTACTCTCAAATGATCACTTGATTTTCTTTGGTAGTCCTTCAAAGAGCTGAGGTGGTACAGTGGTTAAAGTGCAGTACTGCAGGCTACTTCAGCTGACTGCTAGCTGCAGTTCGCAGTTTCAAATCTCATTGGCTCAAGGTTAACTCAGCCTTCCATCCTTCCGAGGTGGGTAAAATGAGAATCCAGATTATTGGGGGCAATATGCTGACTCTGTAAATCGCTTAGAGAGCGCTGTAGAAGCACTATGAAGCGGTATACAAATCTAAGTGCTATTGCTAAAGCAAAGATGTGGCTTCCAAAGCTATGGAAGGCTCTTTCTAGGCATACATGCTTGCTATCATCTGAGAAATTTAGTAAAAGTCAGATCTGTTTATCCAGGTGTTCAATGTTATTTAATTTTATTGATTTAATTGTAATACTTTCAAATAGTAATCATACATAAAGTTCATATATAGTCATATATAAAGTTAAAGTAATAAAAATAGATACACTTGTCCTAAGTTGTTATGCTTAATGGAAGAGGAATTGTTAATATTCTAAATTTGGCATAACTTTTTAAAATTGGTCTTACTCCAGAGTCTTCTAGTATAATGCTCAAACAATATACAATGCCCTATATTGTTATAACTTAGCCACAATCACCATTTTGGGAGCGAATAGATCATGTCACAATTTGTCAGCTTTATTTTTAATTTGCTGTATATTTGCCATATATTCTTTGACTGAATTGTTCCATACCACTGCCAAGTACAATTTTAGTATCAGAACACTGTTGAAAAAGAACAGGTTGATGGAACAGGTTGTGCATTACTTGGTAAATACACCTTTGTATTTTTTTTATCTTAGACAAATATATGAATCCAGCATTGCTCCAGTACTCCGTATCCATCAACAATGGCAATAGAACATTGAGTGACATTAGGAACAGGCAGCCTAGAATATTCTAAACTAGGCCCCACAAATGTTTTTTTTTCCAATTAAACTGGTTAGTTTTAAACAAAAGGGGCGTTGGTCTTACCTGACATGCTCCTTCTCGGTGTGCTGAGAGAGAATCTTTACTCAGCACACTGGAGAAGTCGACTTATTGAATTCAATAAGAGCAAATCCTAGCACAGGAATAACTACTTGTGGAAAACTATATAACAGAATAAAATAGTATAATAAAGCCCCTTTTAGTATGAAAAACACAGAAAAATGCAAGGATAATAGCAATTTTTGCTTTTGTAGTTTTTGTTTTAGGATTGCATGAAATAATTATGAAAAAAACCTCCTTTGGGAAAAAAATATATCTTAGATACTCATTCCTTTAATGTTCATTGATACAGAATACAAATAAACCTCACTAAAATGTACCAGTGCTAGTTTTGACTGGATAATTCATTTATAGGTTTATATGATTTTTTCCCCTTCTGAATGTGCTTTTATTAAGTACTATTCCAAATAGAAGTTTACAGGTAGTCCTCACTTAATGGTAATTGGGACTTTTGTCAATAATTATGTGGCTATAGAGTGCAATGTAGTAGTAGTCCTGGCAGTGCCCAATGCTATTCTTAAGCAAGGTTCATTGGTCATTTAAGTGAGGACTCCTCACAATGTCTGGCTGGCTTCCAACAATCATGTCAGCGAGGAAGCTGGCAGGAAGTTTGATCGCCAGATTGTTTACAAGCAGGCTAGAAGGCAGGTAAGTGGGTACTGCTAGGTGAGAGGCAAATGCCGTGGCACGCACAATTTTGGGGCTGGGGGTGGATGCTGCCAAATGAGTGGAGAGGTTTACTAGAGTGATTGAGATCATATGATCAGGATGAAGTGATGGCTGAAACTTTGAGGAGTGATCCTAAGTACACTCATTCAGTGATGTCATAACTTTGGTCACTGAATGATTAGTCATTAAGTGAGGATTGACTGCTAGCATGCCTGCTAGCAATAACTAACTTTTACCCCTTGGCACTAAACTACAGTTATGACTAAGTGACTAATAACTGCATTCGTCCAACAAATCTGATTGTAAGAATAAACCATGTCCTCAAGCAATTATTTCTTCCTTAATATGTAAAATTTAACATATTCTTTCATATTAGAATCAAATCCTAGTTTATTTTGAATGGTTTAACTACAGTTTGAGATGTGATTTGGAAGACTTGAATATAACTGATGTGTTTGAAAAAATAATGCATATCTTCATGTTCCAAACTCTTATGCCACAATGATTTCTTATAGAACTTCTATTTTGTAAAAGTACACCCTTTAAGGTCATATCTTTTATATTTAAGGGATTATATTTTTAATTTAATATCCAGCAATTGTATGGCCGCATTGTAAATAATTCTGAAATAATCTGTTTCTTACAGACTGGCAAACAAGCTCCTTTTAGATTTTTTTTTAAAAAGAGAAAAAATGAAATTTCACAATTTTGTATAAATAGTAACTGCCCTTAAATAAAGTTGTTAAACTGTAAACAAAATAAAATTTGTTAACCCAATTCTAGAGTATAGCCTTCAATATAATGTATTCCTTTGATAAGGATCTAGTGTTAGCATCAAAACCACTTCAGAAAATGACATCATGCTTTTTGCTTTAAATGAATACTTCCTTATCAAAATAGATTTTAATACACAGAAAGACTACAGGTATAAAAAGCTGGTGACTATGATGCAAGAATCCATATAAAAATACTGTTTTGTTAATAATCACAAAGAAAGAAATTGTGTGTGGCCACACCCATCTGAAACAGAAGATACAATGAAGACCCAAGTAATTAATATTTATAAATTTCAGCAAAATGTATTACGTATGTTAGAATTATGATTCTATCAAGTGAAACAAAACCTATAAAAATAATAGCTATGCCTGCTCAAACTGCACAGCATTTTCAAATAAAAGCAGGGCTCCGCCCAACTGGTGCTGCCTTTAAGCTTTCAGAGAGAGAAAACTAAATCAACCATACAGATCAATCATTCACAAAACTCAAATTCTAAACCACATATTATGCATGAATAGGTTTCTGGAAGCAACATTTACAACATAAATGTCTAGGCAAATACGAGATTTTTACAATATGAACACTGGCTCAGAAATCAGGCTATGACCTAGGTAGAATTCCACAAATGTACCACTTCGAACACTATTACTTAAGAGGGAAAAAAAACCCCTATCAAATCAATAAATTTCCTTTCCAGAAATATTATGAACCCACAAGTAAAATATAAATGATTTCTCAGAAAACAATTCTAAGCATCTTCAGACACAGGTGTTTCTTCCTTCCAGAAATATTTTTCCATATTGCTTTTAATCACTATAGCCCCCCTTTTTTTGTTTAAAGAACACATAATTATAAACCATGCAGTATTATTTTTAAAGAAAGTAGGAATATATAAGACGGGGGCAAAAAGCATGCTAGCTGAATAACCATAAATGCTCAAGACATACCCATCTTCATGATAAAATGAGCTTAATCAATGCAATAGCAACTAAGAAATCTTTTCCAGGATGCAGTTGTCTCTTGCAGTCGTCCAAAAGAGCCAATCATAATTACAGTAATATATTAGAGTTTAAAAGTCTCACGTTTAAAGCTGTTAGAAATTTGCTACGTCTGTAGTCATTACTGAAGATGCAGCATATTTCCTGCTTCAGATAACAATGCTCCATTCCAGGGAGAAAATTAATGAAAAAAGGAGGCCCAATCAAACTGGCTCTCTCTCTCTCTCTCTTTTCCTCCTCTTCAGGTCACAGACAAGTGGGAGACCCCTAAAGGATTCCAGCCAATCAATCTTTATTTAGTGCATCTTTCTCACTCAATCTGTGCTGAAAGACTGCAGCAAATGGTGAAAGGGATTGTGGGATACAGCTGCAGCATAGAACTGCAATGAGATTTGCTGGGTGGAATTCTTTCTTTCTTTTTTGCTTTTCCTTCCCTACTCAGCAATCAGCTGTTTCAATCTCAGTGCTGGCCTGCAGAATTTGAGTGCAAATTAATAGACAGAAGCAGCAACTGGACTGTCTTAGAAGTAATAAATAAAAGTATCACTCAAATACTAATTCATCACGTGGCTCTGGAATAAAACATTCTTGATCTAAGAAAACATTAATTAGTAATGCTGAAGTAGTGAGAAAATTTATATCCTCTTCCCTACTTTTGCTTTGATCAACCTCTGTGATAAACCTCCTGTTTAATATGGTAACTAATAATCAATGAAAGTGCATACAGTGAATGAGATCAATTCTCCCAGCCCAAACGATCTAGACCAGGGGTGTCAAACTTGCATCGTCACAGCATCATGTGACGTATCACGACTTTTCTGCTCTTCGCTAAACTGGGCATGGGCGTGGCCAGTGTGACACATATGGTCCACGAGCCATGACTTTGACAGCCCTGATCTAGACAATCCACGATCTACCTATTTTTTCTTTAAAAGAAATTTTTTAGAAGCAAATTTGTTAATTCCCTGAACAATTAACATCTGCATCTCAGAGGCTAAATTATACTAATTTCAATATTAAACTATTTCATAATTATATAAATGAAATATATTAATGCATTATGTATTTTGTTCATAATATATAACTGAAAAGAAAATAACTAAAATTGTGGAAATCCAAGTAACTTGAAAGGAAGTTAAAATCTCAATGTAAAAATGTAAGGCCTCCTGTCTCCTCTGAGAGGAACTTGACTTGTGATCATTTCATGAACTATCTATTCAGTATTTTTGTCAACAGGATGGAAATAGTTTGCTGTATGTCCGGACTTTCTTATCTAGGATCCTGCTCTGTGAGGTCTGGCCCTGCTTAGCTTCCAAGTACAAGCACAGCCAGCTACAATAGCTCTTGCCAATTGCTGAGACTTTCAGATGATACCATCAAATTATTTTGTATAGTGAAAAGCTAAGCACATTATACACACCACCAATAAATTCTAAACAGCTTTAAAACTGCTATTATTCATACTAAATAAAAAACCAACTTCTAATATTTGCTGAATGAACTGATTCAGAGAAAGAATTGTCAGGGTGCTGTTGGATTTATTAAAAAAGGACTTGAGCCAAACTTGACTCCTAGCTGCTGACTGTGTCTATGTGTTCAGAAATGATTTGCTACTACTTTCTTCTGGATTGTTTTAAAATTTCTGAATACAGTCAACGAGGAGGTTTCTATATTGCACTATGCCATGATATCAGTTGTAAATCATGACTGCGATTTAAAATCATGTATTAAACCACTTTATAATATATGAACCTTAACAGCAGCATTGGTTAAAAAAAAGTGTATGTGGAAAACTAGTAAAACAAAATATCCGGTGTCATAAACAGTACCGTGTTTTCCTGAAAATAAGACAGGGTTATATTTTCTTTTGACCCCCAAAATAAGTGCTATTTTTGAAGTGTCGGAGGCGGCAAGCATGGTCACCTTATGACTGCTGCTGTGTTGCAATATTTTCAGGGAAGGCTTATTTTCAGGGGAGGGCTTATTTTAGGGCATGCACTCAAAAGCCCGTTTGGGCTTATCATCCAGGGAGGTCTTATTTTTTAGGGAAACAGGGTATGATGGGGGGGATGGACATTTAAATGTTTGATCTAGAACTACTTTTGATGTTCTAATATAATACATGTAATATTTCTTTAACTCTGCTTTTACCTAGGCATTGCTTCCAATAGAGATAATCACCCTTACTCTTGCTCTTTTTTCAATGAGTACCATATTAATATAGTGTAACCTGACCCTAACTGTTTGTACCCTAATTCATTATAATATTCTTTCTCTGCATTTCTCTCTCTCTATCTCTCTATCGCATAATGGTGTGGAAAAGATTTTCTTTTTTTAAAAAAAAATGCTAAATTTCTCATCTCTGAAATGGTATTATACCAAGATATTAAATAATGAAATAGCATATGACAGGAAATGTAGTAAACCTCTGGGGAAAAATATCCTGCAGGACATAATGCAGACAAGATTTGCTGATTACCGAATAGTATTTCAGGCAGAATCACAAAATAATTATATATACAATTATACAAATACATTGGAACAAACTATTCATTTCTAGGTGAGATGGGCAGCAAATAATAATAATAAACAAATAAAAGTAATGCAGTCATGTGACATCTTGCTTTACAACCACATTGCTTAGCAATATAAATGCTGGTCCCAAGTGTGGTCACAGCTCAAGGATTTCCTATAAAGCATGGAAGAATGCAATAGGTTGTACATGCAGATGACATATATCTCCACATAGGCTCATAAATCATATGATTTCTGGAAGGAGCACAAGCCATGAGATGAGAAAAACGGCTGATACTCAACCCAAGCAAGATGTAAAAATTGTTGATCCAGAGGGACAACAGTATTTTTGGGTCTTGATAGGGTTATATTCTGGATATGGAACTTCTGGACTCAAAGCTCCTACTCAAAAATAAGTGAAAACTGTGGCCAAAAGGAATTTTGCCTAGCTCTGATTAGTGCCCCAGCTGCAGCCTGGAACAGAATAAACTGGACGTAAGTTATTCATGACCTGCCTTCTTGATTGAAATATTATAATTTGCTGTACATGAGGTTGTACGAGAATATCACCCACAAACTTCAGCTAATCTAGAATGTAGCAAGATTACAGTACTACCATGAGAGCTGCACCACTTACCACTGTGTTTCCAAGTGCAATTCAAGATGCTGGTTGCTACATATACTACTCTCTATGGCTTGAGATCTGAGTATTTTAGGAACTACTATCCCCAATAATCCCTGCCTACCCCATCCAGACATTCACAGAGCACCTACTTAGGGTACCCATCTATCAGGAGTTGTGGTATAAGGTGGTCTGATAGTGGGCATTTTCTGCAACAGCTCCCCTTTATATGCACATAAATGTGCAGCTAATCAACAAATATGCAACATAATGTGCTTAATTGGGATTTCCAGTGAGATGGTGATGTAGGGAGCTGCTCATATGTCAGCTCCATCACTTGGTAGTAGCTTTTTAATTTTAATGGAAGCAGACAACATTGGTAACAGCTGTGGTTTGATTCCAACAAGCTAAGTTTATTGCAGGAAGTGCGGTATGCCGATAACTAAGAATGTAAACTAAAGATAGACTTCTAAGCGCTTTATCTCTACTGTTTTTAATCTAGTACAAAAACATATGAGAACAAATTATGATAAATACAGTGGAACAAACTACTGAGTAATACTTATTATTGTACAGTTGGGCTCAATTACTATAATTTTATTACAACTGCCACTGAAGCCATTGTTATGGTACCCATTTATTTATTTATACCCCACCACCTTTATAATTTTTACAGTCCTCCTCCTATTTTCCCCACAACAACTCTAAGTGATGCAGCTACTGAGTCACAATCAAATTTTATGACCTTTTTGCCATGGTTGTTAATCACTGCCGTTATTAAGTGAATCATGCAGTTACTAAATGAATCTCTTCCATTGACTTTGCTTGTGAGAAAACCCTGGGAAGGCACCAAATGGCGATCATGTGACAACCCCCTCCCACGCACACATACTGTAACCATTGTAAATGCATGCTGACTGCCAAGCACCTCGTGACATGACACTGGTGATGCTGCAGTGGTTGTAAATATGAGGATTAGTCACTGAAACTTTTTGCAGTGCCATTGTAGCTTTGGACCGTTGCCGTAAGTTGAGGACTATCTGCAATGGCAACAATATGCCTCCAATTTTTGACGTAAGTTCCCATCAGCCTGTGTTGGTATAGACACAGGTTGGAAGGTACTAAGATCTCGGCCTCACTCTGAAGAGAAACCAAGCTACTAAGGGTTTGTATTTCTGGAAAAAATGTGTTTCTAAACTATAGGAATGTGCAAAAATGAGTTAATGAGCATTTCTTTTTAAAAAATGAAATGAAATTCTGATGTATTCTAGTCATACAAAATGTTTTTTATCCTTCATTTGTTTCTTCTGACCTCACATAGGGCAACAATCTGTCTCCCCCAGCTCAAAAAGCCAGGCTTGGAGGAATGACATTTTCTTGTCTTTGTCTGCATCTCATATTTCACACTCACAACCTGGCAGAATTACTGTCAGAAATCTCAAGAGAAGTGTTTTTTTAACACTTTCATATACGGCATCTTGGTGAAAATTAATGCAAAGAACTTTTACAGTGTTTAGAAAAGCAGTGGCAAAAAGAACATTAGCTACGTCACTTTCAAAATGCAATCAGCAAAATATCAAAAAAATTCTTTATCATAAGCAATGAAGCTGTAAGACTTAACATATAACTATTTCCTCTGCTTGAACACATGCTAATAATATGTGACAAGAATAAGAAAGCCATATAACTGAACGTGTTTAAGTGAAAGCGATATTGTATTTTAGCTTTATTTATTTATTTTATTTTATTTAGGGAATTTATATTGCCGCCTATTTGTACATGGCGACTTAAAATGGCTTACAGAATATAAAACCTTATAAAAACAATAAAACTAATAAAGAAGAGTAATATAATAAATTAATATAATAAAATCACCCTCGCCCAGAGACAGACCTCCATCCTGCTCTGGGTTCCCCAGGCACCTGCCGGCAGAACCAGATTTTCAGCGCCTTCTGGAAGAGTGCCAGAATGGAGCCATTCTAATCTCTAGGGGGATATTATTCTAGAGAGGGGGGGGCTACTGCAGAGAAGGCCCTTCTTCTGGGTCCCATCAGGTATTTTTCCTTAGGGGATGAGACCGACAACATTCCCTGCCTCCCCTTTCAAACCATTCATATGTTTATTTTTTATAAACCAAAGAGAGAATCACAGATATACATTCTATATACTGTAGATGCTAATAGCATGCTAATAGCATACTGATAGCATTTCATCAAAGCAAAAAACCCAAATCTCAAAAAAATACCTAAAAATATTGTGTAAGCATTTCCCTTGTTCAGCCGTTTCCAACTGTAAGGGCAAGTGTTCATCTCTATTTCTTAGCCTAGGAAGGCAGCATTGTCCAAAAACATTTCTGTGTTCATGTGGCCAGCATGACTATAAATCAAATTTCACGGAACACTGTTACCTTCCTACTGATGTGGTACCTATTTATCTACTTGCATTTGCATGCTTTTGAACTGTTAGCTGAGCAGGAGCTGGGTCAAATTATGGGAGCTCATCCTATCGCATGGCACTTGACTCGCAAACCTGGGCTGTGAGCTTTGTAGCTGGCAAGCTTGGCATCCTTAAATGCTGAGCTATTGTGTTCCCCCCAACAAAATAGTATTTCTTTTTTAAAAAAATCAGTTCCACCTGCAGTTAATTGGAAATTATTTTTAAAACTATGATACCACATTCAAGTATCTTAAAGGCAACTTCAGAATCTTATGGTGTAAATGAATATTTCCTCAATCAATTTAAAAAAGAGTAAGTTTTCATTTAACAACCTGTTTTCATCACTGGACTAGAATTCAAATGAATGAACTTATACAGGTAGTCCTCAATTTACAACAGTTTACTTGGTGACCATGTCAAGTTACAATGGTACTGAAAAAAGTGACATGATGGTTTTTCACACTTATGACCATTACCATGGCCATGTGATCAAAATTCAGATGCTTGGCAACTAATTCATGTTTGTGATTGTTTCAATGTTCTAGGACAGCGATGGCAAAGCTTTTTTGGCTCGCATGCCATAAGCGGGGGGAGCACAGGGGGGTCATGCACGGGCATGCTGCACCCATAATGCAATGCACGACACCCCAAGCGTATATGCACGCATGGCAGACACGACACCCCCTTATTTTGCATGCTTTTTTTCACCTTCCACAGGCTCCAGAGACTTTATAGGAGCCTGGGAAGGGCGAAAACAGCCTCCCCCATCCCCTCAGAGCCCCCTGAAGCCTCCGGAGTGCAAAAAACCGGCCCTATGGGCAAACTGGAAGTTCGGGGACGGACATCCAGTTTGCTTGTAGGGCCAGTTTAAGCCCTCCGGAGCCTTCAGGGGCCTTCCAGAGGTTTCCCTGAAGGCTCCGGAGGACAAAAAATGACCCTATGAGCACTTCCAGTTTGCTCATAGGGCCATTTTTAGTCCTCCAGAGCCTTCAGGGAAGCTTCCGGAGGGCTTAAACCAGCCCTACGAGCAAACCAGAAGTCCGTTTCTAAACTTCCGGTTTGCCCGTAGGGCCATATTTTTGCACTCTGGAGACAGTGGAGGAGGAGCCAACATCATAATGATACGGACGTGCGGTCTCAATGCTCCGAGACCACAGCCGATATTTTTGCTACTGGGTGGTCAAATCGGACCTAAACCGTCCTGCAGAGACAGTGAACAGGAAGAATACGTCTTGCTGATCTCAGGGACATTGCAAAGTCCCTGATGGATCAAAGAGAAGTTCTTCAAGACGGTAACAAAAAATCCACCCATTAGGCTGATAAAATCGGGGCAGCTCCAAAACGGAAGGATACGGAAAGAGAAAGTGTTTCCAGCTGGTGAGGATTTTTTGCCGTTTTAAAAAAGACTGCCTATAAAAAATTTAAAGTTAATTTAAATTTGAGAACAGAAGAAACAAGCGGCGGAATTAAGCTTTGAATGGTTTTGAACAGTGGGTTATCTTACTTTTTAAATGCTATCTTCATTGATGGAATTTATGCAAGCCTTTTAAAACAAATGGATTAAGTTTTCTTCTACTACTTTTTTTCCCTTTTATTATTCTTTGTAACCTATGGACTAAAATTCTCCTCTTTTCATTACTGTGGATGTTTTTCTAACTCATTCAAGAATCGGACTTTTTTTATTTGAAATACAAAAAAGATACAAAAAGAAACAAAGAAAATTGCAACAATAACACTGCTACTCGGAGGCTGGAAGGTTTGTGTATTGGGAACGAAACACTTTTACTTTTCTCACTGATTATCCTGGCTTGGCACTTCAAGGTCTCACTGCTTGTTTATAGAGAGTGATAAGAAGAAAAGCATACAGATGTCCCTTTGAAATATATCTTTAACCAGAGAAAAGTGAAATTAAAACATTATTGTGAATCTATGCTTAATTTTATTAACCTTCTAAGCTAGAGCAGCAGTGTTTGTTAACTGGAGATAATGGCACAATTTCAACAGCAGAAAGAAACTTTAAGTCTGCAAAAGATATTCTCAGAAATAACAATGGCAGTGATTTCCTTAACAAATGTCTCAGTTAGCAACATAAATTTTGGGCACAATTGTGGTCGTAAGTCAGGGACTATCTATAAATCTCACCAAAGAAGGTGAAATCTAAAAAATATCTAGTGAAATCAATGCTGAACCCAAATGAGTACACAGCATACACCACTTCTTTTATTTATTTTTTTGAGAAAATTTTGTATTGTTTTAGTTAAACAAAAAAAAAACAAGAAAAAAAATCATCTTTCGTTACATCTTGTTGAAAGCGTATCGATTGGTTACAAATATATTCTGTGCATTTCTTCCATAGTCTTTACATATACTTCATTCAAATCATGTTGTACATTTTAAGTCAAGAAAGAAAAATTATGTATTTTACTATCCCTGTACCATAATTTTCAAGTGGTTACCATTGTTTAAACATGTTTTTATCTAGAATCATTTATATTAGAAGACACAGCCACCTACTGGCGTTCATTTGCAATTTCAATAGATCTCCAATACCATTGCACCTTTATGACATGTTCTAAAATTAATTTGGTTAAGTAAGATATCTAAGCATTCCCCCCCCCCCGTAACACTATGTATCATTAAATATTGTCCATTAACATTTCATTGTTATTATTGTAGTTAACTAAAGGTTATTTACTGATTATCTTTCCTCTCCTCTCCAGGCCCACACAATATTATAACTTTATAACCATCTTTAAATAATGATTTATTAATAAGATTTATAGGACTTTTCCCTCAATCCCAAATTAGTTAATTACGTGCTAAGAAAATAAACATTAGACATCTAAGACAATCTAAGAGATATTAACATTTCTACTTGACAATCACCCAGAATGCACATTAGCATTTCTATGGCCTGCTTATTTATCCTAACTAGGGTTATTATTTCTCTATTAGTATCATAGTAAATTTATGTTAATGGATAAACATTCAATGGTAATCTAAAACAGTCTATAAGGTACTAAAATCTCTACTTAATAATAATCAAAAATTAACTAGCTTTTTTCCATCAATTGGCATTATTAACCAGTATCTTTCCAGTAACAAAATGGTCTTTCATCTCTCGCCAGTTGTTGTGCCAATTCTCTATCCAGAACCTTTCCAGGGTTTAAGACTTCTCTCCGCACTTTGAAGCTTAAACGATCTCTCATGTGGTTTTGTTGCCCTTGAGTTGTTATTAATGTAAGCTTAACTTTGGTTGTCAGGTTTGTTTCTGAATTGTCTTATTAACTCCATCTTTTTCACTCTTTCTTTTTCTCCTACATCTTGGAGTTTGGGGTGGAACACCTAATTATCAAAGTCACTTTTCAAGCTTCCCTTCTTTCCACTTTCACTCACGTTTACTCCATTTATAAGTTCATCTGAGTTCTTATCTTTATTTTCTACATTTTCATTCACTTCTTTAATTTCTGGGGCTGTAACTCCATCATCTTTTTTTGTGATACCCGATAGTCTGTCCCATTTCTTGTCAAATCTCTCAAGTCCTTCTGAGATGTTTTGAAGTCCAGCCAAAATGTTTTGAATTAACAAGTTTTCTTCATCTGAGTATTGCTTCATTTTTTAGAGTAAAGAAAAATATAAAGAAAAAGCAAGAAGAATTTGATACTATCTGCCACTCTAGCCTGTCACAGATTTTGAAGAATATATCTATTTTTATTTTAGACAAATATTCTTTTAGGGTTTTCAAAGAAGAAGGGTTCTAAAGTTTTTCTTTCCTTTTCCAATTCTTGCCAAAATATTTTCCACACAGCCACTATTTGTGACCTTGGGTCTTTATCAAGTTTTAAAGAGACGTTCCAAACCCTTCTGTTGCACAGTCAGTATAGTCAGATAAGAGTGAACAAAGGAAACATTGTTACAACAGCAAAGGAAAAAAAAGCTTCAGACTTGGGCTTCCAAATGGCAGATTCAACTCTTTTAAAACTTCTTTCCTTAAGTATCTTTAATATAATACTGTAACAAGTAGAAGAAGAAATTTATTAAAGTAAAAAGAGTTTTAATTTAAGCCAAAAAAGTTAAAGTAGTAAAGGGAAATAGGGAAAAAAAGATCCCTTCACCTCAAGCGGAAAAAAGGAAAGCGTTGCAATCACTCAATCCACAAAAGATTACAGGCAAGAACAAAAAACTTTCTAAGACAGTCCAATAGGAATTAAATACGCCACTTTTCTTGCTTAATGGACTAATTAAGCTTAAGAAAAGAGTCTCTTAGGGCAATCTTCTAAAAGAAAAGGAAAAAAAACCTCACCAGGTGGAAACACTTTCATTTCTCTCTTCCTGGAGCCGTCTCCAACTATGTCAGCCGGAGGGGGGGGGCTGCCTGTTTGCCACCGGTTGGAAGCGCTTCCCTTGGGTCACTCGGGGACTTTGCGATGTCCCTGCGACCAGCAAGGTCTTGTCTTCCCGGTCACCATCTCTTCGGGACAGTTTAGGTCCTGCTGGACCATCCAGGGGCAAAAGTGTCATCGGCGGATTCGGACAGTCGAATCCGCACAATGTAACATTGCGACGTTGGCTCCTCCTCTAGCATACACCACTTCTTTTAGATTGCTCAAATTATTATTGAAATGACTGATATTTAAAGTAAAAGCTAAATCCTGCATCAGTCCAGTTGATCTTATATACAGGACCATTCCACATTGCAGCCAAAGGAGCCTCTCTTCCATGGTCTTGTTCTGACCCAGCTCCCCAAACACAACAAATCCTCTGAAGTTGAAGCAATGATTCCTCTATTAGGAGTGCCAGCAGCCTTGGCAAAAAGTTTCTCTTTCACCACAGGCTAATAAGTCTGTCTGGCAGAGAGATGAATAATTGTCTGCCATATCTATTCATCTCCCCCCCTGCCTTTTATCCCCATAGCTAGGGTGGGGCTTCGCTAGCAGCGGTGGCTCTTCCTTCCCAAGGATCGGCCCACAGATTTCCACTGCTCTTCTCTCCTCTACCTTCTGTGCATCCGCGCATCAGGCACTGGACCCAACTGTTCCTCCTCTTCCTCATCGCTTTTGATTCTCCATCTGAGGGTTGCCTGACAGCCCAAGTTCCGCTTCCGCCTCTCTCTCTCTTCCAACTCCACTCCCTCTTCCCCTTCGGAGCTCTCAGATTGCCTTGATGCTGTCCCTGACTCCCAAGCCTCCTCCTCACCTGATTGGGCTGCGGGAGGGCCAATGGCCGACAGGCCACAACAGGTATATCCGTTTCTTAAGTCTACTTCATAAATTCCACTGCTGAATTGCAGTGAGGTTGCCACAGGACTGGACTAGTCCTTAGTCCAGATTATCTTCAGGACAATGCCAGTTGGTTATTCTCTTGGGTGTCACTGATTGGCTCCTAGGTGGATCAATGCACTGGTGCCAGCTTTTTCCCTTTAGGATCTGTTTCCTCTTCACTAATTGTACAACTTTCCTTTGCTTTTCTAGATGTTTGCACACATACCCCCTTTTCTTACATATTACTCTTTGACACTAAAGCAGACCTTTCTAAGTTTTTAATCAAAGCAATCAATGGTGGTTCTTTCTATGCCATAAATCCAAGGAATAAGCTACCACTTGAACAAAGAACAATGTGCCATTGTAGCTTAAAAATTAAAGAAAAGGAAAGGAAATTTTGCTGAACTTTAGACAGGATGTAGAAAAGCAAAGGAAAGATGCTTTACCCAGCCTAGAGAGAAACTAAAGAATGCCCACAGAGAGATGAAAGGATTGAATGGAGCATGAGCCTCTTGGGTTGGAAACATTTCATTATCATAACAGCTATCAGGGGATTAACTGCCAACCAGCAAAAAAACACATAGCCAAGATAGGCTGTACAAGGTTAGGCTAGGAAGGGGAAATACTACAGCAAATTGGAGCAGGAGCTGTTATTAAATACAAAAAGTGTTAGAAACCATCTGGTATGAAAGATAGCTTAAGTCAGAAAGCACAAAGTTTGAAGCAGAGCTAGAAACCGGGGCACACGGGATGCACTTGACACGTGCTGAGAGTCGTAGTAGTATAATATTACCCATCAGTGAATATCTGTCTGCTGTATTGTGTAATCATGAAAAGGATAAAGCATGCAAATGCTGGACCCGATCCTTAGTATATCACACAATTCACTGGAATGACAATAGCTGACTGATATGGCATGAAGACTGTCAAGAGGCAGAACTCTCTGTTCGAATATTCAAGCAGGCATGAAATATAACAGCCCACGCCCCAATTCTGTAGAATTTAGCCACAAAAGGAACCAGTCCCCAATTAGGTTTATATGCAGATGTATGAAAGCAATCAAGTAAACTACATAGGATCATTAGGGGCTGCTGATTTCCAGGTGGTTGCCATTAATGTAAAAGGCAGATCAGAGACTGGAAAAATTATCACAGATGGTAGAATGCAAAAAATAAGCTGAATTAAATGAGCTGGCATTTGTAGCATCCTGATTTAGCCTTACATTTAGCAGACATACATATGTATCATTACAGGACAGTCTGTTCAGGTGAAGAATTATAACAAAACTTGATTTTACTGTACAAACACCAACAATTATAAGTCAAACCAACAGTTTAATTTTTAAAATATCCTTAATGTCACACTCCAAGCCACAAGTAAGAATATTTAGCTTTGTATTTTTTATACTCTATATCAAGTCTGTTGACACTAATCAGCAGACTTTCCCAATTTGATCACCTATTAGATATGTGAAATTACAATTCCCCAAATTTCTAGCCTGCATCACATGGTTTTCAACTATTTTGCATTATTTAACACATAGACAGCTTTAATTCTGAGAATTGTCAAAGAGCAAAGAACTCAAGTTACAAAACAGATGTCGGAGAATATTTGGGAGCTTTTCTTATTCATCTTTGACAGTCATTGGGGTACCAAACTGAGAAGGAAACATAAGAAAGGCTGAGCGCCAAAGAATTGAGGCCTTTGAACGATGATGCTGGAGAAGACTCCTGCGAGTCCCTTGGACTGCAAGACGATCAAACCGGTCAGTCCTAGAAGAGATCAACCCTGACTGCTCTTTAGAAGGCCAGATCCTGAAGATGAGACTCAAGTACTTTGGCCACCTAGTGAGAAGGAAGGGCTCACTGGAGAAGAGCCTAATGCTGGGAAAGATTGAGGGCAAAAGAAGAAGGGGATGACAGAGAATGGGATGGCTGGATGGAATCACCGAAGCAGTAGGCGTGAGGGATTACAGAGGATGGTTGAGGAAAGGAAGGCCTGGAGAAGTGTTATTCATGGGCTTGTAATGAGTCGGACATGAATTCACAACAACAGCCAAACTTAGAACTTAAATTTGTATTGAATGGTGATGGCCCTCCAAGATTTTATTCAACAACCTTTCTCAATTCTGCCTAGAAATTCCAGAAACTGAATCTGAAACTTTTGTACACCAAGTTTCTGTCCTGTGCCACTAAAACTATATCTTGGTGAACTTATATCCTGCTTTCCACAATAAACAGCTGAATGTTATTGGAATCCAGTAATCAGAAGCTTTCAGTCCTACAATTGTTGCTTTTGCACAACTATAGCCAACACCATTATCAATGTTCTCAGATAGATACTTGCATTCAAGTACCAGAGCATGAATCTTTAAAAAATGATAAAAGAAGATGTGCCAAGCAGCACATCCTAATTACATCTAGTCCCATTTAAATTCTTCAGTGTCCTGGAGTGGCCTTAAATGAGAAGTATTCTGGGAAACTAAATGGCACTATAAGGCACTGCTATTCTAACTGCTTTCTACTTTAGTGTGCCAATGCTTATCAGAGTAGCTTCAGATTGCCCATGAAAAGTTTATTGTGCAGCCTAATATGCTTCAGATCCCACGTCCCTTATTAAGGGCAATTAAAACTGCTTTATTTCTTCTGGCTGTACACAGTTCTCTCATCTTGGCTAGAAATAAAAGGCAAGTAAATTGTGAACAGACAGTAAAATGGAAGAACTGTTCAATGCCCTTGATTGTAAACCTGGGGTATAGTGCTTCTCTGGGGCTTTGAAAATTTTCTCTCTCTCTAATTTTGATTATATGTCATCATCTCAGCCTGCTTTATTAAGTGATAGTGTCATATGGACTGTGGAAATTATTCATCAGATAGTATGTTGTTGCCAAATACATTCTTAATGAATTTGGCATTTTTAAAAGTAATGTTCTATTTCAACGTGTACATAATATATGTTCTTTCACAAAAGCATTTGGCTTTAATTCAATTTGCAAAATGCATAGCTTTGTATGTTTAATAAAGATTCCAGAACTTGGATGTAACCATCCCTAGTAAAATATAATAGTCAGAGGAGAGGGAGTGCTGAAGGCATTATTAGAAGAAAATTAATATGATTAATTTGCTTTACTTCTGACAGAAATAAGAGAAAGGTTTTTTTTAAAGCACAAGTTGTGTTCTTTTGAAAATTATTTTCCAATAAATCCTTACTCATACAGGCAAGTCATGTTTTGACACTGCTGCAAACTTGTACAGAACGTCAGGAAATACAAGAGTTTCCTTATCTCCTTTTCTACAGGCCTTTGGGCTTTGTATTAGCTGTATATGTTTGTGGAGATAGGGATGTGTTTTAGGCATGTTTTTGAGGTGATGCTGAGGACAGTTTTTGCACTTCAATTCATATGCTTAGAATATAAGGCTCATATAGACTTGCATATACTTTCAGCTCAATATGAGATGGCACAATTTCTAAGTTATTTATCCGTGGTGTATATTTCATTTCTGGATAGTAAATTATCATTATATGCGGAGTCAATTTGGGAATTTGGTTTTCATAAACTACGAACAATACTTAATCTAGATTTTAGGGATTATCAATTTTCTAATTTAGAGTACTATTATCATATATTGTACATATAATTTCATCAAAGTGTTTTGATAAGAAACCTTTTTTTAAATAAAGATTTTAAGTTTATAAAATAGTAATGTATTGTGTTAACTTTATAACTCTGTAAGAACCCACATTTTGTTTTGTAAAATTATAGAAATGTTTTTCTTATTCCAAATGTTTAGGAAAGTTTAAACTTATTCAGAGTATAAGAATCCAAACAATGTTTTATAAATTTTGAGGGATGAATTAATGTGAGATATGAGATATCATGAGCTATTTGATGTTAAAAATACTGTATGTCATATAATGCCACAGTTAAAACTCAGTTCTTTTTAGTGGAATTTAATTTCTGATCCTAATCTATGCCCACATCCCAGCATAGGCCCAGAACAATCCTTTGATATCCATCAATATATTTTCTCTTAGAGGCTTTAGAGAAGTTCCTTATGATTATTTTCATAATTCTTTTAAAATGCTATCTTTATCACTGTGTCCTATTAAACCTACGTCACTGTTTTTCCTACTGCTTTCCTGCAAGATAATCTCACAGTTGTTTGATGGACATTTTAACAAGCATGTTATTGAACACAAAGTAATATTCTTTTTCCAGTTTAAGAGATCCTTCCGGAACAGACCAACACAAACGTCACATCCAGCTTTTAAAATATTTTTAGGATTTTTCCAATCCCAGGAGTATATAAGAAAGAGAGAAGAAATAAGTAGTGTTGGGGGTGGGAGAGAAAGAGAGAGGGAGAGAGATAATTCAAAGCTTACTTACAGGCATTCCATTATGTCTTTTCCAGGGATTGAAATACAGTCTCTTTGGGGGGAAAGAGTTTGCTCCCAGCAGCATTTCAGACAATTGGTCCCATTATAGCGATCATGAGGCTGAGTTAAAGAGTAGCCTTGCAAAAACATAAACAGCTTGTCAGCACAACCGAAGAGGTGGGACTTAATCTCATGGGACAGTTCCAGCCAATGATCAGTCTCTTTGGCAACTGTTTGGTTAAGATATAGTGTTTCATTCTTAAAAGGAGAGTGGGGGAATGAGAAAAGCCCACAAGAATAAACGGTGCCAGCGTGCTCGTAAATGAATAGGAGCTAAAAATGCTTTGCACAGGGAAAATACACATCATTCTATGGAAGGTGTCAGCTATAACTCCTACATGGCAGGCCATCTTGTAATGTTTTCTATGATTCTAATAGATTTTTGAAAGTATAAATAGACTGTGGGACATTTTGCTTTGCACTGAAAATTACCAGACCATTTAGATTAGAGCTTTAAATTGCCAAAACTTCGGTAACAAATTCCATGTCGTGACTTTGACCACTGTTTCTCAGACTAGCCTTCCACCAGAGCAGGGGTGGGTAACTATGGCCTTTTATGAACATGCTGGCTCAGGAATTCTGAGAGTTAAAGTTCACAGTTAATAAAAGGGCCCAAGTTGCTCACTTTTGAACTAGAGGAATTCTCCAATAAAAATAGGAAAAATGATCAGGGAAGCATTCAGGGAATTCTGTAAAACATTTCAAAGTTGAAATGGCTTGGTTTCCCATTTGGGACTGGTTGTCCCTATAAGTCTGGAAGCATTTCAAACCCAAAACACTGCTTCAAGTTCAAACATTTCTAAAATGATTACAACAGTCTTTGTAATTATTGACAGTATATTATGGGTCAGTTCCAGCCAACGATCAACCTCTTTGGTTAATGATTGATTAAAATACGGTCTTAAAAAGATAATGTGAAGCTGAGAAAAGCCCACTTATTCCCCCAATTGTATGTAAATAGATTGAATTCTCAATATTTTGCACACTGCTGTAATATGGCTAAGATTTATGGTCCAAAATATATATTATAGACTATAGGTTGATTATCAACTCCTAATATAGGTAGTCCATTGGGACTGGCAACTCCATCATTAAATGAAATTGTTGATAAGTGAAACCATGACCATACTTATAATCTTACTTCAGCTTTCCTTTCCCTTACTGACCTGAAAAGGTTGTAAATGCATTTTGGTTGCCGAGTTACCTTGCTTTTTCTAACGGTGGGCATTAAACACAAATTACCTCTCTCTATATATATATGCACAGATAATACATAATATTGTTACATTCTCTATAAAAAGAATAGAATATTGTTACATTCTGAAAAAAGAGTGAAATAAAAATATTATGCAGAGCTTTTATCTGGATAGAGTTTATCTTGATACTTTTAGGACTAGTGGTTTACTTGAAATACTTCCTAGGCTAGAATAAATGACTGTTTTATAACTGTGACTTCACAAAGCACACATTCCTCAAATCAATCAAGGGTTTCTGGTGGACTCATTAGAGGACATTCACATATTTCATCAGGTTTCTGGGTACCAAATTAGATATGATGAACAAGTACCATATTTTTCAGAGTATAAGACGCACCTTTTTTCCTCAAAAAAGAGGCTGAAAATCTGGGTGCGTCTTATACATTGAATGCAGCATTTTTTGCCTCCGGAAGCCTCGCCCCTTCACCAAAATGGCTGTGCATATGCTTATGGAGGCTTTCAGAGAGCTCCTGGGGGCTGGGGAGGGCAGAAATGAACAAAAAATGGGTCATTTTTGCCCCCTAGCCCCCAGCAGCACTATAACCCTCCATAAGGCTACATGCCATTTTTTGCTCATTCATGCCCCCCCCCGGAGCACTCTGCAAGCCCCAAGGCTATTCATGCCTTTTGGGGGGGGAGGAACGGGCCCGTTTTTGTGAAAAACAGGCCGTTTTTGGGAGGTTTGCAGAGTGCAAAAACTTTTTTTTTCCCTTTTGGAAAGCTCTTTAACTGATTGATGAGAATTACATTGATCAAGTGCTGTGCCAGCAGAAACACCTACCTATCTACTGTATTTCTCTCTATCTCTATTTCTCTCTCTCTATCCCTCTCCCTACCTACCTACTATATTTATCTCTCTATTTCTCTCTCTCTATCCCTCTACCACCTACCTATCGACACACACTCTCTATTTCTCTCTCTCTCTCTCTCTGTATCCCTTTATCTACCTACTTACTCTCTCTCCCTATCTACCTACTGTATTTCTACCTCTTTCTGTTTCTCTCTCTCTCTCTCTCCCTACCTACCAACATTCTCTATCTCTATTTCTCTCTCTCCCGCCTCTATCCCTCTATCTACCTACCTACTTTTTTTTAAATTTGCCTTTTCAAAACCTTGTTGCATCTTATACCCCAGTGCGTCTTATACTCTGAAATATACGATAGATGCTATTCTAACAATTTTGGTTTCCTGACTTTTTTGGGAAGCTGACATAACACCACTAGCAATTAAACTGTAATTTTATATCAGCAGCATATACAATGAACTCATACTTTTGGTAAACTGCCTGAATATGTCCTGACGTATCTTTTCCATTGCCCTAACTTCTGTCAGAATGTATTACTTGCTTTCTGAAAGGCTATTTTGCAAACACAACACCAAAGCTATAGTTTTGGTTTTCATTCTGTATGTGGGTGAGTTCTCCATTTGATGGCAGCTTGTTGTGTTCATGAAAAGGGGGAGCAGCAATACCGTCAGGGCAGGGAGAGGCTCCACTTGGCTCTGTTCTACTGGAAGTACCATTGCTCAGCCTGTCTAAGGACCAGCAATTGTTAGCTACAACAATACAATCTTTCAGCAAAGATTTTTGTGAAATGTCATGGGAAGATTTTGGTGCCATCCACATGACATTTGGTTTTGTTTTTAATTCTTGCTCAGTTGAACTTCTATTACTGCAGCATTGGACATCTCTAATTAACATAAGTATTAATTTAGATATGTGCTTTGTGCACAAAACAACTGAATTGTAACTAATTGCAAAATCCACTGGAAAACAAACTGAAAAATCATATATATGGGACTTTCTAAAAAACTTGCCATTTTTTCCAATCTTACTAAATACAACAAAATGTGAATACAAATTATTTCAACTGCAGCTACACAGAAGAAAAGAGACATTAGCTTTTTTTCCTTATCACTACACAAATTTTTCTCCTCTTCCAGATATTGTTACCTGCAGAAAGAAGAATGGCTATTATTTACTGGAATTCCTTTGAATGAGACCTAATTCAGTTATAACGATTCAGACTTAGCAAGAGCCCAATCATTTCAGATTCTAACATTTATGATATATCACATGTAATTCCAGGCATTTATGTAATTTTGATGATACATTCTCAAAACAATTTTTTAAAAATATCAAAAAAGTTTATTTTTCTACTTGGTAAAGCTGAAAAAAATAATGCATAATGCATCCTTGTCAAATCTTATGCCATCCAAATGTGTTAGGATGATAAGGCCAGTACTCTTGACCAACATAGCCAATGCTGAATTAGCAAAGGATGACTTGTAATCCTCAACATTTGCTTTTTTGTTCCAAATCAAATCTTGTCCTTTAGATTTAGGAAACTATAATTATATGGGACGACTCAGATATAAATTTTCCACATTGAGGGAAATTGGAATATTTCAATTACAGAAACTTCATATACATGCAGGTAGGCTACGACTTATGACCACAATGGGAACCATAATTTTTGTTGCTAAGCAATGCTGTTATGTGAATAAACTTTATAGTCTTTTTAGCCATGGTCCAGTGGTGGGTTCCAGATCCCGTTGCAACTGGTAGGGTGCAACGGGGCCGGGCGTCCACCACATGCACACATGCAGCACGTGCACAGCGTGCGCATGCATACTTACAGCCTGTGACGCACCAGCTGCTCTGTGTGCGTAAGCCCCCATCAGCTCAAATACCGGTAAGGAGGACGGGCGGGCAGGTGGGCTCTCCGGAGCACTATACCAGAACGGTACCTGGTGCTCCCAGCAGGCACCAGTATGCCCATACCGGGGCGTACCGGTCATATCCCACCACATGGTCAATAAGCAAAACACATTGTCATTAAATGAACCCAGCTCCCCCCCCCCGACTTTACTTGTCAAAAGTGCCTTAGGAAAGTCCCAAATGGCAATCATGTGATCCCAGAATGCAGCAAACATTACAAATACATACTGGTTGACAAGCTTTTGAATTTTGTTCACATGACTATGGGGATGCCGCAATGGTCTCTTTTTTCAGAACCATCTTAACTTCTAGGACTACCTGTACCTGTACAAAACATAAATAATTTCTTTCTTTCAGGATAAGCAATACTATGCTTATCATATATAACAGAATAAAAAAGAGTAAGGTATTGAAATAAAGCAAAACTATTTATAATGCCTATTCAAATTTTATAGAAGCAAATCCATATTTTCTTATTTTCCCTTTTGTTTTTTAAATTTCTAAATGCTCATTTCACCAATTCCTCAATTTTGTACTTCCTTATAACAAACAGACATAATAATGCCTATATGCATCACCCTGTCATCTTTTTTAACATACAGTCCTCACAAGAAACCATGTACTATTTACCACTTTTATGCCATTGTAAATATTTTTCACTCAGCATAATATCAAGATGCAGATTCATTACAGGTAATCCTTACTTACTCCCACACTAGGGACTGTTAAATCCATTGCTAAGCAGCACATCCATTAAGTGCAATGTCATGAGACTGCAACTTGTAATTTCTGCCAGTGTCCCCACTGACTTTGCTTGCAAGAATCTGGCTGTGAAGACTGAAAATGACAATCAGATGACTATGGAATGCTGCACCCATCATAAATATGCTCTAGTTTCCAACAACCTGAATCGCAATTATGTGACCCTGGGGATGCTACAACAACACAACTCTGAGGACCAGTTATTAAGTCTTGTTTTTCAGCACTATTGTAACTTCAAATGGTCACTGAATGAAGAATTGGTAAGTGATCTACTTTGTTAGTATTCAAGTATAACTTGCAAGTACTATTTTTTTTCTAGCCAAGCAAAACTATCTAGCCATTAATACGTTAACTTTCAGATCTATAGTCCTTACTGTATCACAGAATTTCATATTTATTGTAAATTATTTGTGTTCTTAGCTAGCAATATAGTAAATGGGAAGCCAGATTCACCTAACACTTAGTTACTATGTTACTAATGCAATGATTCACTTAACAACTTAATAATAACTATATTTAAAATAATAAACTATACGTAAAATAAAGAAGTCATGGTGGTATAGTGATTATAATTCAATATTGCAGGTTAACTCTGCCCACTACCAGAAGTTTGATCCTAAACTATTCAAGGTTGACTCATCCTTCCATCCTTCTGAGGTCCACACAGAGCAAAGAGTCCACACATTTTTTCAGAAGGTAAACTGACCAGCATGAACCAAGTTGCTTCCTGCAAAGGCTCATGTGCCTTTGCTCCTCCTTTATGTCCTATGGGTGGGGCCAATCACCTACAAACCTTACTCCCGAGTCGTCCCTTCTGTTTTAACTGTTCTTGCCTTCTAGCAGCTCTGCGCATGCATGCACTGGGAACAGGAAGAGCCTGTTCCTCTGCCTCACTGCTGTCTGACTCTGGAGACAGCATATAACTCCCAGATGGCCCTGGCCCTCTCTCTGCCTCTGACACAGAGCCCTCTGCAGAGCCTTCCCCAGACTCCAGGACTGGCCCATGTTCCTCCCCAACCTCCTCACTGTCTGACTCTGCTGTGAGCTCCGCAAGCCGCTGGCAGACCACAACACAGGGGAAGGTTACTGCAAAATCCCCATTTCCTCCCAATCAGCTGGGACTTAGGAAGCAGAGAATAGATGGGGTGGGGCCAGTCAGAGGTGGTATTTACTGGTTCTCCCAACTGCTCAAAATTTCCACTACCAGTTCTCCGGAACTGGTCAGAACCTGCTGAATACCACTTCTGTCTGTATCTCTCTCTTTCTTTCTTTTTTTCTTTGAGCTTTCAAGTCCCTGCAGCTTTCTTAGCAAGCATTTTTGGAATTTTTTTTGCCATTCTTCCTTTCCTAGGGCGGACAGAAAATGACTGGCCCAAGGTCACACAGCTTTCTGTTTAAGGCAGAATTAGAACTCTTGGTCTCCCAGTTTCTAGCCTAATGCTTCAACAATTACACCAAACGTCTTCTTCTTTGTCTGCATGTGCCCTTCTAGTGTCATTTCCCAACATCTTGCATGTCATTGTTAAGCAAATTGCAACATTTGCATCAAGTAATGTCATTTGTGTAATTTAAGTCTTCACTCCAATGACATGGAAGTTATTTCCATCATTAGTGTTGTAATAATGATATACTTTTCCATTTACTGGACTCATGGAACATTTTATTTGTTTATTCAGTTTCTATATCTGCCCATCTCTGTCAATGATTCTGGAAGCCTTATAATTCAAACTCTGAGAGTTCAACAACAATAATTTGTGTATAGTTGTGTTCCACTTTATTTTACTTCCCAATTTTAGAGGAAAACCCCCTCTATTGCTTGATTCTACTTATCTTTCCAGAAGCTTTTGCAGGCTCAATTTTTTAGACTTCCCCTATATAACCATGATGGCACAGTGGTTAGAATGCAGTGCTGCTACTTCTGCTGACTACTGCCTGCCAGCAGATTGGTAGTTCAATTCTGACCGGCTCAAGGTTGACTCAGTCTTCCATCCTTCTGAAGTTGGGAAAATGAGGACCCAAATTGTTGGGGGCAATATGTTGCCTCTGTAAACCGCTTAGAGAGGGCTGTAAAGCACTGTGAAGTGGTATATAAGTCTAAGTGCTATTACTACCTTAGATTCTAGATTAGTGCAATACTTCCAGCAGAGTCTTTATTTAATATAGTAAAGGATATAAGCTCTGATAAAGTTATCATTACCTAATATGTCATCCTTCCAACATTTACCTTCAGACTGAATATGTAAAGTCTAAAAGCTGTATAGAGCCAACTATTCTCCTGAATTGTATCCATATTTAGATAGATTTCAAACAATCTACTACGTAACTTTGGTTGATTTTGAATCTTACAGGAATCCATCCATTATGTTTCAAAAGGGTTGGTTTAGCATAAACTGTAAACCCAACTAATTGCATGGATAACCCTGAGATTACAAAGGCAACTGGAACCCGGGTTGCCATCACTAAGTGATATAAAACACAAAGGCAATTGACTGCAAAAGTAATCCCAGTTATCCTTGTTTCTGTTGTAACCCCAGGATACATAGGCGGGAACTCCAGGACACATAGGTGGGAACAGGCAAGAGTCTCCATTAAGGAGTGCTGGGGCGCACAGGTGTATAAGTGCTACAGGCAAGCTGGCACTATGGAGGGAGAATAGGCAGGGATACTACAGAATACAAGATCCATATTATTATATCTTCTGTGTCAATCAGGGATAAGGTTGATTACCATTGGCTGAAATTAAAGGAGGGTTCTGGCGGGAAAAGGTTAGGTTTAGGTTTAGGTTTATTAGCATTTATAGGCCGCCCTTTTCCCTGAGGGGACTCAGGGCGGCTCACACAAAACCAGGAAGGGGGGAATGCAACATTAAGATAACAACATATAATAAAATAATAAACAACATACATTCATCATTCGGGCGGGGTAACGATCCTTATCCCCAGGCCTGACGGGCGAGCCAGTTCTTCAAGGCTATGCGGAAGGCTTGGACGGTGGAGAGGGTACGAATCTCCACGGGGAGCTCGTTCCAAAGGGTCGGGGCTACTGCTGAGAAGGCCCTCCTCCTTGTAGTTGCCAGCCGACACTGGCTGGCCGATGGAATGCGGAGGAGGCCTAGTCTATGGGATCTTATAGGTCGCAGGGAGGTAATTGGCAGAAGGCGGTCTCTCAAGTATCCAGATCCACTGCCATGTAGGGCTTTATGGGTGATTAATAGCACCTTGAAGCGCATCCGGAGATCGACAGGTAGCCAGCGCAGCTCGCGGAGGATAGGTGTTATGCGGGTGAATCGAGGTGCACCCGCAATCACTCGCGCGGCTGCGTTCTGCACTAGCTGAAGTCGCCGGATGCTCCTCAAGGGCAGCCCCATGTAGAGCACATTGCAGTATTCCAGCCTAGAGGTCACAAGGGCCCGAGTGACTGTTGTGAGAGCCTCCCGATTCAGGTAGGGTCGCAACTGGCGCACCAGGCGTACCTGGGCGAATGCCCCCCTGGTCACAGCCGTTAAGTGGTGGTCGAATGACAGCTGTGGATCCAGGAGGACTCCCAAGTTGCGGACCCTCTCTGAGGGGTGTAAAATTTGACCCCCCAGCCTGAGTGTTGGAATATTGGCCAAATCTTTGGGAGGAAAACACAACAGCCACTCGGTCTTTTCTGGGTTGAGCACAAGCTTGTTAACCCTCATCCAGTCCATGACGGCCTCAAGGCCCCGGCTCATCACGTCAACCGCTTCATTGAAAAGGTCATATTCTAATTGGTTGCCGGTTTGACAGCCTCCTGCATAAATAGCTGTCAAACCGGCCGGCTCTGTTCTGTTACCATAGTTGTGTTTATTAAAGCAGTTCGTGTTTCAGCAATCGCTCGCCTCAGCTATTTATTCCTCAACGGGGAATATTTAAAACTGGCGATGAAGGTGGGATACTACCTTCAGCCACCCGAGATACTATGTAATTATAGTCTCGTAATGGCAGCCATTCCGAGCTTCGCACCCTTCAACGCAGAAAAAGAATCCTGGGAAGCATTCATTGAGATTTGATTGCTTCATTCTAGCCAACGATCTTACTGAGGCGACGACTGAAAGGAAGAAAGGATTCTTCCTTAGTGCCTGCGGGCCGGAAATGTTTGGAACAGCCAGAGCGCTGTCGGCTCCAGAGTCTGTGAATACTGTGCTCCTGAGCAAATTAAAAAATCACTACGCTCCGACCCCGTCTAAAATTGTTAGAAGACACGGGTTTAGGCAATGCCTTCAGAGGGTGGGTGAATCCATAATACAATATGTGGCCTCGCTGCGCAGAGAAGCCATTAATTGCCAATTTCCTGAACTTGACGATGCGCTTATGGAACAATTTGTGTGTGGTATTCGGGACTTGAAACTGCAGCGGAGGCTGTTGGCTAAAGCAGAACTCACCCTCCAAATTGCGGTTGATGAGGCCAGGGCCAGCGAGATGGCCGAGAACTCAACTGCCCAAATTCAAAGATATATAGCAGCCACTCCCACAGGGCTCAAATCAATGACTGTGAACCAGCAAAAAATCCCTGAGGAGAAATTATCTAATGAGGGCGATGAGGTTGCCTGTCTGAGAGCCAGGGCAGCGGGAAGTGGATGGTCCACCAAATTACCTCAGAAAGTTTGCCTCAGTTGTGGGGGCAACCACAATCAATCAAGTTGCCATTTCAAAACGGCCACCTGCCGCCAATGCGGGAAAACAGGGCATTTGGCAGGTGTGTGCCGAGCCCTGTTACCTAGCCCCGGTCAATAAAATGAGGCTTACTCTGGAAGAAAATCCACTGGGCAGGTGGGGCGTCCAAAAGCCTATTGTGCCGCTGTGAAATAACTATTGATGTCAGCGGCTGTCCTCATGCACTTGTGACACATCACCGTATGACATTGGGGCAGTTCTAGCACATAGGTTGCCAGATGGGCAGGAGGTTCCTATTGCCTATTTCTCACGCACCTTATCGATCATAGAACATAATTACAGCTAGGTCGATAAGGAGGCGCTTGCAGCTGTTGCAGGAATCAAGAGATTCCATGATTATTTGTACAGCCGCCGTTTCCTTCTTATCACCGATCATAAGCCACTTCTGGACATTCTGGCGGGCAAGTGCCAGATGCCTTTAATTTTATCACCTAGGATGCTACGGTGGTCCGAATTTTTAGCTGCCTACTCCTACTGGTTGGAGTAATGGCCTGGGAAACATTTAGGGCATGCTGATGCTCTAAGTCACTGCCCATTACCCATTCCAGTGCAGGACCCAGCTCCTGCCTGTCAGGTACTCGCCCTGGACGAGTTGAAGCTCCCTATCACTGCATCGGGTATAGAAGCACACTCACGTAAGGACAAGGTAATTCTGAGGGTCCTGGAGTGGGTCCGCAGAGGCTGGCCTCTGGGTCAGTTGGGGGAGGAGTTCCTGCCGTTCGTCCGAAGGCGAACAGAACTGTCTGAGCTAAGAGGGTGCCTCCTATGGGGCAATCGAGTGGTCATTCCACAAACGCTGCGCTACCAAATGTTGGAGTGGCTGCATGAGGGGCATCCGGCATTGTCCATATGAAAGCCTTGGTCCGGAGTGCCCTGTGGTGGCCTAAAATGGATGAAGCAATGCTAGATTGGGTACGGCAATACAATATTTGTCAATTGTCTCGGCCGGTGCCACTGATGGCGGAGGCTAGGGAATGGGAAACGCCCCAGCCCCATGGTCCCGACTGCATGTGGATTTTGCCAGACCCATTCAGGGAACCATGATCTTGGTGGTGGTGGACACGTTTTCCAAATGGGTCGAGATTGTGCCCATGGGCTCCACCATAGCAGAGGCAACAATCAGGGTACTGAAATGTATATTTGCCTGTCATGGAATCCCAGACGTGGTGGTCTCAGACAATGGCCCGCAATGGACGGTTGCAAGTTTCCAAACATTCTTGGCCTCCCTTGGGGTACACCAAGCATTGATGTCCCCATTCCACCCGGCCAGTTATGGCAGGGCAGAACAGGTGGTCCGCTCCGCAAAGGAGGCACTCGGTAGAATGGGGAATGGGCCATTACAGGACTAAATATCTGATTAATTGCTGTTACAACACTCAACCTCCTGTCCATTAATTAATAAAAGTCCAGTGGAGCTGCTAATGGGCCGACAGCTCCGGATGACACTAGACAGAATGCACCTCATTATGTGACAAATGCCCATAGCCAGGTGGAGGGAGTGTGCAAGCGAGGGTTTGATAAAGGGGATTGAGTCTTCGCACAGAATTTTGCAGGCATTCAAAAATGGGTGCCCGGGGAGATAATAGAAGTAAAGGGACCCTGCTCTTACAGGGTCCTACTCACTGATGGTCGGATGTGGAGACAACATATAGACCAACTACGTAGCCGGCATGCACCACGGAGCCCTAGGGCCTCCGACTCAAGAGACAGGGACGATGCGCAGGCCCCAGAGGCCACAGCCAATATGGAACACAGACAATTCCCAGAAACATCCAGTGCCGCCTGCTGGCCAAATGTTCCACCAGACTTTCCGCGCATGCCGTTCCCGCTAGATGACATCTCGACGGCCGACTCACCTGGCAACCAAAGTTCCATGGCAAGGGTCAAGTCTCCAGGGAGTCCCGCGGACAGTCCTCAAGAAAGACGAGTACTGAATTCACCAATTACGTCGCAGTTGCCAGTCCAACCCCTTCGACGCTCTCAAAGGAGCAGGCAACGGCCAGCCTACCTCTCAAACTACGCGTACGCAGTCTGGGGGGAAAGTGGTGTTATATCTTCTGTGTCGATCAGGGATAAGGTTGATTACCATTGGCTGAAATTAAAGGAGGGTTCTGGCAGGAAAAGGTCGTGTTCTAATTGTTTGCCGGTTTGACAGCTTCCTGCATAAATAGCTGTCAAACTGGACGGCTCTGTTCTGTTACCATAGTTTTGTTTATTAAAGCAGTTCGTGTTTCAGCAATCGCTCACCTCAGCTATTTATTCCTCAATGGGGAATATTTAAAACATATGGCCCTTGGGAAAAAAAGCAATCTGAGACCCTCCCTGCCAGCTGCCCATTGACCTTGCTTATGGGAGGCTGGCAGGCAAGGTTTGAAATGATCACACGATACATCTTGCTGTGGTGTTATAATCCAAAGTAACTGCAGGGATTCTGAACATAGGGGATGCTGCAGTGGCCATAATTTGGAGACTGGTATAAATCCTTTTTTTCAGTGCTGCCATAACTCTAAATTGTTGTCTATAGCATATTTTCAAATTTATACTGCACATTTCACTCGATCAAACTGTGACTTTATTGCTTTCTTGTCATCTCATGCATCCCTCTTTTAATAGCCATGTAGAAATTGTATCATACATAGCTAAGAAACAGGATGCGGTGGATGGATATTCAATAAATAATGAATTCCTAAAATAAATAAGATATAAAACTAGAGCAAACTGTTCACCATTCTTCTAGTATTGTTCTTTACAATTTTCATACAGAAAATTATAAGCATTGAGAGTAATTTTCAATTACAAATATATTTAATACAATAATCACTTCAAACACACAGGCTTTGTTTCTAATGAGATATTGAAAGATGTGTATTCTAAAATCACAGATTGATATAGCTGTAATATATTTTGTATATTACAAAAGCAAAAGTCAGCAAACAAGAAAAAGGAGTGCTATTAAATATGCCAGAAATCCATCTTTGATTTCAGTTTGTAATAAATAAAGAAATTTATCTCTAGGAAAAGATTAAAATTCTTACCATTAAAATACATGTCTAAATCACTGAGAAAAAACAACTTTTCTGTTTCCCAAGCACCATTAGGCATTCAGGCTTGGGAGGCTCTGAAAGATCATCCTCCCTTTATAAAATTACAAAAGGCTTCATTATAAAAACAAAACAAAAGCACTGCTCACCATCCTTCTGGCATTGTTCTTTTCATTTCTCATACGGGTTTAACAATCCCTTACAAATGCCCATTTTGTGCAGCTTTTCCACAAGATCCTGCGGAATTTTCTCAGAAACACTTGTGAATTATTTTCATTGTTTTTTTAAAAACCAGGCAACTAGATTAACAAATTCATTCCTGCTCAATGGAATAAGTAATTGCTTGCAGATTTCTCAAAAAAAGTAATGGCTCCAGTTCATAATTTCACCTCTGTCAACAAATCTGCTCTCTATTAATGCCGCACATCACTACTTCTTCTGCAGAGCTCCCAAAATTTTCCGCATCACAAATCATTCCATTGAAAGACGGGTCAGTACTTCCTTTTAAGAAAATTGCTTTCGTCTTCAGCTTTCATGTCACACTGCTCTTTCAACAAGAAAGTGGGGAAAGGACTCCAAACCAAAATACTACCCTTAACTAACAGTCTAAAAATCAGCAAGGAAACCACAAACACTTACTTACATTTGCAATTGTTTGCGTGATCTGTGCACTGATCCGGCGATTAATAATAACAAAGGGGAGAAAAGGTCTTTTGAAGCCACTTTTTATAAGCCCAAAGCCATGGGAAAAAAGAGGTCGCCATCTGAAAGCCACTCAATGTTACCTGCTTCCATCCTCCCTCTTCTCTACCTGCTGCTTTTCCTTTTGCGTGCACCAAACAGCTGTCAGAGTTAACCGCGTTATGAGGTTTTTCCCATAAAAAATGATGGGGAAAAATAGCTAGTGCATTAATCTGTCAGCGTTACGCCTTTAGTGAAATGCTACATTTTGCCTCTTGATGAGCACTGGACCAAATGAAACCACAATCCTGCCTGATTTAAATAAAAGCGTCACGCTATTGCATCTTACAAATACACTCGAGACTGAATGGAAACGTTAAGAAAATAAATAAATTAAGCATTATATTAATCGAGAACAAAGCCATTCGCAAATAATTCTCCCGACTGCATAGATGTGATTCCTAACCATGCATTTTAATTCACGAATGCAAAAGAGCCACTAAAAAAGAAGAATCTCATGTCCCGAATCGCCCTTTCTTTCTTTCTTTCTTTCTCTTGCTTGCTGGCTCTTTAGGAAAATAAAATAAAAAATAAAAAAGCGTAAAACAAGGCGCTTTCGTTTACCGATAGAATGTCTCCATGTAAAAATTATTCTTAAAACTGCTGCAAATTAACAGCTGGCGCGCTCGAGATCAGATTTCTGCCGGAATGTGGCTTTTCCCAACCACAGCGCCTCCATGTAGGCCCAGGCAAAGGACCAAACCCCGCTCCCTGCATGGAAAACAGCACGCATACAAACGCTCACCCGCCGGCTCCGGGCTGCAGCGACCACGTGACCCCTTTCATTTCCCTTCCCTCCAAGGCACCTGGCTCTGCAGGGAGCAGTTTCTGTGGAAACTGCAGAGCGCTGAATTTCTCCCCAACTGTTGCCATGGAAACATTGCATAATCTACATGTCCCAGATTAAGGCGTCTCCTCTGAAGCAGATGTGACATTTGCATCCTAAGCTTTAAAGGAGGTGGGGGGGCAAATAATGAAAACTAGCCGTGGTTTTTTTCCCCCTACTACCGACACATGAAATGTAGTTGTAGCAAAAGCAACAATAAGGAACTACATCAATAAGAATTTCAGTCTCATGTCCCTCCTTAAAAAGTGTCCACATTATATTCTTTTCTGAATATATGTAACAGGATTTGGTTCAGAGGGCTTTTAAATATATAACAAGGGGAGATTTTATATTAAACTTTTACTCCAGTGTTTCCATAAACAGTGTTGAAAGAAATGTTTTTCTGGGTTCAGCTCCAAGTGGGGAAGAAGACACTGGAGACATGGAGGCTGCTTGGAAAGATGGTTTATTGTTGGACAGGACCACATGGCTTGAGCCCTGACCAGAAAAGGTGATCGCATGCTTTGATGTAGGTGAAGAAGAGAAGGGCTGAGGAAGGGGCTTGCTAGGCTTTATATACCCTGTTTAGTCCCACCTCTCTGTTTCCTGTTCCTGTGTAAGAAATGTATTCTGATTGGTTGTCAGACTCCCATGGGGCCATGCAGGGAGCTACTCTCTAGGCTGTGATGAGTCCAGGTATAGATGAGTTCTCAGATGCCATGTGGAGAGTTGAGTAATATCCCTTCCCCCTACAGCTGCAGCAGAGAAGTCTTTATTATGTAAAGTGGGCTAGCCTGGCCTTCTTAATGGCCCATTAACTGGGATGGGCAGGAAGCTACAGACAACTATTCTGTCTTTTAAAGCATGTTTCTTTCTTTTCACATCCAGAGAAATATTCTGCCTTTTCAATATTTCCTAGAATATTTCATTTTTCTGGGAGAGGGCTGGATGATAACTTCCAACAACAGGAAATGAAGAAATCTCTCTTACCAATTAAACTGCACTACAAAAACACCCTGAGAAACCTGTGGTCCTCCAAATGTTATAGGACTCCAATTCCCATCATTCTTAATCAAGCATTGACAAAGGAAGATTTTACTGTCATTCATAGACATTTGGAGGGGCTTTATATTATCCCTTCATGTTTTAAATACTAGAATGTATTAGCACTTTATTTCTACCAACCTAATATACATATACACATACATATACATATATACACACACACACACACATACATACACACACATATATATATACATACATACATATGGAGTACACACATACATATATATATATATATATATATGGAGGGCCACAGGTGTTTATGTGTGTACATGTACATACATACACACATGTACATGTACATACATACACACATACATATGCACACACACAGGTAAATCTTTCCATTAAGCTTGATTCCTGATTACAGTTGACCATATGTCCTTTATTTCAGAAAACTGTCCTTTCCATTTAATTACTTCTTTTCTTGGTTTTGCTCTTGAATTTTCCTTTGTAAAGCAAATATGACCAGAAAAATACTTTTTTTTAATCCCTATGAGCCTAGAAATTTAACCCCTTTTTAAGTTTGTCCTTTATTTTTTCCAATTAAATATGATCATTGTACACATGATGAGTACATGTTACAATCCTGGAACTGGTGCTGGAGTACACTGCCTTCTGTTATGCTTTTTCAATTTCCCAATTTAGGAAATTTAATCTTCAGACTGGGCGTTTGTTGTTAGCCTCTGTCACATAAAACTTAATATTTCCCTCCATAATTTTTTTCCAGGTCACTAATGTCAATGAGAGGCTGCAGTTTTTCCTTTTCATGGTAGCTTTCCAACACTTTTAAAATATGTATATAAAAATTTAAACTAAAGTCACAGGGGAACATGCATAATACATGTTAACAGAATCAGTGAAGCAAGCAAGTTAAAAGGGTAGCTGTTTTTCCACATGATGCTGACTATAAACTAACCAATCAAGAGTTCAGATGGTTTGGTGAGAAGTCATGGCCTCGGCAGGAAGGCAGGATATAAATAAAACAGATAATGGGCAGCGGGCAGCAGAGATAATTGCTCTTTTTTTTTAAAAAAAAGTTAACATTCTCTAGAAATAAATTGTTGTCAAGCTAGTTTCTCAGAGAAGTTATGCATAACTAAAAATAACACTTCTATTTTATTTCCTTTAAAATACTGAAAGCATTGTGTTCTAGATGATCCTTATAAGCAATCGTTTTTCTATAACACAAGGCCCATATTGTGTATTATTCACACAAAGAAGGATCCATATACAGGCTGAAGAACACCAACTTAAATTATTTTTATAGAATTGAAATAATTGAATTGACCTTTGCCAACTAGATTTTTCTTTTTGCAAATATTGATGTTTAGTATGACTATAGGGATCTCTAAGGTTCATCATCATGTAGGAAGTTAACCCCCCCCCCTCCTAGAAAAATGAAATAACCTGGGAAATTTCGAAAAGGCAGAACATTATATTTCCCTGGATCAGAAATGGAGAAACATGTTTTAGGCAGGAAGCAGACTCACTCTTAATAGCCCCTACCTTTGTGAATGGGCCATTTTAAAAAGCCTGGGCCAGTCTATTCTACATAACAAAGATCTCTCCCTTCAGCTCCAGGATGATGGGATTAAGGCATGATAGTATTATCCCTTTAAGCCATCTCACCACAGGGCACCTGGGAAGAAGCAATGCTCAACTAAACTTGGATTCAAGACAGTCTACAGAGTTGCCCCTGCGTGGCCCCATGGGAGTCTGACAACCAATCAGAACAGAAGATCAAGATCAAAGGCCAGAGAGGGCATAAAACCAGGAACTTTCAGCATTTCACTCTCTTTTCTTCTTCATCCAACATCCGGAAGCATGTGTGATCCCACTTTTCTGTTCAGGTACTCAAGCCATGTGACCCTATCCACCATTAAGCCATCTTTCCAAGTAGCCTCCATGTTTCCAGTGTCTTTTTCCCCACTTGGAACTGAACCCAGAAGGACATTTCTTCCAACAATCACATGCCCACCATTTATGACTTCATCTGCTGACTTCCTACAAGCAATGGAAACTGGCAGGAAAGGTAGTAAGTTCCTCTGGTAAATCATTCCTGCTACTTTTTCTCCTAGGGATGCTCACTCTGGACATTACAGGATCTCCATAACATCTCGTCACCCGAACACACTCTTCAGTGTTACAGTTGTAGAAAGTTACTACCCACCCTCTCCTAGAAGAATGAAATATTCTGGGAAATATTAAAAAAGGCAGAATATTATGCCTTCCCTAAAGGAGAAACATATTTCTAAATTAAAGTAACCAGATTTTAACATTGGTAAAGTGGGACACCATTGACCGGGGGGGGGGTGTTCTTGATTAAAACGTTTGCTGCCCGGCGCTGCGGCTGAGGTGAAGCCGCCAAAGCTCCCGCTGTCACCCCCGCCCGTGGCAGCAGCGCCACCACCTCCCCTCCACTCGGAGCACCTGAGCTGGGCACCACATTACCCCTGCCACCGCTGCCTTTTTTTTCCTGCTCCCACCCCCTCCGCTGCCTTCCTACTGGCTCCCGCCACTTTCCTCATGGCTCCTCAAAAGCATGGCGGAGGAGGAGGGGGCAAGGGTAATGCGGTGCCCAGCTCAGGTGCTCCAAGCGGAGGGGGAGGCGCCGTTGCCACGGGCAGGGGCACTAGCGGGAGCTTTGGCAGCTTCACCTCAGCCGCAGCGCCGGGTGGCAAAAGTTTTAATCAAGAACACACACACACCCATTCCATTCCCAGGCAGAAGAAAGAGACTCCGGGGAGGAGAACTTGGCCAGTCATTGGAAGGCGTTTGAGAAGGAGAAAAGCAGGCAAGGAAACTTCTCAGGAAGTTCCAGAAGCAGCTGCTTCTCCTCTAGGCTGGAGGGAGGGGAGGAGAAGGAAGGAAGGGTAGGGAGGTAGTGAAGAAAAGAAACAAGGAAAGAAGAAAGGGAGGGAGGGCAAGAAAAGGAATGGAAAGGAAAAAAAGTAAGGTAGAAAAGGAAAGAAAGCAGGAAAGAAGGAAGGGAGGAAAAGGGGAGGGAGGAGAAGAAAGGAAAGAAGGAAGATAAGGTAGGGAAGCAAAGAAGGAGGAAAGGAGGGAGGGAGAAGAAGGAAGGAAGAAAGGAAGGAAAGAAGGAAGGGAAGGTAGATAGGGAAGAAAAGGAGGGAAGGATGAAGGAAAAGAGAAGGAAGAAAGGAAGGAAGGGAAAGTAGATAGATATTTTGATGCCAGTTTATATACAAGAGAAAAGACTGGGTCAGTCTGTCTACAAAACAAAAGACCTCAGCTCCAGGATGATGGGATTATCCTTCAGGGCAAAGCCATTCAGCCACAATAGGAAATTGCCCTTCATTGCATCATCCAGCAAGATTCAACTAAGGCTGGGACACAAACAATCTCAGCTGTTCTGACCTAGGCATCCTTAAAAAGCATGAAACAGAGTCTTCATCCTGGCAAAACCTCTTTTATTTACATGGCTGTGATTTCCTTTCATTCACAGTCAGCAATGCTTGGCAAACAGTCTTTCAGAGGAATATTTATCAACACGAACTTTATCTCGCTTGTAGAGCTGCCAGAACTAGTTGCCAAACGCAGGGCAAGGCAACATTTGGCACAGAGTCTGTTATAGTCACAAACAAAACTTTCCACTCTTGAAAGGACTGAAGGAATGAATTATTTCCTGCAAAAGCCCATTCCCTGTTCGCTCCTCTTTTATTTCCTATGGGAGGGGCAATCACCTCCAAGGTATGGCTTTACTCCCAAGTCGACCCTGCTTTTTCAGCTCTGCACATGCGCACACTGGGAACAGGCTCCAGCTGTTCCTCTACCTCAATGCTGTCTAGCTTCCTCTCTGCCTCTGACACAGAGCCCCCCTCTCTCCCTCCCTCCCTTCCTGCCCCCTCTCTCTCCAGGACCTAAAATCATGTGGTCCTGTCCACAGCCTCCAACTTGCTATGAAAAATTAACTGTTCCTTCTCATCCTTGATGCTTTCCGCATCTTCTTGCCAGCCACAATGCCTTAAATAGAATAGTGCTCTCTGACAGTTGATCTACTGTAGACACCTGGCCATTAGGTCCATTAAGTCATAAATGGGAGCTTGTTACCTAAGATTATATGCAACCCCAATATCTTTCTCTAGCTCCAAAATGAAAGCAGAATGGCACTTTGGGTATGACTTTTGGGGAAAATATCTTTGATATTGTAAGAGGTTGATTTCCTCCTTTAAATCTTTCTTCTACTAAAAAGATGTGGCAATCGGGCCCATAGAGTTGCCAAGAGTTGGACTCAACTGAATGGATATCATCATCATCATCTTCCTCATCATTTATTATAATAAAAACTGGCTGAAAAACATGACTTTGCTCTTTTTAAGCAATGTGAACCTGACCACTCTGCTGCTTTTAGGAGCAAAATAAAGTGCAAGCCATAGTTACAATGAAGCTGCTCATCCTCTACTAAAATATATTGGAATAACTGTTATGTAAATAAATATATGTATATGAAGCAGGGGTGAAATCCAGCAGGTTCTGACAAGTTCTGGACAACTGGTAGCAGAAATTATGAGTAGTTCAGAGAACCGGCAAATCCCACCTCTGGCTGGCCCCACAGTGGGGTGGGAATGGAGATTTTGCAGAAAACTTCCCCTGGAGTGGGGTGGGAATGGAGATTTTGCAGTATCCTTCCCCTGCCATGCCCACCAAGCCACACCACTCCCACCAAGCCACGCCCACAGAACCAGTAGTAAAAAAAAAATGAATTTCACCACTGATATGAAGGCATTGAAGATAAATTAACCTTCCTTTTTCAATTGAATTATTTAAGGAATTTAACATAAATGATCGTCTTTAAGAATAAACTATTAGAAAATACTGAGGATGTGACCTAAGCACATTTTGTTCCATTAATGTCATTTTTTTTCTGTTTCTCCCAATAGAAGCAATCTGCATTGAATTAATTTATAGAGTATGGATTTTAAAATACAGCTGTTTGCAAGAGGAAAAAAGTGATTAGAAAATAATCCCTTGGAATGCTTTGAAAGAGCTGAACTGCTCAGCGCAGGTTGTTTTTTTTTTTTTAGTGGAACAGACATAAATTCAGACAAGAAAAAGACAAGAATATTATTAGTTAAGCAGCATTCAGAGCATTCTAATTTTTAGCAAAAGCTTGAATAGGAACTACTGCATCCATTGTGGAATCTGCTTTTTCCTATTAAGGACAAATTTCATATCAAATTTCAGCTGTGGAATTGTAAGAAACCCCCGACTTTGTTGTTTTTGCAATAAACCCCACATGCTGCCACATGAATAAAACAACTGTGGAGAAAACAACTGTGTTACATAAATAGATTTGTAAGCCCTGGTATGTTTGATGCTGATTATGTCAGTTACTAAGTAATTCTTTAGCAATTGTTCATAAAAGCTGCTCAGCAGCATGAACTACTGGGACAAAGAGGAAAAGCAGAGATTAGTGAAACAAAAAAGAAATGGAACTTGTTAATCAACCGTACCTGTGTTAGCATCATTTCAAAACCAGGATTCCCACCACAAATTTGTTTACATATTATTGGAAGCCAGACCCAAATGTGAACATGACCGAAATGCTGTGAAAATTATTTAAGCATATGTCTCAGAAAACAAATACATAAAGCATGTATTTAGCCTGTCCATACTCCTCCTTGATGGTCAAATAACTATTATTTTTCCTGCAATACCTTTTTTCATTTAATGAGAAGCAGCTTTGAAGTATTATTCATCATAATGAAAGAGAAATGGAGGAGCTGATTAACCACATTTTTTGTAAGTTGCACCGTGTCTATTAACAATTTTTCCATCTACAGTGGAAAACATACAGTAAATAAAAAGCGATAGGTGGAGGGACTTATTGCATAAAATACACTCCTCAGAAAAACAAGGAGTCTTTTTCATTTCTTTTGATCAAATGTAAGTCTCTTGAGGCTGCTTTTGAAAAGATTTGTCAGAAGAACCTTGTATAATATCTCCATAAAACATATAGTTCAAATTGCCCAATTATGTCCTCTCATAGTATTGTTGTAAGTTTGTAAGTTTGTATGTTTAATTTTATTTATAGGCCACCCAATCCCGAAGGACTCCGGGTGGCTTACAGAAGGGAAAATAAAATAAAATAAAATAAAAATAAAAATAAGGCACAGATACATTCATTTCAGTCGGGGCTGGACCTCAACAATGAGGTCAACAGCCCCAGGCCTGCCGGAAAAGCCAGGTCTTGACAGCTTTTCTGAAGGCCATGAGAGTGGGTGAGGTCCGGATTTCTGGGGGTAGTTCGTTCCAAAGGGTCGGGGCAGCGACAGAGAAGGCTCTCCTCCGGGGATCTGCCAGCCGACATTGTCTGGCTGACGGCATCTGAAGGAGGCCAACCCTGTGGGATCTTACCGGCCGCTGGGAGGAGTGTGGCAGTGGGTGGTCTCGCAGGTATGCTGGTCCTAAGCCATGTAGGGCTTTAAAGGTAATAACCAACACCTTGAATTGCGTCTGGAGACCAATGGGTAGCCAGTGCAGCTCGCGGAGGATAGGTGTAACATGAGTGTACCTAGGTACATCCAATATCGCTCGCGCAGCTGCATTCTGGACTAGTTGCAGTCTCCGAACACTTTTCAAGGGTAGCCCCATGTAGAGTGCGTTGCAGTAATCCAGCCTTGAGGTGACTAGGGCATGAGTGACAGTTTGAAGTGCCTCCCGATCCAAGTAGGGCCGCAATTGGTGCACCAGGTGAACCTGGGCAAAGGCTCCCCTGGTCACAGCCGACAGATGATGTTCCAGTGTCAGCTGTGAATCCAGGAGGACCCCCAAATTGCGTGCCCTCTCTGAGGGGTGTAAGTTTTCGCCCCCCAGGATCAAGGATGGACTACGTGGGCTGTCCTTCGGGGGGGAACATCCATAGCCACTCAGTCTTGTCGGGATTGAGCACGAGTTTGTTTGCCCCCATCCAGATCCTAACAGCCTCCAGGCACCGGCACATCACGTCCACCGCTACACTGAGCTGGCACAGGGCAGAGAGATATACTGATGATACTTAACCCCGTGCTGTCGAATGTTGGAAGAAATGTCCATCTGGGTTCAGTTCCAAGTGGGAAGAGAGACACTGCAAACATGGAGATTGCTTGGAAAGATGTTTTTTTTTTTTTAAATGGTGGACAGAACCATATGGTTTAAGGTCCTGGGGGAAAAGGCACATGGAGTGGAGAAAGGGATATATTTATACACTCTCTTGGGCTCTGCCCTAGTTTCCTGTTCCTGTACAAGAAATGTATCCTATTGGCTGTCAGACTCCCAGGGGCCATGCAAGGGCAACTCTATAGGCTGTCCTGAGTCCCAAGCTTGGTTGAGCCTTGCTGGATGATGATGTAATCTTCCCAGGTTCCATGTGGTGAGATGGGTAAAGGGCTAATCCTACCTTTGTTGGATCTTGGCTAAGGGCATTTGCCTATGATTAGACCTAGCTATCTCTTTATCTCTTAAGTGCTGACATCTGCTGTGGGCTACTGAGGATGGTGGGGCTTTTAAGAGTGAGTCTGCTTCCTGCCTTAAAAAAACATGTGTAGGAAGTTATCACCCAGGCCTCTGCCAGAAAAATGAAATATCCTAGGAAATATTGAAAAGGCAGAATATTTCTCTGGATGTGAAAAGGGAAGAAACATGTTTTAAAAGACAGAATAGCTGCCTGCAGCTTCCTGCCCATCCCCCTTTGTCAATGAGCCATTAAAGCCTGAGCTAGTCCACTTTACATAATAAGAGTTCTCCCCTTCAGCTTCAGAGTGATGGGATAAAGGCATAATATTTGCCCTTTTACCCAACTCGCCACATGGCATCTGAGAACTCAACCAAACCTGGATTCAAAACGCAGCCTAGAGAGTTGCCCCTGCATGGGCCCATGGGAGTCTGACAACCAATCAGAATACAAGCTCAAGATCAAAGGCCAGAGAGGGCATAAAACTCAGCTTCTCTTCCTTCCTTGCCTTCCCTTCTCTTCTCCACCAACATTGAAGCATGTGATCACCTTTTCTGTTCAGGACTCAAGCCATGAGGTCCTGTCCACCATTAAAACTATCTTTCCTAGCAGCCTCCATGTCTCCAGTGTCTTTTTCCCCACTTGAAGCCGAACCCAGAAGGACATTTCTTCCAACACGTTTCTCCATTTCTCATCCAGGACATATAATATTCTGCCTTTTTCAATATTTCCTAAACTATTTCATTTTTGTAGGAGGGGGTTTAGTAACTGCCTACAGTATCTCTCAGTCTCCACTTCAAACATATTCTTATTTGGCATCTCTTTATGATATCATTCCCTTCTCAAAGGGATTGTGCATCCTCACTTAAGGACAGATTCCTTGATTTTGGTTTTAAAATCCAAAAGCAGATAACTACAGAAGATATACCATGAGTTTCAGAATTGTTATAGTAGATTAATTTCTGAAGTTTATTTTTTAAATAAACACATGGCTATTGTTTAAATACATAGTAATCAAATGTACTACTACTTGACTACATGCCCTGTGTGTCATAGCCTCCGGCTACTATAGAACTTGATTCGTGTCTTATGTAACTTCTATAGTATAAGGAGTTAAATAAAGAAAGCAATGAAAGCAAGCCACTCTCTAATGTGAGAGGAGAGTGATTTAATATTAATCTTCTCTTTGAATAAGAATCTGTTCTCAAAAGTCTAAGAAAGATGGAAAACAGGAAAACTTACCGTATATTTAAAATGCTTATTCTTATCATTATTTTCCAGTTCAATTAGATATTTTTAGGTATAGACTATTCAAAAAAAGAATATTAAGCTGGTCCAAATGATTTTTCCTTGTCTTGTTGATTCTCTTGTTTAGATGAAGAGGAAGAAAAAAAAGGGCCACAATTGATTTCTTAGATAGAAAGATAGAAAATAACTACTTTTAGCTATAAACTGATTTAATATGCTATTTTGTGCATTCCCAGTTAACTTTGGATTTGGAGCTAGGAATCAACTTCCCTTTTTTTTATACACATCTTCTAAAAGCAGACCTGAAACAGTTTGCAATATCTAATTTTTTTCTGCAATGGTTTTTTAGTATACATAAGCATTCAAAAACAGAGCTACAAACTCCTGATAAGCATTAGTAGGAGTGTATATATTTGGGTTAAGCTGGGAGTTCCTACCCCATTATTGCTCAATCAGCTTCCTAGTTAAATTACTGCCTGGGAGTATTCCTCAAATCTCTGTTTACTGGGATATTTTAGTGTTGTGCCTTGAAGAAAGGAGATAAGGAGAAGCTTTCAAATGCATTCCTATCATAATAGATGTGGGCTTGTCCCAAGTCATAGTGATACCAGCTCATGTGAGAGACTATATGCTAGAAGTTATGTATTGAATATACATATATATAGTTGTGTTAACTCCCTGCTAAAATGAAACTGGGGATGTGGTGGGTCAGTGGCTAAGACGCTGAGCTTGTCAATCAGAAATTTTGGCAGTTCGAATCCTTAGCTCTGCGTAACGGAGTGAGCTCCTGTTACTTGTCCCAGCTTCTGCAAACCTAGCAGTTTGAAAGTACCTAAAAATGCAAGTAGAAAAATAGGGACTACCTTTGGTGTGAAGGTAACAGGGTTCTGTGCACCTTCAGCGTTTAGTCATGCAGGCCACATGACCACCGAGATGTTTTTGGACAGCGCTGGCTTTTTGGCTTAGAAATGGAGATGAGCACCGCCCCATAGAGTCAGGAATGACTAGCACATATGTGCGAGGGGAACCTTTACCTTTATCTAAAGTGAAACTAACCTTTGGATGACCCTAATTGTTAACTCCAACTGTTTTGGAGGGAAACTTTGAACATTAATATTTGGGCGGGCTTTTTCATGTGTCATGATTGGTTAAGGCCCTATGGGCCCAGAGTATAAATTATAGGCAATTGCCTGCTGTTCCTCAGTTCAAGTTTGAATCAATAAATGCTGTTGTGTCTATGTTGGTCTGCTTCTTGCCTACTAAAGTCCACTACACAATACTAGATCTTATTTTCAGCTCAGAACAATTATTTGTGATCTGTATGCAGACAACATTAACATCAATCTATTGTCATGGACAAAGTATCTATCTGTTCACTTTTAGATTTATGTTCATAACTGATTTTTATAGAGATAAAAAAACTAACTTGGTTCTAAGCAGGTGATTGGGAAAAATTTCCCTGGGCTTATGAGACAGCACTATGGTGCATCTGGTTGATCTTTGGAATGCAAAGTAATTAGTATAATAAGTAATTAGTACATATAGCATATGTAGATAATGCTTGATTTGTTTTGATATGCAGAAAATTTATGGGTAGTAATAACTGAAAAGATGAATGTTTCAGTAATACAGCCTAGATAATTACAAGCAGAATGCCTCCAAGAATCTCAAATGCCACACAGATTATGAGGGTTGAAAAACAGCTTAAGCACCCGGTGCCATTATGTGAAGCATGAGTGAGAAGTGACATCTGTTTTGGCTTGGGGTAGCTGTTGACTTCTATGTTCAGAAAAGCATACATGCCTTTTTATGCTCTATCTCTTGATCAGTTAGACAAAATCTTTCTTACAAGTGAAGTTAGAAAAATTTTGGGCTTGGAAATTTATGCTGCAACTCTAAATAAATATTTTTGAACATATTTGGTACCTGGGTAAATGTACATAGGGTTGCTCCCATCAATAATTCTGCTCTCATCAATAATTAAATGATACAAGATAACAGGAATAAGAATAAACATGAATAAGAACATGGGAAATGGGTACAAATAAATGGGGACACTAGGACAGGAACGTTAGACACACTGGTGCGCTTATGCACACCTCTAGTGACCTCTTAGGAATGGGGTGAGGTCAACAGTAGACAGTTTAAGGTTAACGTTATGGGGGTTTGAGGATGTAACAACAGAGTCAGGTAGTGCATTCCAGGCATTGATCACTCTGTTACTGAAGTCGTATTTTCTGCAATCGAGTTTGGAGTGGTTTACCTTGAGTTTGTATCTATTGTGTGCTCATGATTTGAAGCCCCATTGACAATTAGGATGTTGTAGCAGATAATTTTGTATACGATGCTTAGGTCAGACCATAGTTTTATGTTGTCCAAGACCAAAATTTCAAGCCTGGTGGCATGAGGTATTCTATAGTGAGCAGAGGAGTGGAGTACTTTTCTTGTGAAATACCTCTGGACTAGCTCAATTGTTTTAATGTCTGATATACAGTGCGGATTTAGTATTTTTATGGAATGACTATTACCGTATTTTCACGACCATAAGGTGCACCGAATTATAAGGCGCAGTATCAGTTAATGGTAAATTTTCAAACTTTTTTCATATATAAGGCGCACCGGATTACAAGGCGCACATTTTTTTTGCAACATTCATCCGCGCAACTTTAGCAAACAAACAAATTACTAACGAAATCGCGCGATCGCGGGGTTTACTGGCAGGTGCTCAATTTGCAAACATTTTTCACGGATCGGCGTAGCCTTTAAACGCAGCCTAAAAAGAATTAAAACAGTAAAAAAATACAGAGAAAAATCAGTCACTTTTATTAAACTTTTAAACAGCTTTATTTTATAGTCGGCTCTATTCATCTTCCATGAAACCTCCGAACTCTTCGTCCTCCGTATCGGAGATCATCAATTGGGCGATGGCAGCATCCAGCAAACCCGAATCCGTATGGCCCATATCTTCATCGTCAGAGTCATCAGTTTCGATACTCTCGATGCCGTCGCTGGTCAGTCCAGGAATGATGTCGGCCTTCGTGAACCCTCGGATGACAGTTCTGGCGGATACTTTATGCCAGGCATCCACTATCCACTGGCACATGTCAAAATCGCCAACAAAAAAAACGCCCAAACAATCCCCTAGTCTAAACAACGTAGGCGAATCCACTTCAACCCATTTTTGTTTGGGAAAGGCGCGCGCGCCAGCAGTGCACTATTTCTCAAGGGGAAGGGGGTGACATCAGGAGACCACAAAGCAAACAAATTGCCTCCCCCTCCCTCCCCATTTTTCCACGCGAAATTCCTTCGATGCGTAATCCCTGCTCTGCGGGGTGAGACTCTTTGTTAAAAGATGTCCATTTTCAAGTGCAACACTTGGGGTTGGGTTCTAGAAGCTGGACAAAGGCGTATTCATGCGCACGCTAAGTAAAACTCGGAAGCAATGAGATAAGAATTTCCCGAATGGAAGGGGAATGTGAAACCTTTTAGGAAGGTGAAGGGTGGAATTCAACTGAAACACTACCGTCTTGCTTGTCCTTACGGCAGGAAAAGGGGGTAAAGGTCATGATAATAGCGTAAAATCGGGAGGGACAGACCCGAGGGACGTGTGCGTGCCTGCTCGCGGTCATTCGATTGCGAGCTTCATGTTTGTTGCTGCGCAATGTGAAACAGAAATTGTTTTGAGATCCCTTCAATACTCAAGGTTCATATAAACGGTAAATTTTCAAACTTTTTTCATATATAAGGCGCACTGGATTACAAGGCGCACTGCCGGTTTTTGATCAAATTTTAGGATTTTCAGTGCGCCTTATGGTCGTGAAAATACGGTATATCTTTAATTTCATTTATACATAGTACTTGTTTAGCAACCACAACTGGAACCAACAACCTGGTCATTAAATGAAATGGTTGCTAAATGAAATCACAACTATGCTTATAATCTTACTTCAGCTTTCCTTGCCTTGACTGAACTATGAAGGTTGCCAATGCAAGAATTGCTCGCCAAGTTAGTTTTCCATTATCATCATAATGGCAAACAGTTGCTCAATGGGGCAGTTGCTAAACAAGAACTATCTCTAATTGTCAGAGTTAATTCAGAATGAGTTTGGTAGTACCTTTTTTATTAATAAATGTTACCAAAAAGCATACATTTTCATTAGCTGCAGTATTTGTATTTGTATTTGCCTTTATTTGTATGCCGCCCTTTTCCCTGAAGGGACTCAGGGCGGCTCACAATTCAAAAGGGAGGGGGAAAACGACAAACAGTAAACAATACAACATATTAAAAGAGAAAAAAACGCAACAATCACACCATTCGAGTGTGTGCAGTAGCTTACAAAAGCTTTTCTTTAATAAAAGCTTGTCTTTTTTGGTCAGAGAAGATGCTACCAGAATTCTTATGATTTTTTTTTTGCCACCATAGAATAATAATGCTTCCCCCTGAATTAAATGTTTGTTAATAGTATAACAACTATAAGGCTATAACTACAATTACAACTACCACTTACTGTCTTTCATTGTTATTCACATACCTTAATCAAAAGCTATTTTTTTGCCACCAATATATGACTAGTCTTGAAATATGTATAATTAAACCTTATCTAGGAGTTTATTTTAAATTATGTCAACATCTAAAGAATGTTACTGAAGGCTTGTGGAAGTTCTGCATTCTTTGGCAAAAAAAATCAAAAGATTTTAATTGGTCTGTTATACAGGATCATTGTCAGACTGTACAACTAATTTATATTTCTCTTATTTTCCTTATCCCTGTTAGGACAATACATTCTATATTTTCCTCACATACAAATTAACTAGCCTAGCGACTTTCAGAATGAATTTCAGCAATGGAATATATGCCATAAATATGAGATAAGTAAGTATAGGTTTCATAGCAAACATATTAAGAGAGTAATGTTACTGAAATGCTTTTGTAATATAACAATTAAAAATGCATGTTGCATCAGAAATTGCCATGTAAAACCACATTTAAATCAGAATTTCAACAAGAAGAACAATTTTATTTCTTTTCTATAAGTAGTTAAACATATGTTAGCTTTGATAAAATTCAAACCTGATAACCAAAACCAGTTAACTTGACTTTAGTTTTTAAGCAGACTCCCAGCAATTTTCCATGTAAATGTTATAACTGTGCAGTTCTTGGTGCTCCATCAGCTTGTTTTTTTTTTACTTGTAGATGTTTCATTACCCAATTAGGTAATAACAAAATAACAGAGTAACAAATTTGGAAGGGACTTTGGAGGTCTTCTAGTCCAACCCCCTACTCACGCAAGAAGCCCTATACCATTTCAGAAAAATGGTTGTCCAATCTCTTCTTAAAAACTTCTAGTGTTGGAGCATTCACAATTTCATAATATATGTTGGCCTTGATGGCACTTATGATGTTACCTGGTTGGGTAATGAAATGTCTGCAAGCAAACAACCAAACTTAGGGAGAATGAAAGCCTCCATAATTTGGGCGCGTCTTATAAATCGAATACAGCATTTTTAGCCTCCCGAAGCCCCGCCCCTTCATCAAATGGCCGTGCATACCCTTATGGAGGCTTTCAGAGAGTTCCTGGGGCCTGGGGAGGGCAGAAATGAGCAAAAAATTGACCGTTTTTTGTCTCCCTCCCCCAGTCCCCAGCAGCACTCTATAAGCCTCCATAAGGCTATGCATGCAATTTTTTTGACAAAAAAACGTGCTGTTTTTGGGAGGTTTACAGAGTGCAAAACATTTTTTTTCCTTTTGGAAAGCTTTTTAACTAATTGATGAGAATTACATTGATCAAGTGCTGTGCCAGCAGAAACAAAGTCTTAGATGCTGCAGATTGTCAACGATTTTCTTCTCCAGCACATAGATAAATACACCTGGAAACATCTTGGATGGGATTGCACTTCCTAATTTTAAGACTGGTGTGCAGCTTGGGGTCCTTCTGGACCCCAACCTACTACCTACCTACTCTCTCTGTCCCCTTACCTACCTACTGTATTTCTCTCTCTCTCTCTCTCTCTCTCTCTCTCTCTCTCTCTCTCCCTCTATCTTCCTACCTACTCTCTCTCTGTCCCTAACTACCTACTGTATTTCTCTTTCTCCCCCTCTTTCTACCTACGTACCTACCTACTTACTCTCTCTCTCTCCGTACCTATCTACTGTATTTCTCTCTCTCTCTATTTCTCTCTCTCTATCCCTCTACCTACCAACCTACCTACTCTCTCTATTCCCCTCCCTCCCTATCTACTATATTTCTCTCTCCATCCCTCTATTTCTCTTTCTCTATCCCTCTAGCTACCTATCTACACAAGAAGCTCTTCCATTTACACTAGGAAGTCCCATCCTTTTACTTGTTACACCTTGTCTATCCCAAGACAAGACAAAACAAGGCAGGACAGGACACAGCAGGCGGACAGGACAATGCAGGAAAGGGCAAGGCAAGGCAGGGCAGGGCAGGGCAGGGCAGGGCAGGGCAGGGCAGGGCAGGGCAGGGCAGAAAAGGGCAGAAAAGGGCAGAAAAGGGCAGAAAAGGGTAGGGCAGAAAAGGGCAAGGCAAGGCAAGGCAAGGCAAGGCAAGGCAAGGCAAGGCAAGGCAAGGCAAGGCAAGGCAAGGCAAGATAAATAGATTTTGTGAAAGAATAGTCCTAGAGCATTTTATCTTCTTCATTTACTATTACTTGGTCTGTTTTGTTTTCCTACCAGTTCCTGCTTTCAGGAAAATAGTATTTCTTTCAGATATTCCAATGCATCATTGTTGTATTATTGATATTATGTTATTATTTATAGCAATTACACTTAAACCTATATACCACCTCACAGTGCTTTACAGTAAGGTGACCAGATTTTCAGATTGGAAAAGAGGGACACCCTTTACCGGGGGGGGGGGGGGCTTGATTAAAAAAAATTTTTTTGTCAAAAGGTCACCCCAGGACACTGAAACCAGCATAAATACGAATCTGTTGCCAAACAAAATTTTGATCACGTGACCATGAGGATGCTGCAACGGTCGCTAAGTGTGAAAAATGGTCGCAACGGTCGCTAAGTGTGAAAAATGGTCGCAAAAATGGTCCTTCCTCCCTCCTTCCATCCTCTTCTTTCCTCACTCACTCCCTTCCTCCTTTTTTCTCTTCCTTCCTCCTTCCATTCTTTATACGATATAAAATTCAATGAGGGTGAAACACACCAAATCTGGCAAAGCTGCCTTGCACCAACCTGGCCTGCCCATAGAATAGCAGCCACTTTGAGACACATAAACCTGGTCTGAACATATTGCATCACAAAGATTTGCAAAGATCACATTTGCAAAAAGGAACATTTCTTGTAGTAAATACATTTTATAAACAATTTAAAAGTAAAAATCCCCCCAAAATAATAAAAAAGGTATTCTATAAATAAAAGAAATCCTTAAAAACCATTGTTAAGTATTACACCAGCAATAATTTATACTGTCACCATTTCAAACTATCATCAGAAATATGAATCTGTTGCCAAACATCAACATTTTGATCGCGTAACCATGAGGATGCCACAACGGTCGCTAAGTGTGAAAATGGTCGCTAAGTGTGAAAAATGGTCATCAGTCACTTTTTTCAATGCCATTGTAACTTTGGTCACTAAATGTTTTCCCCCTCCTCGAGACTCCTCACTTCTTCCTTCATTCCTCTTGCTTATCTACCTTCACCTTATCTGTCTTCTGCTCTTTCCCTCTCTTCCTTCCTTTCTCCTTCCATCCTCTCTTCTTTCCTCACTCACTCCCTTCCTCTTTTTTTCTCTTCCTTCCTCCTTCCATTCTTTCAGCTTCATTTCTTTTGCCTATCTACCTTCTCTGTCTTTCTGCTCTTTCCATTTCTTCGCTTCTGTTCCTTCCTTCTTCCCTCCTTTCCTATTTCTTCCTTCTTCCTTCCTTCTGCCTATCTACCTTCACCTTCTCTGTCTTTCTACTCTTTCCCTGTCTTCCCCTTTCCTCCCTCCCTCCCTTCTTTGCTTTCTAGTTCCATCTTTTCTTCTTTCCTCTCTCCCTCTTTTTCTTTTTTCCTTCCTTCCTCCTTCCTCTTGCCTATCAACTTTTTTATTTTTTTTTGTTACATAGACGACACATACCCACAACAATAAAAACAAAACAAAAAGAAAAAAACCCATCATCACATATAGCATGTCATTTGGTTACAAGTGTTTTAACATTTATCATTCTTATACATTTATTATTTCATTTAATAGGTTATAATATACAGTTTGGGTTGCTTTGTTTACCATCCCTTCCTCCTGTTATAACACCACCTTATTTTCCCTTTCTTTTCTCCCTTCCTCCCTTCTCTACTTTCTTCCTTCCTGCTCTCCTTTCCCTTCCTTCTTCCCTTACCTTTCTCCTACTCCTGCTCTTCCTCTTCCCCTTTCTACCCTCTCTCCCCCTCTTTCTCTCCTTTCCATCCTCCTCTCCTTACCTCTTTCTTCTTTCCATCTTCCTTTCATTCTCTCCTCCTTTCTCCCTTTCTCCCAACTCCCTTTCTGGGAGTTGAAGTCCACACACTTTCAAGTCTCCAAGGTGGAGAAAGACTGATCTATCTAATTAATATAATTATTTCTCCCTCTCTTTTTCACTCTCTTTCCAGCGCACACACGCAAATGCATAGGGCAGCCCACCTCACACACAGGTAACTCCGGGCGCCTTGCGGGAAGAGGACAGCCTACCACTCACCCACGCAGGGGGGGGGGCAGGATTTCGCCAAGAAGGGTTAACTTTCCTGCGAAAGGGGCCGGCAGCCTCTCAGCTCTTCCCGGCTGGGAAGACCTCCCCCCACTTCCACTCCTGCGACCCTCCTCCCGCCTCCTCGGAGCTTCAAGCAAGCTAACTGGGAAGGCTGGGAAAGAAGAAGAAACGGAGGCGCGAGGTCAGCGGTCCTTGGGGGCGCGGCGGAAGCCCTTCAAAAGCGCTCCTTTCCCGGCTCTGCTGCCGTTGCTGCTGCTGCGGGCGGAAGGGGAGGAGGAGGAGGAAGAAGATAAAGCGGCGGGGCGGTCCCTGCAGCCGCCGACACGGGAAAGGTGCGCTTTGACAGGGCTCCCACAGCCCTGCCAAAGCGCCCATTTCCCGGCTCGGCTGCCATTGCTGCTGCTCATGGCAGAAGGGGAAGAGGAGGAGGAGGAAGAGAAAGCGGTGGGGAGGTCCCTGCAGCTGCCGACGCGGGAAAGGTGCGCTTTGACAGGGCTCCCACAGAGGACTCCTGCCTCTTCGTGTATGGGATCGCTGCCTCCGAGAGCGTGGGAGCGGCCGCGAGGAGTCCGTTCGTGCAGCACCCCAACCTGCGGCAGGAGGAGAGGTTGGGGCGCTGCACGAACGGACTCCTCGCGGCCGCTCCCACGCTCTCGGAGGCAGCGATCCCATGCACGAAGAGGCAGGAGGAGAGGTTGGGGCGCTGCACGAACGGACTCCTCGCGGCCGCTCCCACGCTCTCGGAGGCAGCGATCCCATGCACGAAGAGGCAGGAGGAGAGGTTGGGGCGCTGCACGAACGGACTCCTCGCGGCCGCTCCCACGCTCTCGGAGGCAGCGATCCCATGCACGAAGAGGCAGGAGAAGAGGTTGGGGCGCTGCACGAACGGACTCCTCGCGGCCGCTCCCACGCTCTCGGAGGCAGCGATTCCATACACGAAGAGGCAGGAGGAGAGGTTGGGGCGCTGGCAGCTGCCCCGCAGACAACTTCCACACGCTTCAGGAGCTTCTGCCGAGCGACAGGAGCCCCGGAAGCGCGTGGAAGTTGTCTGCGGGCAGCTGCCGCTGCGTCCACGCTCTCGGAGGCCCAGAAGCGAGGGGACGTTCTCTGCTGGCGGCGCCGCTCCCCCGACCTCTCTTCCTTCCGCGGCGAATCCCATGGATTCACGAACGGACTCCACGGAAGGAAGAGAGATTGGGACAGCAGCGGGGAGGCCCAGAAGCGAGGAGACGTTCTCTGCTGGCGGCGCCGCTCCCCCGATATCTCTTCCTTCCGCGGCGAATCCCATGGATTCACGAACGGACTCCACGGAAGGAAGAGACATCGGGACAGCAGCGGGGAGGCCCAGAAGCGAGGGGACGTTCTCTGCTGGCGGCGCCACTCCCCCGATATCTCTTCCTTCCGCGGCGAATCCCATGGATTCACGAACGGACTCCACGGAAGGAAGAGACATCGGGACAGCAGCGGGGAGGCCCAGAAGCGAGGGGACGTTCTCTGCTGGCGGCGCCGCTCCCCCGATATCTCTTCCTTCCGCGGCGAATCCCATGGATTCACGAACGGACTCCACGGAAGGAAGAGACATCGGGACAGCAGCGGGGAGGCCCAGAAGCGAGGGGACGTTCTCTGCTGGCGTCCGCCGCTCCCCCGACCTCTCTTCCTTCCGCGGCGAATCCCATGGATTCACGAACGGACTCCACGGAAGGAAGAGAGGTCTGGTCTGGGCAGCACGCACAGAGCGGGAAAGGCAGCACCAAAGCCTGGCCGCGAGCGAGGGAGCGCGCGGCGAGCAGCGACGCCGGGCTGCTTCCTCCTCCGCCGCGTGCAACGCTGGGCTGCTTGCCTTCCCCCCTCCTCCTCCTCCTCCGCGAGCAACGCAACGTGGGGCTGCTTGCCTTCCACCCCTCCTCCTCCTCCGCCGCGTGCAACGCCGGGCTGCTTGCCTTCCCCCCTCCTCCTCCGCGAGCAACGCAACGCCGGGCTGCTTGCCTTCCACCCCTCCTCCTCCTCCTCCGCGAGCAACGCCGGGCTGCTTCCCCCTCCTCCCCCTCCTCAGCCGCGAGCGAGGGAGCACGCGGCGACCAGCAACGTCTCCTCCCCCCAGCGCCTCCCGATTCCCACGGTACCAAATTAATTAGACAATACAAAACATACTCACCACCAGTGAGTAAGCGCAGCAGCTGCAACCACAACAAGAAAGAAAGACGAAATAAAATGGAGAACTCGCGCATGCGTCCTCAGCTAAGGAGTCCAGCCAATCAAATTAGTGAGCGGCAGGCTGGGCTGGCTTAAATTTGTAGGTAGCATAGAACGAAACGATGAGCCAGCCCAGCAGCTGATGGGCGGGAGCTGCCAGCGCCAAAAAAAGCGTGCCTTTTTAAAAAGCGGGCGGGACGCGGGAATATGTATCAAAAGGCGGGGGTGTCCCGCCAAAAGCGGGACGTCTGGTCACCTTACTTTACAGCATTCTCTGAGTGGTTTACCATATTGAGGGCAATATGCTATAATTACCATATTACAGCATATTGCTCCCAACAATATGGGTCCTCATTTTACCAATTCGGAAGAATGGAAGGCTAAGTCGAGCCCCATCAGGACTTATTATATATTTATGATTATTTCACAACAATGTGAGATCATAACTGGCAGTTCTTTAGCCAATGTTGACCTTCATATGCATCAAATTATTTTCATATCATTTTCCTGAGCAATCTATTTTTCTTTCATATATTTGTTGTGGGATTTGTTCGTTCAATATTTGATGAAAATGTCTCAAAGCACACCTTCCACCCTGGTTTCTTTTGTATTCAAACTGTGTTCATATTCACTTTTGATCCAAATTCTTGTTTTAAAACCACGTCTGCCTCATTTCTTAAATAACTCTTTCAAAATACACTCTACTTTGCTTTTATGCTTTATTTTCAGTTTGGAAAATGAAATCCAACGTTCATTTTCAGGTAGCTACTCTTGATTTTTTAATATTCACACATCCTTATCTTATTCTCTGTTCATTATGGAGGCATATATTAAGTATTTGATTATTTTCCTGCATTTTTATTATTTATTGATTGCATATGTTAAAGTTGCCCAATTTGGAAGGAAGGTTGACTGATGCTACAATATAGAAATATATAATAAAAGAAAAAAATAAGTTATTTTCTGAGATGTTTTTGTATTTTTACTACTCTCTCCAATTTTTTTTTATTCTTAGTGTTTCCCCAAAAGTGCAAGGTCTACTTTTCCCCCAAATCAACTAAGTGCTGATCCATTTGTTTGTGACAATATATTGAATTGACTGACTGGCTTGCCACTTGAACCATGACATCATGGGTTGAGACAGAATGACTAGCCCCTAATCACCAGCCATTATTCTATGATTCTATGCCTTTAAGTAAGAAAAGTGGGAATTGTTTTGAACTAGCAGTTTCTGGTGCCCTCTGGTGGAAACTGAATTTATTTTTTGTATTAGCTATTCCAAACAAGGTTTTTATCTTGATTTTGCAAGGAGTCCATGTTATCTGGAGTTCTGTAACTAAGTTCTGAAACTCTGAATAATACTTGTGTGTTTACAGAGATGGAATTTTATATTTCACTCTCTTCTGATTATATCTGCAAATACCTCAGTGCCCAAATGAGCAAAAGATCTGCTCAGGCATGAATAAGCTTTTACTATTTCATACATTTCCATTACCTAATGTTTACAAACATATTTGGCACTATTCAGTCTAGGTGCTGATGACATTTGAAGGAACATAGAAATAAAGAAGGTTATGTCATAATTTATGGGGGAAAAAAGCAACTCCATTCAGCCAACTGAATATATTTGTGTTTGGAATTCTGTGAATGCCTAGTAAATGAAGATAAAGCTGTATATTATAGTAATTTAAGTAAACAATACTTGGGATAGCATAACTTATTAATCTTAAATGCCCATTTAAGTTTCTATTTTTACATATTTTTTTCATTCAAGAATGCAATTTTAATAGCAGCCAGGATTGTATAAGTAATCCTGGAAAAATGAAGAAACTCCTACTGATGACAATATAATCAAATAATACTGGAATGCACAGAAATGGTAGGTTAAACCTAAAAATCAAAGAAGAAGAAGACGTGGAATGTTTTATGACATGGGAATTTTTTCAGATGGCTAGTTGATAGATACAGAAGTTAGATGAGTGGATATGTGAAAATATAGACTACATGGGAAAGAAAAATTGATAAGTAAATACTTTGAAGGTTATATAATTAATGTCAATATGAAAGACAGTATACTTTTTAATAACAATTGATATTACCTAATGTACTGTTTGCATGTTGAAATGATTATAATGATTATGATGATGTTTATATCTTCACACTTTGGATATCTTGAAAGCACACTGTTCAATGTAGAAATTGAATTTACGATACAAAAACAATAAAAAATATTAAAACTAAGAAAAAAAGAATGCACAAATCAAAAGACATCCAACAACTGATAGCAAATAATTCCAAACAATTCAGTATTCCATATGGTTTACATTTGGATTTAATAAAGTAGTCATGAGATACAATTTGGTGTGGTAGTTAAGGAGTCAGGCTAGAAACAGGAAGTCTGATTTCTAGTTCCACAAAGCCCGCTTGGTGACCTTGAGCTAGTCACTATCTCTCAGGCTTAGGAAGGAGTCAATGGCAAAGTAATTCTAAAAAACCTTGACAGGAAAACTGCAGGGAGTCATCCAGGGAGTTTCTGAAAACTGGTCATGATGAATGGGGGGGAAAGTGAATCCATTGAAATTCAGTCAGAAGTCTGTGGAATAACCAAACTGTAACTAACTTAAGAGTTATAAACTGAGATTAGCTCATGATTTATCTAACAATCTCTCTCTCTCTCTCTCTCTCACACACACACACACACACACAATATATATATATATTGTGTGTATATATATATATATTGTGTGTATATATATATATATTGTGTGTGTATATATATATATATATATATATATATATATATATATATATATATATATATATATATATATATATATATATATATATATATATATATATATATATATATATATATATATACTTAAAGTCACAACCCCTGGTATGCCCAAGTATGGGAGGAAGGTCACACTTCCACTCTCTGTCATTAGGCTCGTCACAAGAGACCATCCAGACAGAAACCCAATATTTTTTACTGTTGCCTTTTTGTTACATTTGCTATATTTATGCTGATAAATAAATAAAGGGAGACTAGTATAGATCTATTTCAAGCTATTTAGCTCTCATCAGCTAGCCATACCCAAGTTTGGGAATCGAACCTGTGCTTGGGTATGGCTAGCTGATGAGAGCTAAATAGCTTGAAATAGATCTATACTAGTCTCCCTTTATTTATTTATCAGCATAAATATAGCATATATATATATATATATATATATATATATATATATAGATAGATAGATAGATAGATAGATAGATAGATAGATAGATAGATAGATAGATAGATATAGATATATAGATATATAGATATATAGATATATAGATATATAGATATATAGATATATAGATATATAGATATATAGATATATAGATATATAGATATATAGATATATAGATATATAGATATATAGATATATAGATATATAAATAAATAAAAATAAATACCTGGGCAATGCCAGGTTATCGGCTAGTATATTATATAAACATGAATGTGCATGTAAACCCAGAAATAAGTTGTATACTCTTGCAACACTTTGAAAACCGTTATACTGCATAATTATTGTATGGGCAACAATCAATGAATCTTTTTGCCACAGCAACTTGTATTCTCTTTCTGATATCATACAAATAGGACTAGCAAATCCTGGATGAAAAAATCCAGATACATAAAGATGTAATGAATACGGAAAACTCCACTGGATTCTGGCAGCCTAGATACTTTGAAGTGGTTGGTGTTCACAGGTCAATCTAATAAAATGCATCAGAGTGAAACCTAAGACAGACCATTACCCAATAAACAAACATTTATACTGAAGACCCAATAGGCACAGTGGGTGAGTATGTACTCAATTTGTAATGGAAATACCTTCTATATAGTATTTTTAAAGTATTTATTTTAAACCAATATCAGCAATGAAGTACAGCTGGAAAATTAACAATTCTTGAACAATCATAAAATGTGAAGTTTCCAAATAGCACTTAGACTTATATACCACTCCACAGTGCTTTACAACCCTCTCCAAACAATTTACAGAGTCAACATACAGCCTCCAACAATCTGGGTCCTAATTTTACCAGCCTCGGACGGATGGAATGCTGAGTCAACCTTGAGCCGGTCAGAATCGAACTGGCGAACTGCTGGTAGTCAGCAGAAGTAGCCTGCACTGCAGCACTGCATTCTAACCACTGCGCCACCACAGCTCTGTATTCTCTAATATATTCTAATACATTATTAATGACTTAATGATTTCGTACCCAATTTCTAATCAAGGCACATCTCTATTAAGCTACATTTTAAAAAAAATTAGCACGTTGAAATAAACAACAGAAAAAGAAAAGATATAAATAATAAACCTTAAAAAAATAACAATTAAATGCTATAAAAATTGTAATATGAAATGTTCAAAGAACCATATCAGTTATAGAAACCTCTGAAAAGTCACAAAAATTATATTTTCTCACAGAGAAAATACACACATACATATCACGAAGAAGATTGGACCATGTGATGGATTTATGGGTGTGGGGATAAGATCATGAACTTTCAACTGGGTGGAATCCCAGGAAGCTTTTAGATTTGGGATTCCACAGTTTGTTGCTAACATGTCTGTCTTATTGCCTTGGACTCTGATTTAATTCTGCATGATATTTGGAATGCTGACAGATACCTAAATATATTTCATGGTATTTGTGGTCTTTCTCAGATTATCAGCAGGGCATGTACCAGGAGTACTGAGAACAAAACTAAAAGCCAGACTGGACAGGAAAAACTAGCTTCCATGCAGAAGAATCAAGTGAGTAGGGTTTTTAAAAATATCATTATAGATCACAAAAAAAATGAAACTCTGAGAACTTCTCTAGATGCCCCCCCCCCGAATTAAACCAATGTATTAAAAGAAAGCATACACCCTGACATGAGTGAATTTTTTGCAGAACTAGCAAACCCATGCAAGTGCTTTAGGTGTTGCATGCAAGTGCTTTAGGCGCGTGCAAGCACAAAGCATGCGCTCACCGAACCAGTTGTTATACTGGCAATATCCCACCACTGCTAGAAGTCACACAGATCAGGTCAAGAAACCAAACAGGCTAATTGAAAGATGCTTAAGTAAATACATGAATTTAGAAATATAAGGATATAACGACACTGATATTTACCCGAAGCTTTCTCATACTATAGGCAGCAATCTTAGGTTCCTTGCAATATAATATATATATTCCAAGTTGATACTGCTTAGATCTTAATAAATACTTTCATTTTTATGCCATTGCCTTCTGATAAATGAACATCAGAGGTATGGTAATTCTAATATAATCAAACATCAAAGTCAGTCTGTTGAATTGAACTATGTATCTCCATACTCATCAAATGCAAATAAAAGCCTTTTTTAAAATTTGTGTGAGAATTGTGTGCGCAGAGCTTAAGTAGGAAGTAGTTGATTTGACCAGTGTATAGGTAATTCTTCTACTAACTAAAACCATGCGATTTAAGAGACATGGAATGTTCATTAGGATATAAAAATAATAATAATTCTCCCATTTCTTTCTTCTGTTAAGCTTACCTTAATAATAATTGGTAACATTTTGTTCTGCTCCTACCAGCTGCAGGCAAAGTGTACATAAACTGAAGTTTCACTGATTTATATTTGAATGAAAAGACATCATGAAAATTTTATTTACTGCCTGCTTTTATAGAACTAGACTGAAGGCCTTTCTTGCCTTGAGGAAGAGGGTTTAGACCTCAAACTGCACATAAACATAAATATTTTTGACAGTGGTTGCCAAAAGCTCAGTTACAGGACCACACCAGAAGTAGGTGTAACCACTAATGCTAAGAAAGTCACAGGTTTCGCTACACGCAATCTTTATGGATATGGAAAGAGCAAAAACCTAAAGAAAAGGAGCAGTTCAGCACAACTGCTAAAATACTCCTTTTATCAATTTTAATGCAGTGTGTGACAAATTCAAAAACTAAATTGTCACTGTGCGACAAATTCAAAAACTTTTATTAATCCCTAGTGGAGATTGTGTGGCTTTTAAAAAATCTTTTTGAAAGACACTGTTCTATGGATTGAACTCATATCTACTAACCTTAACCGGTGTTATTATGTTCTGTTCTTTTACAGGTAAAAGTTTGAGTCAAAGAAAACCAACACGTGCATTTTCTCCAAGACGATTGTACTGTAACTAAGACAACTGAACATTGATTTCTAGTATCAGCAAGAGATAATTCAAGGAGCTTTTTGCATATCATTATTTTTAAGAGAAAAACTCAGTATAAATAAGTGGATTTTTGTAATCAAATATACATTATACTAAACATAAACTTAATTCTCAGAACATACTAAAGTATGATATTGTTTATTTGTATTGTGATTGTAACCTGCTGCCAGGCTGCAAGTTTCATTTAAAAATAAAGAGGTACTTATATACAATGGAGAGTGTATGGGGGAGGTTGTTTGTCACAACTTCTCTCCCTTCAGGCTGGATTTACTGTGTTTCCCCGAAAATACGACAGGGTCTTATATTTTTTTGACCCACGAAATATGGCCTTGGGCTTATTAAAGGGGAGGGCTTATTGTTTTTGGGTTGCTGGGTGGCTGCTCCCTTGCGACCTGGCTCCCGAAGAGCCGGGCACGGCGTGAGGGTCGAATGGCTGTGTTGCGTTGTTGCAGCAACAACACAGCAGCCATGAGGTGACCACACTTGCAAGCAGCTGCCCGGCAACCCCCCTTTCCAGCTGGGCACAGTGCCACTGACCGATCTAGCGGTACCCAGAAGGCACCAAGCAACGTGAGCGCCTGTTCGCCACCCCCCCACCTCTTGCGGCTTGGCACCTTTGGAATACCGCTGGTGAGTGAATGGGGCTGTGCATGGCTGGAGAGGGAAGTTGCTCAAGCGGCTTTTCCGCTCCCCGCTCGCGTGACTCGCAGGCTCACGATGCCCTTGGCTAACTCTACAGTACCTGCAGAGCCAGGGCATCTCCGCTGCTGGTGCCGCCCACCGCTTGGGTTTTCTTTTTGGCTTTCAAAGCACGGAGGACGGATGCCACTCTGGGAGTACGCTTTATGGTTGTGGGCTGCAGAGCATATAAACATAGAGTGTACTCTCAGAGGGGCATCCATCTTCTGCTACGGCTTCCACCCCCCCTCCAGCCATGCAGAGCCCCATTCACTCACTAGGGGCATTCCGAAGGCACCGAGCCATGGGAGGCAGAGGGTGGCGAGCAGGTGTTCACATTGCTTGGTGCCTTTTGGGTACTGCTAGATTGGTCAGCGGCGCTGTGCCTGGCTGGAAAGGGGGGTTGCTGGGCAGCTGCTCGTGAGCGTGGTCACCTTATGGCTGCTGTGTTGCTGCTGCAACAGCGCAACTCAGCCATTCGAACTTGAGACTGTGCCCAGCTCTTTGGGAGCCTGCTTGCAAGAGAGCAGTTGCCTGGCAACCCCCCATCTTCAGCTGGGCACAGCGCCTCTGACCGACCTAGCAGTACCCTGAAAGCACCAAGTAATGTGAGTGCCTTTGCCCCCCACCTCATTCCGGTGGCTTGGCACCTTTGGGATACCGCTAGGTTGGTAAGTGGTGCTCTGCCTGGCCGGAGTGGGGGATTGTCCAAGGGGCTTATTTTCAAGGGGTGGACTTATATTTTTGCCCATGTGAAAAATGTGGCAAGGCTTTAGTTTCAGGACAGGTCGTATTTTCGGGGAAACACAGTATTATTTTTTTTAAAACTTGGTAATTTTAAAACAAGAAGCATGCATTACTGGACCAAAGCTATGGTTTTACTGTTTTTCACAACAATTGTTTGCTGCATAGGGCAAAGACACCTTTTTATATGTCTTATTTCTTTTATTCCTTAAGTTAAGGAATTTTGAAATGTCAGCTATTATTCCATACTGGTGTAGATAGTTTAAAAAGTGTTTGAAATTTGTAATAATGCTGGGTATTCTCTCTCTCAAATATTTCTATAGAAGTACTCAAAAAATATTGTATTTACAGTAGATGATCACCATTTTATAATACAATAAGAGTATTGGTTTTCTTTTGTATTTCTTTATTTTTTAAAAATTAGTTTGGGCAGTTCTGCAATTTATATCTTTTGCATTTAAAGAATTATTTTTTTCTTTTGCAAAATTGGTTATCTACCAAAGGTTGGAAGGAAAATTTAATCCTCTATATTTCCTGCAACTACACTCCCTGACCAGCAGGTGACACTGTAGAAATTATTTCCACTATTATGCTCTAAATTTTTAATCCCAGGAAGGCAGTGGTTAAGATTCTCCTATATAAGTGTTAGTGGAGGATTTCAGGTATACAGTCTCTGAAAGATAGGAACTACCAGCTGCTATCTAAGAGCAAAGCTAGAGTGTGAAAATACAGGTCTTCTTGGAGGTTGGCCTGAGATCAACTTTTATTCTGTAACGTTTCCTATCTTTTACAGTTTGGCTTTAGCGTGCATCTTGTGTAAACCCAAAAATTTCTAAGGAAGGGAATGGAATAGAAATTCACAAAACATTCAGTAGAAATATGGGCTGGATTCCCATTTTGGTCTAAGATATAAAACGTGGATTTTAAATAACAAAGCTAAATTCACTCAACATCCAAAAGAAAATTCATGGCACCCAATTATAGTTTAGCAGCCATAGAGTTCAGGAGTGGGGTTCTACCAGTTCGGCCTGGTTCGGGCAAACAATTAGCTCCAAAGATCAGTTGAAAGTGAACCGGTTCTCTCTGACCTTCAGGTGGGCCCACCTGCCTGCCCCTGGTTTATACTCACCTATATTTCCTTATTTTGTAGCCCAGCTGATTGGTGGGCAGAGTGAATTGCTGCACCTCAGCTGTTTTCCTGTGAACTGTGCATGTGTTCGCAGTGCGCAAAAGGCACGTCAGGAACAGGTGCGAGCGAAGCAAAACGTGCGCTTAGCGAACCAGTTGTTAAACCGGCAGAATCCCACCCCCTGCTAGAGTTTATATAAGAACCAAGGAGCACTGCCAGCAGAGCGTGTCTGGAAATTTTAGGAGTTGTAGACAATTATTTCAATAGACGGTGGTGGAGAGAGATTATTCTAGTTAAAGATTGATTAAAAAATACGACACAGATTGAATAGTTCTAGTACAGGTGAAACATGAATTGACTCATGCAATGCTTATCAAAAGATAATGGGATTTCCTGTGAATTAAATTAAAGCTTATAAACACATGCAAGCATATTCTGAAGCATATGTTAGATAGAGATTTAACTTCTTGGCACTTAACCATATATTTACCTTGTTCAAGATTATGGAATACCTTTCCAATTCCATACAGATTGCTCAAGTTTAACATTTATCAGATCTTAGAATACATATCAGCAAATTGTTTCCGCGTCATGTGCCTCAATGGTATCAGCAATTCCCCCCCCTCCCCACATTATGTGGCTCAGAAAAGTATCTGCAATTTATTCTTAGTGTCTCCGGGGGGGGGGGGGGGATGAAAATGCACGTTTATCAAGGTGCTTTTCAAGACAGTTTGCTGCCAAACAGAATGAGTAAAAATGTTTTTTTTTATAAAGGATAATTTGGTGAGATGAACTAACTCGCAATCAGTGATATTTAAACTTAAAAATCAATTTAAGGTTTTACAAAAATCAGAGGGGATGAAGAAAGGATATTGAGATGATGTAGCAGTTGCATACACAAAAGGAAAATTTATATTTCAGATATCTGCCTAAATATGAGGATTATATGATAAATAATAGCAGTAATATTTCAAGTTTTGTTGGTCTTTTAAAAAGTTACTTGCAATAAATATGTGTATGAGTGTATAAAGCCTTTAGAAAGGAAATCAAACCAACTATGTTGCACATCTCTTAAAAACAAATACATATTACAACCGAGTGGGGAGGGAATGGAGATTTTGCAGTATCCTTCCCCTGTCACCCCCACAGAATCGGTAGTAAAAAAAAATTGAATTTCACCACTGGCTTGAATACAAACCTGTTCTGTATTTCTGGTGAATCCACCTCATCCAGGAATAAAGTAAAAGTAACTTAAGATCATGTGTTCAGAGTCACCTAGACAGACATTAAATAGTTTTTCTGTCTTAGATGTCTTCAGGGCTTATGCTATGTTATTGGCAAATATGGGAGTGCCAATGCATGAATAAAAGGAAAGATGCAACTAAGTATTTTTGATGCAAGAAAGTATCGGCAATGATGAACTCTTCTGCTGGTTCTCCACCCTGCCCTTCCTCAGAGACGAAGGCTGCCAGACAGAGACATGCTGGGAGATATGCAGGGTCCTCAGTGAGATGGGAAAGCAAACTGAGTTACAAGAAAGTACCTTCTTCCTGCTGCTATGGTGCAAAGTGACTTTTTAAAATTTAAACACCCCCCCCCCAAAAAAACCCTTATTTTCTATGTTAGTTAATGGCCTCCTCATTCTTACAACTCTATGCAGAGATAATTCCACCTTCTTCTACAGATACACTTAGCTAACAAAATATTCCGTAGCTGGGAACTGGCACGTGGGCACCCTATGTGTCAATTCCTCAACCATGTGCAGCAGAGCTATCATTAATTTGAGACCTTGACAACAGGCCAAAGGGAACAGTTATATAACTTACGAAGAAAGTTAAAACTGAGTACAACAGAAGCAAACAAGTAAAAGTCATGTTTTACTTCAAAGAGCACTTGCCCAGCTTAGTTACCAACCTAAATATTTTATTGTCTCACTTTTGGCAACCAGAGCTTTCATGTAATTGACTTTAAAACACACACACACACACACACACACACACACACACACACACAAACACACACATGATAGATAGAGAGCAACACTAATTAAAAGGAAAGGCGACAAGTTGAGAAGCAAGACTTTGAAACAGCTGCCATTGCACACCGTACAAAATTGCAGAAATAGTTGCTAGTTACCTACATCTTGGCTCCAAAATGAGATTATCACAGCCTTGCTTTGGGGAAGGGGGATCAAATAAAGCAAGCTGTGTCCTTGCTCATCAGAATGGCAAGCAAGATGAAAGCTATCACAGGGTAATGAAAAATGTTCTCAACCAATTCCATCCTCCTTCCATTCTGCTTCCTCATGTGTCCCAACCATAAACATATCTTCATTTGTTTTTGTTTTTTTCTCTTTCAGCTCCCTTATACTTTTATGTGAGATATTTAAGATGTTTGTCACTTTAAGGACCAGCTAAAAGATTTATCCAAATTTCCCCCCAGGCTCTACTTCCTGATATTAGATACTCAAAGGCATTCTGCAGTCATTCCATCCTCAACTTCTATTTCAATGTCTCCTTTCAGGATCCACTATAGAGCATTGCATGCCAAAACAACAACATAAAGATTGTTTTTCCTGCATGCCATCACTCTGCTGAACACTTAATTCCCACAGCACTACTCATTTCTCATCTTTTCTCACCAGTATCTTACTACTTACTTTCTTACTACCAGTATCTTCTATTGGTTTCTTATGATTTCCCAATTGTTGTTGGTAACTTATGATTAATGATTGTAAGTACGATTTATGACCTATGTCCTATTACTTGCTGTTTATATATACACTGTGAGCTTACGCAATGGAGACAAATTCCTTGTGTGTCCAATCAAACCCGGCCAATAAAGCTGTTCTATTCTATTCTATTCTATTCTATTCTATTCTATTCTATTCTATTCTATTCTATTCTATTCCCTGCCCTGCCCTGCCCTACCATGCCCTGCCATGCCATGCCATGCCATTCGTTTTTCACGGAAGAAAATAACAGAAGAAATAATTGTAAATGACAAACACAGGCATAAATCATCTCAATTCAATGCTGGAATTCTCTGAATAAGGCAGAAGAATTGTGCAAGTAAAATCCTTGTCTGGAATCATTTTTGTTAGCATTAACTAAAAACTATCATCAGTGGAAATAAAGGTCTGGTCCTTTGCTAAAGGCAAGCACTGGTCCATCTATTTCTACACATTTTAGAAAATAGTCTTGATATAACCAGGAAAGTATGACTTGATTATGATAAGGTTTTTTTTTTGTTGTTGGCACAAACATGCAATGCTATTAATGTCTGTACCTATTCATGACCAGGACTTGATAAACTGCACAATACCAACAAGGCAAGGTCACCAGATCTGTAATTCCTCATAAGCAACTTCCAAGTTAATCACAAGGATAAAAGTGTGATGTTTAATGAAAAAGGAACTTCATATGGTAATGTTTGATAACCCTGGCAACTTGAAGATATGTTGCCATGCTGGTTGGAGAATTCTGGGAATAGAAGGCCACACATTTTCAAGTTACCAAGGTTGAGAAATACTGCCATGTGATATGGTATATATTTGGGTGTGCCTAAAACATCCATTATGTGGATTCCTGTAATGATGAATCAGGATGCTGCTGAGAGAGATCAAAACATGTACTATGAGGATAAATTGGTAGCCTTATTACCAATGAGACAACACTGTTTTGGTATTCATGATTTGAAAGAAAATCTGTGCAGTAATCAACACTGCTCAATTATTCTTTTATCCAGATGATAAAGGCACAATTGAGCATATAATTGGATAAATACAGGTTCTTTTTACAGAGGTGGGATACAAGCAAGGAATATTTCTTATACTTTATATACTTTTAATTTTTTAAAATTTTGTTTCTGAATTTATTAGAAGTAGACTAATTCTACTATGTAGAAAACACAGTAATTGGGAGGCTCATATAATTGCAATCAAAATATAAGCATCTTACTCTTTTATTAGCCCCCAATTAAAACAGTAAATTTATCTTTAAATTAACTAATATGTATAATAGATGTGAGGAATGGAAGAGGAGCAACATATTTTTGGGCACATACATACAAATATGAATACAAATGTAGAGACAATTGTGTATCAAAAGTTTAAAAACCATGTGAATTATTGTTTTGAACCAAAATTATGTGTTTCAATAGATATTGTATTTGCTTTATTGTATGGAACCGAATATATCTGCAGAAATACTAGCTTATTGTCATAATTTCACTCTCCCTCGTATGAGTTGTGTCACATAGCAATGCTTATGTGATGGAATGCCAGCATATTCCATAATACTTTCTATTCAATTAGGATTCTATCTAAATTCTATTTTTATAACTAAATTAAAATCACTGGCTTTTAATTTTTTTTGTAGCTGAAAAATGCATATATATTAAAGTTATGAAAAAATGTCCTGTCCTAGATTAATCTCATTTTCATATGAAATTAATATTGCTATATTTTGATGCACAGATTTTATTATTATAATTTCAATCTCTTTGGAATCTTTGACTTCCAAAAGAATAGCTACAATTACATATAGTATTGGTATTTATTTGTTTCTTTCTACCATATACAGTAGTTTTTAATTAAGACAAGATTCCAAGGATCTTAGATTTGATTTCTCATCAATACTTTATATTTTGAAGAAAATTATAGATTCAGGAATCAGGAGCTGAGAACACTAAATTCATTAAATGCAGGCAAATATTTAAGTACTCCTTATGCAATGCCAGGCAAAAAGCGTGCCATCAGATCATTTCTATTCTTTTCCCCCTTCCCTTATTTTAAGTTTGTTCATCTATGCTTCTAAAAAAAATACTTATACATTTTAGACTTTTCAATTAAAAAGGGAAAAAAAATTCCCATTGCAAATGGAAATGAAAAGTTTTGCTATCTGCCAGGAGCAAGCACTCCATGCCAAGAACACTTAATAATATGTAACCTTTACTTCAAAACATTTTATAAAACACTTAATTAGTTAAACTACAAGGCAAACTGCTTTAGCTCACAGAACAAGCTTGAAATAACTGTAAATAGATGCATTAGCTATTTTTATAGCTGGTACCAATTACTGGTGCATTGGCCTAATTCTAGTTTGGAATCCATAAGCAATACCAAAGTTCATAAACTTAATATTTTATTGGAATCAATGTATTAACACTGTAAAATAGTACCTTAAAGTACTACATTTTTAATAAAAATATTCTAAAGAGAAGACAAATTTAGTAAAATTTTCTTCAGAAGATATATATTGCACATTTAAAAGTAATATGTAAAACAAAATATTTACACTAGAATTTAATGATAAAGCACTCACTGAAGTTTGAGAAGGAATTTTGCATACATTGAACATAAAATGGGATAATAATTAAATATATCTTTCTTCCAAAACTCTGTGGAGTCTATGTAAATTTTCTTCCTGTTCTAATAATTATATTACAAATAGTAATATTAAAATATATCCATACTATATCCTGGGTTTTCCTGAGATATATAATCAGAAGAGAAGCCAAGGAAAATAAAAAAACAAGTAAGAATTATTAATAATAAAAGAATTTAACAAATATAATAATGAAAAATTAGAAGTGGAAGAAAGTGAATGAAATATGTGTTATCTCCTTCTGCAGGTGACTGTGTGAACCCCGTATTGATACTGATTTGAGACCAGATAAAATAATTTTTATTAATTTTATAATGTCACAAATAGATCATTTTACTCTACAATTTGCATATTTTCTAATAAAAATCAAGATGGTTTTATTGACTTTACATTTTCCAGATGTTCAACTTTTTCTAATACAACTCAAGCAATAATGATCTTATTCCTTTGGAATTTTATGAGTCTAAACTTTCTTTAGACTCCTTCATCAACCAAAATATCAAGATTTTTTGCTGTCATTTAGCAACATTCCAAGAGTTTGAACAGAACAATATTTTTTGTCATTCATCTTAGTCTAGCCTGGCTCTTCCAAATCTTGCATCATCAATGTACAAAAGATCAGACTGACTTCTACAACCACTTCTATGCTCCCAAATCCTGGATCATTAGTAAAGGTAAGCAAAGGAACAATCATTCTTGCTCGAACTTATAAATTTTGAAATACAGCTAAAGGATTGATAAGAAAAGTGACATCCTGGAAATGAAATTGTTTATTAATGTACTACCAGAAAGTTATAGTCATTGTTATGAAAGTTTTTTTTTGCTATGAAATAGAGTGTTTGATCATATGATATATAAAGGACAATAATGTATTCAATGTATAAGAACGGGATGATTTGAATCCTATGTATAATTGTAAGTATTGACCATGTTATACTGGAAAGATTTTTATATGTTAAATGGACTAATGACGATGTAATGAATAATTGATACATATATGAATTGAAATGTTCAATAACTACTTGGATTAGCAATGGGAAACTATTTCTGCAGTTGAATATGCCACACTATAAGTATTGTATACTCTATGGATGATTAATATTAGCAGTAACGTGAACACATAATGCTCAATGATAATGATGTATTTAGTTATGTTTGATGGATAACCAGTGATCTTATTTTTAATTGTAAAAACGGATGCACAAAAGTTTGTAACCAAACGACATGCTTGACGAAATTGAGGAAAGTTTTTTATATGTGTTGTTTTGTTTTTGTTGGTTTTAAAAATAATATATATATATTAATAAAAAAAAGAAAAGTGACATACACCACAGCACAACTTACTGTGTTTGTCAAGCTTATTCCTGGAAACAAAGCATTTTACAATTAAAAGTTCTAATCAAAAGCTGCTCCAAGCCTAATCATACTATGTTAAATGATTTATTATTCTTTTGGCACAAAAAAAAGTTGTACGCTCTCTGTAAAGTGGACATACAATTGAATCATTGCAATAATGTAAGGCTTACATGTCTGACCACATCTGACTGAAGCGACATTTCCACATGACAGGTTGCACGATTTGCCGGTGCCATAATGTAGGTAGTTTGTTGTGTGGCTGTAGCACGGCAATGTCTTAGCCAATTCAGTTATGCAAAATAGACAGTAGGATCAATATTTTTATTAACTTAAGTTCAATTTGTGAGAGAACCAGAGGGCAATAAGTTACTCCAATTGGCTGTGTCTTTTAAAAAAAATGATATTCAATAAGTAAGGTTCTACATTTAGGCAACAAAAATGAAATGCACAGGTACAGTATAGATGGTACCTTGCTCAATAGTAGAAACTGTGAGACAGATCTTGGAGTCCTAGTGGACAACCATTTAAATATGAGCCAGCAATGTGCAGCAGCTGCCCAAAAAGCCAACACAGTTCTAGGCTGCATAAACAGAGGGATAGAATCAAGATCACGTGAAGTGTTAATACCACTTTATGATGCCTTGGTAAGCCCACACATGGAATACTGCATTCACTTTTGATCGCCACGATGTAGAAAAGATGTGGAGACTCTAGAAAGAGTGCAGAGAAGAGCAACAAAGATGATCAGAGAACTGGAGACTAAAACATATGAAGAAGGTTGCAGGAACTGGGCATGTCTAGTTAAATAGAAAGAAGGACTAGGGGAGACATGATAGCAGTGTTCCAATATCTCAGGGGGTGCCACAAAGAAGAGGGAGTCAAACTATTCTCCAAGGCACCTGAGGGTAGAACAAGAAGCAATGGGTGGAAACTAATCAAGGAGATGTCCTGGTAGCCCAAATAGTAAAAGTGTATGCTGTGGTCCGCCGGCAGTCTACGGAGCTGGCAGCAGAGTCAGACAGTTAAGAGATTGGGGAGGAACATGGGCTAGTCCTGGAGTCTGGGGAAGACTCTGAGGAGGGCTCTGCGATGGAGGCAGAGAGGGAGCCAGGACGAACTTGAAGTTACTTATGTGCTGCCTCCGGAGCCTCCAGAGTCAGATATCAGTGAGGCAGAGGAACAGGGAGAGCCAGTTCCCAGTGTGCGCATGTGCAGAGCTACCAGAAGGCAAGAACAGTTAAGACAAAAGGGATGACTCAGGAGTAAGGCTTGGAGGTGATTGGCTCCTCCCATAGGACATAAAGGAGGAGCAAAGGCATGTGAGCCTTTGCAGGAAGCAAATTGTTTATGCTGGTCGGTTTACATTCTGAAGCTCCGTTTTGACTCTTTGCTCTGTGTGGCCTTGCCAAGCTAATTGCCAGTTAGGTCTTTGGCAGTGTTTCAAGGTAGATAAGGGTGGGTGCTTATCAGCCTTATCCTGAAAGATGTTGGCAGACTTCTGTTGGACTCTTTACAAACTATTTGTGACTCATTATGGGCTGTGGATGAACATAATTCACAGCCTTTGAAATAAAAAGAGGGCTTTTGGGACTAAGTGTGTGCTTTTTACTGTATCAGGAAGCCTAGGTCAGAACAGTTTGATAATTCCTTCTTTGTTCAGTTCAGAATGGGTAAAGAAGAAAGGAACTCAAAATCAGGCCTATAGACAATGTGGTCCAAGCAGAATATCAGTTCATTATCATAGCCAAAGAGGCAGAAAGAGTTGAAATCAGGAAGGGATTTAAGATAGTTTCATTTCCAGCCAGTTTGCATAGGGGAATACAGCAGCTTCAGGCTACAATATGAGAAAGCTTTTAAAAAAAGGAGATCTTTATAGATAGGCTTTCTTCATCACTTGATTCCTGTAGCCTCTTATTGCCAGACCAACAATACAGCTCCCACACCACAGAAACCACTTCTAGAACAAAGGAAGTGAGCAAAGGAAGTGCCTCATGAGCAGATAAAGTATATAATTCAGGAAAACGGCATCTCTTGAGGCACTGTAACATTAACAGCTCTCTTGCCCCATCTAATGACCTCAAAATGTGCCTGACTGCCATTATTTCCAGAAATAATAGTTAAAATGGCTAGGATGATTGGCACCATAGCCCAGCATATCTAGAAAGCAGCAAGTAGGGCAAAATTCTTAAAGATATAGGAATAGTCTAGGCTAAGGGCCAGCAATCATATTTAATCTGGAAAACAAACATGAACAATGTGAGCTAATTAGTAAAGTTCTAATTCTAAATGTTTCATATAACGTTCTTGTCATTTTAAGAACAGTAGAGAGCAAGGTTTTTAATACTATGAGGATTATTTAATTGTGGCTATTTAATTTTTAGATGTGAATAATTAAATCTCTTCTCATTAGTACCTTGCTCTTGTCATGAGAGAATAATTCCAGTTGGTGGCACCACAAACCAATTTTCATAAAACATGTCTGAACTTGCAGTTTAAAGGGTTTTTTTTACAGGTGGAAGCAGCAATTACAATGCATGCTTAAACATGAAGCTTATGTCCAAGTCAAATATGATATCTAAATCACATGATGAATTTGCTATGAATCTTGCCAATATGATCAGGGCCAAATGATATTCAAATATGCATAGAATCCCCCACATTGATGAATTTTCCTTACCAAATATAAACATGGGTCCACTTGCCTTTGGATTAGGATCTAAAATTGATAGCCAGAAATTTAACTTTTTTACATCACCATTGCAGTCTCACTTGAAATTTTGTATGCAAGTTTGCATTTTCTATGAATTTTGTAAGTGTGGGTGAGACTGAGTGAAATGTTTTCATTCCATATCAAGAACATCAGGGGTTGAAGGAAGCAGCATCAAATTGGCTGTTAATCCTTCTGGTACACTTATTCTTACCCCTTCTTTCTTTTCATCTACCAGCATATCTAATAAAATTAAGTTAAAATCATAGAAGAAAATTTACTGAAATTGCCCTCCTTAGCATAACTGTACAACCTGTTGGAATATTTATTCCTTAGCAAGTTTGTTTCTGAGATGGATCAGAAAAACAGGCAGTTGCATGAAATTAAATTCTTTATTCTTCACCCAATAGCCATGACAATAAGCTGTTGGGTGGGTGATGCCAAAGATGCCTGCCATCCTGCACAGGTTATATTCATTACAATCAGTCCCTCATACAGAATGCCACTGTAGGAAATTAGTACCCACCCCTCTCCTAGAAGAATGAAATATACTAGGAAATATTGAAAAGGCAAAATATTATATTTTCCTGGATAAGAAATGGAAAAACATGTTTTTAGGCAGGAAACATACTCTTAATACCCCCCATCTTTGCAAATGGGCCATTAAAAGGCCTGAGCCAGTCTATTCTATATAATGAAGATCTTCCATCTTCAGCTTCATGGTGATGGGATTAAGGCATGATAGTATTAGCCCTTTACCAATCTCACCACAGGGCACCTGGGAAGAAGCAATGCTCAACCAAACTTGGACTCAAAACACAGGCTACAGAGTTTCCCCTGCATGGCCCCATGGGTGTCTGACAACCAATCAGAATACAAGCTCAGGTTCAAAGCCCAAGGAGGGCATAAAACCAGGGATTTTCAGCATCTCTGTCTCTTTTTCTTCTTCATCCAACATCTTGCAGCAGGTGATCTCCCTTTTTTGTTCAGGAGCTCAAGCTACGTGTTCACCATTAAACCATATTTCCAAGCAGCCATCATGTTTCAAGTGTCTTTTTCCCCACTTGGAACTGAACCTAGAAGGACATTTCTTTCAACACCACCTTTACCAAACATTCATATCCCTCCTCGCATCATTCCATATAAGGGATTTCCTTCCTTCTTTGCCAGGTCTTCTAGGTTTCTTGAGAATATTTACCTAAGGAGACTCTATCCTTGGAATGTACACCTTATCTCACTCACTTCCCTGGGTAAAGTACTTTCAAAGTCCATGAACAATAAAATGTAAGATGGCCAACACATCTTCTTTTAAACATTTTTTATTTTCCATTTTTTCATTTTCATACACTCACATATATACTGTGCATAGCCGGAGCCATACAACATTAAACAATAATCGCAGCAATTCCTCTTGTCAACAATACCCCCCCAAAATAGAAACCCAATATACCTCTTCCACTCTCCGTATACCTCTTTCTTTCACCACCTCCAACTTTCTATCTTCCCTCCATCATCCCCCTCTACCCTACTTCCCCTCCCCCTCTACCACTCCTCTCTCCCGATCCACTCCCTCCCTTCCTTCTCACCCTCCCTCCCATCCTCTCCCCCGCCCTCTCTACCCATCTTTCTTCTATCCCACTCCTCCTCCCCTTGGTGTATTTCCATTATATGTCAATGTATTTAACTTATCCTATTTTTACAGAGAAATTAAAGAAAAACAGTATACATGTGAAGTCGCATTACATTGAAATCTAACACATCGTATCTAACCTAGTATATATCCCTCCCTCCCCCCACCCTCCCCCCCAACACCCCACCTCCCTCCCCCCCTGACTTTCCAGAGCCCATACACGGTATAGATTTTTAACAAACACAGTCTAAAATATATTGAGAAAAAAGAAATTAAAAAAGGGTTAATAACATCTCTACAGTGATCTTAGCTTCTTCTTGCTACGCTAACTTTGAACAGTTTAAATCATTCCTGATCTTAAGCATAGGCTATCTGGAATTTCTTAGTCCCATATTTGTTTTGTATATAGTCAATCCATTTTTCCAGTCTCATTTATATCTCTCATTTGAATGATCTTTAAGATATGCCGATATTTTAGCCATCTCGGCTAAATTTGTAACTTTCAATGTCCATTCTTGAGTTGTAGGCAAGTCTTCCTTCTTCCAGTATTGCACCACCAACAGTCTTGCTGCCGTTATTAGGTGCAGAATCAAGTTAGTCTCTACCACTGTAAAGTCAGTACTTATACCTAGTAAAAAATAACTGAGGAGTAAACTTTATCCTTCTTTTAAAGATATTTTGCATAATCCACCATATTTTTATCCAAAATGCCTTAATCTTTTGGCAGGTCCACCATATATGAAAATATGTAACATCGAGAGAACCACATCTCCAACATTTAGGCTGTAAATTCGGATACATAGAAGCCAGCTTTTTAGGATCTAAATGCCATTTATAGAACATCTTATAAAAATTTTCTCTCAGGTTTTGAGCTTGTGTAAATTTCACATTTCTTACCCAGATTCTTTCCCATGTATCCAACATTATTGGTTCTTCGATATTTTGAGCCCACTTTATCATACAATCTTTAACTAATTCTGTTTCCGAATCCATCTATATTAATACATTATATATCCTCTTTATATGCATTAAGCTTTGATCTCTTATTTGTTTAAACAGATTATCCTCAACTTGGATAAAACCAATTTTTTGATCTATTTTCCACCTGGCCTGTAATTGCCCATACTGGAACCATGTTTGAACTACCTTCTCCTCTTTTAATACCTCTAAAGATTTTAGTTGTAGTACCCCCCTTTTCAAAATGAGAAGTTCAAGCTACGTGATCCTGTTCACCATTAAACCATATTTCCAAGCAGCCATCATGTTTCAAGTGTCTTTTTCCCCACTTGGAACTGAACCTAGAAGGACATTTCTTTCAACACCACCTTTACCAAACACTCATATCCCTCCTCGCATCATTCCATATAAGGGATTTCCTTCCTTCTTTGCCAGGTCTTCTAGGTTTCTTGAGAATATTTACCTAAGGAGACTCTATCCTTGGAATGTACACCTTATCCCACTCACTTCCCTGGTAAAGTACTTTCAAAGTTGGTGAACAATACAATGTAAGATGGCCAATAAATCTTAAAGTCAACAAAAGGATACATGGTTTCTGAGCCTTAATAAAAGTGTAAATGCTGAGGTGAATTTTCTAATCTATAATGTATAAAATATTCCAACAAACTCACCAATTTTGATAGGTGATATTTGATGAGCTTTTTCATATAGAAGAATATAACTTTTACTTGATAATAATCAAACATGTGCTTGGAAGAAGAAATATTACAAAATACAGAGTGGAGAACCTCCATCATTGGCCCTATGTGAACTTCCTATATGGTTGTCTGGATTTGTCCAAAGACCCTCTCTGTGTTCCAACTCCACTCAGTATTAGTGACATTACTGAACATACCTTACTCAGTCTTGTTACTATAAAACCAATTCAATCAATTCTTAAATTCAGTGAAGCTTTACTTTTGTTAATCACATTAGTCTGGTTACAGGAGAAATTAAATTCTTATCTTTAATTTGCTTTCTCTAATTTGCCTAATTATTTTTAATAAATGCTAAATTATTGGAGTAAAAGGTAAAAGATTTAAATACTAGTGAGAATGGTGCTATGGATTAAAACTAGTGTAACAATGAATTAATTAAATAACTATTTAAGTTCTTTTTGCTTACTTAACCCGAACCCTTACCTATAGGAAAAATAATAATACTGGCTTTTATTTAAGAAGTATTAAAGTGAGTAAAATGTTTATTTGTTGTGAAAATGACTTTATGTTTACAGATGTGGAAAATAATTGCCGAGAAGTTATTGGATGTTGATCCTTTCTTACCTTTGCTACTGTTCACAAATGGTATTGCAATGCCTTGTCAGCCACTAATTGCAGATCACTGGGTGACAGCATTAATTGTTATTGCAAAATATTTGAGACAAACCCAGTTTCTACACATGAAGAATGCCTAGAGATTGAGGAGTAGCAATTATCATACCAATTTATTTATTTACACATGAAGAATGTACATGTCAGCATGTAAGGCTCCTGAAAAAAAATTGCAGGAGAGACACCTATCTACTAAGAAATCAATTCAGTTGCTTTCAATGAAAATCAGCCTTAAATATATGAACAAAAGATTGTTGCTTTCAGAAAATAATGCCATCCTTCAGTTTCAGGAACTATGCTTCAGTTTGTTCAGTTTTGGAATCGTAATAAGGGAACTCAGAATAGAACGTAAGTAAAGCATTTGGAATTAAGTGTAACGTTTTCCTTGGTTTTCCTCTTTCTTTTGAAAAGGTGTTTTCTACCATTTCCCCTTGCTGTTGTTTATTTATTTATTTTAACCAATTTCGTTGTATACACGATGTACGATGACAATAAAGGCTATACCAGTGATGGCTAACCTTTTTGTTGTTGGGTGCAAAAAATGCGATGGTGCGCGCATGATAGCACATGCGTGTGCTGGCACCCATAATGCAAATTGCACCCCCACATGCGCATGCACACACAACCACCCATACGCTCTCTCTCCATGTGTGCTGCACTATTTGTCTCCAAGCTGAGCTTGGTATTTCCTCCGGGGGGCCCTCAGGAAAGCCTCCGGAGCCTGGAGAGGGCGAATATTGGCCTCTTCCGGCCCTCTGGAAGGCCAAAAATCAGTTGCCTGGCACACGCATGCACGCTGGAACTGACAGCTCATGTGTCAGCTGATATGGCTCTGTGTGCCACCAGTTCACCGTCACGGGGCTATACTATTTATAAAATGTATTGGCCACCCATCAGTTATCAGACTGAACTTCTTCTGATCATTTATTTTTCAGACAGAGTAAAGAACTTTTCTATACCATAAAAATATAACAATCTAGTTGTAAGTAGAGGTGAAACCTCAAAGTCTAATTGCAAACAGTAATTTCTGAACTACAAAAGCTCCTTTCTGCTACTCAGGTAGAAGATGAGTGGCAGCATATTTCTACATTCTAGCTTCAGTCATATTTCCAACCTGTAGTAAATAGGTAATAACTGTGATCTCTGTTTCATGTAAGGTCTATTCTACTTTCAGATTTGGAAATTTGGGAGTTAACAGTCTTAATCATATAAAGGACCCCTGGTTGAGAAAGACTTCTGTAACCCTAATGGAGTAATGTGTGACACACTCCCTGTATGCTACTTCAAATAAATGCTAAGGAACTTTTGTTCATAGATCATAAGATTGTGAACTTAACCCTACTTTAACTTGCATTTATGTACATGGCAAACAGTTGTACAAGATCTGTAAATACAGACTACTTCCAGGAAACAACATATAACTGCTTGTCCATTGACCAATTTGGTTTGGTTTGGTTTGGTTTGGTTTATTAGATTTATATGCCGCCCTTCTCCCAAGGACTTTTACAACAGTAAAAGAAACACATAATACAAAAGTTAAAAAAAAAAAAGAATATCCCAAACAAACCCAATTAGAATTGACAATAACATTTTTTAAAAAAATTAAAATTAAAATTAACAATGATCAATAATTAATTTTGTTTTGTTTAGGCCAGGCTGGCTTGCTGGAAAAGCCAACTTTTTAGGGCGCATCGGAAGGACCGGAGGTCGGGGATTATACGAAGCTCCGGAGGTAGCTCATTCCAGAGGGAAGGCGCTCCCACAGAGAAGGCTCTCCCCTTGGGGGTCGCTAGTTGACACTGTCTAGTCGACGGCACCCTGAGGAGGCCAACTCTGTGGGATTGCACTGGACGGTGGGCGGCTACCGGTGGCAGTAGGTGGTCTCCGCAGGTACCCTGGGCCTAAGCCATGGAGCGCTTTAAAGGTCATAATTAGTACCTTGAATCGCACCTGGAAGACAACTGGCAACCAGTGCAGGCCGCCTAAAAGGGGTGTAACATGGGAGCACCTAGGTGCCCCCATGATAATCTGCGCAGCCGCATTCTGGACCAGTTGAAGCCTCCAGGTGCTCTTCAAGGGCAGCACCATGAAGAGAGCGTTACAGTTTACATATAACTTGTTTACAGTAGTCCAGGTGAGAAAGGACGAGGGCATGAGTGACTGCAGCATCTTTCAGGAAATCATGGCTCAATAAATGATCTAAATGTTTTTAACTATATTATCCCTTTGCCTTGCCCCATCCCTATTCTACCTTTTCACCTGCCAAGATAGAATAGGATAGGATAGGATAAGATAAGATAAGATAAAATTGGATAGAATAGCAGAGTTGGAAGGGACCTTGAAGGTCTTCTAGTCCAACCCTCTGCTTAGGCAGCAAACCCTATATCAGACAAATGAATATTCAACATCTTCATAAAAATGTCCAGTGTTGGAGCATTCTCAAGTTATATGTAAATGTTTGCATATTTTTACATATATAGACAGTTACAATAGAAAGCTGGTGGAGACACCATTGTTTCCAAGTGGCTTATACCAGTGGTGGGTTTCAAAAATTGTTCGAACCTACTCTGTGGGTGTGGCCTCCTTTGTGGGAGTGGCTTGCTGCCCATGTGACTGGATGGGAGTGGCTTGCCACCCATGTGACTGGATATGAAGATGCCAACGACACTTGTCAGAATCACCTTAAATTACCTCACACACAGCACTGGCATGCATAAGAATATGATGTAAACTTGTTTTTTAAAAGACATCTTTGGTTTGCGTTAAAACAACTTCAACACACGCAATGTTCTGATTGCACCACAAACGCAGTAGTCATCCTTACCTTTCACAGAGGCACTGAGTTTTATAAATATGAGCATGATAGTGTAGAATAATCATATCCAAGGACCAGTGGTGGGTTTCAAAAAAGTTTGGAACCTCTTCGGTAGGTGTGGCCTGCTTTCCAAGTCCACTGGTGGAACCTCTTCTAACCAGTTCGGTACCCATGTACCGAATAGGTGCGAACTGGTAGGAACCCACCTCTGGCTTATACCAAAAAGAAGGTTATCCAGTAGGAAGGAAGATTTGACACTTTCTGGACTCAAGTTCTTCAGCTGTATCATCTTTTCCAAAAATTATTATGCCCTCTTATCCTTGCTTAGAAATTGCACACAGCCACCTCTAACAAATCACTCTTTAATGTATTATCTTTGCTCTCAATAGTTAAACAATGAGCTGCAATGTTGGCTGCTGGAGATTTGTACCCTCACCACCCTCCAGGCCTTCCGCATAGCCCTTAAAACCTGGCTGTTCCGACAGGCCTGGGGCTAAAGACTTGCAGCCCCACTTCGAATGGTATGATTGTTGTGCTTTTTTTAACTGTGTATGGTCTTTATGTTTTGTAACTTTGTCTGTTTTCCCCCTCCCTTGAGTTGTGAGCCGCCCTGAGTCCCTTTCAGGGAAAAGGGCGGCATACAAATAAAGTAAAATGAAAAAAAAGAAAAAGAAAATGCACCACTTTCTGGTAGCAAAATATTGATGAATAAGGACTCCCATTCACCATAAGAGTGCGTAAGCACATTCCACATACTTCCTAGTTAGTAGAATGTGAGCTATGTTGGCTTGCAAGATAGTTTCTAGTTTAGACATTCTAATTTGCATAGAGTAGTTTTAAAATAAAAAATGGATGTTTGCTTGCCCTTGTGGTATATTGCTCAAAATATGGCCAAACTCATAAAAATTAATTGGGGACTTAAGAGCAGGAACTCTTCTCCTAGTTGTACCTGAAGTTGAATTCCAGTCTGCATTGCAATGGTTTAGCAATGGGGCTAGACAGGAAATCAGTTCAGATTATGGTAACCATAAACTTTGATTAGTCATTTGCTTGCTTTTTCCCCTCTGTGCAAAAAAGAAAGCCTTCCTATCTGTTCTATCTGTGAGTGAGTTTATCAGTACTATATTTATTTATTTATTTAATTTTAGAGATGTTCCTTTCTCATTAATCCCTGTCCTTGTCCTTTGGTTTCCTAGTTATTTGGACACACAGATCCCCTTCACATTCTTGTGTTTTTTTTCATTTGAAACTAACCAGTCCCTCCCCCTTACCTGCTCCTTCTTTCCACCCGCCCTCCCTCCCTTCCTTCTCCCCCATTGTAACATTGTGATTTAATCATGTTATTCTCCCTATTTCCTTTATTCTATAGAACTTCACTACATGGCTTTGAAGAATTCATAGATCAGGTTAATAGAAGCAAAGGAACAGCAATCATAGAGGGATGAAACCATTGCAGTATAGTGGGCATATGGTGAGAAAGAAAGGAGATTATTTCATCAGGCCAGGCAGAAATCCAAAGGATGCTCACTGAAAAAATATAAGAAAAACTTGGTGGCCAGAGCACTCTTCTGGACATCTATGGAGATACTCAGTCATCCAGGTCATGGTTGCACCAAAAGTGCTTTTTCAAGAGGCAACTGGACTTACTGGTTTTTCTTTGAAGACATTTCACTTCTCATCCAAGAAGCAAAACATCTTCAAAGAAAAACAGAAAGTCAAGTTGCCTCTTGAAAAAGCACCTTTGGGACTCTTCTGGAAAGCTTGGCCTTTACAGAGTTATTGAATCAACTAGAAAAGAAAGAGGAAGCTGCTGATCAGCTGAGAAGACCCCAGGTTGGGTAGTCATCATTAACTGGAAAAGAGGGGATATGTTATCAGAGGTAGGATCAGTGGTGCTATTCAGCCAGTTCTATCCAGTTCAGGCAGTGGCAGGATGCTCTGCCCATCCACTCGGACATCATCACGTTCTGTTATTGAGGCTCCGCGCATGCGCTCGCATTTGTGAACCGGTAGCGAAGGTAAGTGAATACCACCCCTGGACTAGACTGGAATGAAGCGCAGTAGATTAAACACTTGGAAGGGCCTTAGACAGCTCTAGACAAAAAACAGCAAAGCATCAAAACACAGATAGTGCATATGAATGAAAGATGAGATCATTTGTTCCTGCGCTCATGAAATAGTGGGTGGCCTGTACTGACAGTGGGGCAAACAGGAACTGTGGATCTGGTCTTAGCCAGGGAATGCTGCATGCGTCATTGGTATGACTATACTTCTACTTAATATGCCTTCTCTACTTTCCCCCAAAGCCTTGATTTAACAAGTTGATGGTAGATAACTATGATCCCACCTGCTGATGACTATGCACATGGAAGATTATGACTTAGAATATAAGAGAAATAATTGTTAAAGATAATGAATTAACAAAATGAAAGAAATAATATGTATGTTGTACCAGTGAAACTAAGGGAAAAGAAGATGTGTTACATCTGTTTGAAAGTGATGTGGAGTAAAGTTGATAAACACATAAAAATAATTATGAAAGAAAAAGATAAAATGTCAGAAACTATGAACTGGTGTTATCTAGACTGTTATGAATATGTATATTACACTTCAGTGTCAGAAGCACTGAAGCACTTCTGTGATGAAAGGATTAACCAGTGACATCACTGTTGCCAAGGGCCCAGTTGGGCATTCTTTTAATGTTCCTGTTAATGAGTCCATCAAAGTGGTACCTACTTATCTATTTGCATACTTTCGAATTGCTTGGTGGGCAGCAGGTAGAGCAAATGACAGAAACTCAGCTTGCCCCATCACGCACCTGCACTCCAGCTTCAAACGCAGGCTTGCAAATTGTCAGCCAGACATCCTAACTACACGAGCCACTGTGGTCCCTTTGAGCATGTATAAAAGTAGGAAACAACAGGTAGGTGATAAATATATACTTGAATTCCAGTAATAATGGAAGAAGAAGATAAAAATTTTCAGAAAAAAATGTGCAATATTTTGAGTGAATGCACTCCAGAACAAAAAAGGTTTTTTTTGTTAAGTGACATGAATGAATAGGTAGGAAAAAAAGTAGAGGTTACAGAAAAATCAGGCAATTTGGAAATTCAGTAATAAAGGAGAGTACTTAGGAAAAAAAATTGTTTCAAATCTAAAAATCTATTTATACATATTCATGGCTATTTAATTAATCAATTAAAATGAATATAAATATACATATAATTGATTTAATTGTTTATGATGAAAGATTAAGAGAATTAATGAGAATATGAAAATGAAATGCAGAATGTAAAATTGTAAATATTGGGGGTGGATCATGGGCAAAAGTGATTGTGATAAGAACAACAGATGTTAGGCAAGCTGTTTCACTGATTAATTTTTCTGACTGTCAGGAAATTTCTACTTAGTTCTGGGTTGTATTTCTCTTTAATGAATTTCTATCCACTGTTTCTTATCCTACACTCTGATGCCTTTGATAATAATTGACCATTTCTTCTCTGTAGCAGCCCCTCAAGTCAGTGTTTCTCAACCTTGGCAACTTGAAGATGTCTGGCATTCGCTGGCTGGGGAATTCTGGGAGTTGAAGTCCGGACATCTTCAAGTTGCCAAGGTTGAGAAACACTGCCTCAAGTATAAGAAGACAGCTATGATATCACCCTGTAATCTTCTGTTTGTTAGAATAGACGTATCTAGTTCCCTTAACTGTTACTTGTACAATTTAATTTCCGTCCATTTATTATCTTTATTATCTTCTCTGCACTCTTTCAAGAGTCTCAGCATCTTTTTTGTACCATGTGACCCGAATTGGATTCAGTATTCCAAATGTGGCTTCCCTAGTGCAGTAGACAGCGGTACTATTACCTCTCATAATCTTATGCTATCATCTATTGATGCAGCCTAGAACTGCTTTGGCCTTTTTTGGCAGCTGCAGCATACTTCTGACTCAAATTTAAGTGGTGGCACACTAGCACACCTACCTCCTTCTCAGAGTTACTACTATGGATCCAGATGTTGCATATTCTATTTATTTGGATTTGGGTTTTTTTCCTTGCCAACCTGATTTTCTCATCACTGAACTACACCTTGTTGGCTAAGGTCTAATGCTCAAGTATCAAGATCCTTCTGAAGCTTGAGCCTATCTTCCCTCTGCCCCACAGCTTGAAGTCGTCTGCAAAAATGCATATTGTAAGCAAACTCTGGATTGGAAAAACAGGCAGTTGCATGAAATTAAACTTTTTATTCTTCACCCAATAGCCATTGCAATGAGCTGCTGGATGGGTCATCCCAAAGATGCCCTCTACCCAGCACAACTTATATTCATTACAATCAACCCCTCATACAGAATACCATCTTACCCAATCACTCATATCCCTCCCCACCTCATTCCATATAAGGAACTTCCTTCCTTCTTTGCCAGGTCTTCTAAGTTTCTTGAGAATATTTATATAAGGAGAATCTATCCTTGCAACGTACATCTTATCCCACTCACTTCCCTGGTAAAGTGCTTTCAAAGTCCATGAACAATAAAATGGCCAATAAATCTTAAAGTCAACAAAAGGATACATGGTCTCTGAGCTTAATAAAAGTGTAAATGCTGAGGTGAATTTTCTAATACTATAATGTATAAAATATTCCAACAAACTCACAAATTTTGATAGGTGATATTTGATATTTGATGGGCGTAGGCCACGCTCATCCTAGTTCTGTTGAAGGGGGAAAATGTTTGAAATGTCATGTGACAACAACATGACACTGCGAGTTTGACACCCGTTATCTACATAGTTCACTTATACACTGTGAACTCAAACATAGCTTTCTCAAATAACCTGTCACCCATGGGTTATTATATGATATAGTAAACCATAAATTAAACATTCAGGCTGGGTTCTGCCATAATATAGTAGCTAAAATGGTTGATTGAGTTTGGTTATAGCTGTGAAAACCCATCCTGTGGCTTGGAACTATGTTTTTACAACCTTGCTAATCTTGAGAATTAGCAATCATAACTTCACCCAACTCAACTGTAAATACAAGTAGTAGATCACTGGATAAAAAGTGGCTATGTTGCTGGAATCGTGTGCAATCAGGAACTTGTGTCATTCACTGTACTGCCCAAGTATTCCAGCTCTGGACTACATAGAGCAACTCGTCATTGTTCCACGGAACACTTTTATGTTAACTTTCAAGAAAAGAAAGATTACAGTCTCTTCACTCAGATGGTAATTAAATATTTTTCTCCAGTTGTTTAAGGGTAAACCCAAAGTGGAAAAGTTGGGATTGAACAGATAATGGGACAATGGGAATTAGCCAACCATCAAACTGTCACATTTTCTCTGTTGGAACTAAGTCAATAAGGGGTTTGTTTAGTTATACTAGCTCTTTTAGCAGGCCACTTAACCAACACTGAAGAGAGCAATATGATTTCTTTTGATCACAAGGATAACTTTCTAAATGTCCTGCTGGTGCAAATAGCAGGTAAACTTCTTCTGCCTTTTCTTTGTAGATAAAAATCAAGGAACCTTGATGATCCATCCACCAGTCACCAATCCTTCACTTCTCTACAGCTGCTTCAGCAGTGACTGGGGAGGCCAAGAAACTAGTAGGACCCTTCAAATGCTTAGAAGTGGCCTTTATGGGATAAGAACCTTCCATGTTTTATTTGATTGCACTGAAGTGTTTCTGGAAGAATTGGATTGCAGCAGCTTTGCTAATATTAAAGAGATCAACCTTTCTCTGACACGGTGCAGATGTGGAGGTTGGTGATCCATAAAGCAGTCAACCCTTATGCCAGATGCAGCACAGTAAACAGTCTTTTACTGCCTTGATCCTTGCCCTAGCATGTTTTCCTTCATTGTCTTTCACATAGTACCCTTAATCAGCTGAAGAAACATCCTGCTTACACATGTGCTTGTAATCTAGACTTAAGAACAATAAATGTTTTATTTATGTCTTTATTGTGACTTTAAAAACTGCTTGGAGATGCTTTGTTTAATATTAGTTTATTGAAATTATAACCACCTGGGTTTATGCACTAAACTAAATTACACTAAAAGTGTAATTTCTAGTTACACTAAACTAAACTAGAAATCATGGTTCACAATTCACCATGCTGGCTTGCCTAGCGGGGCATTCTATATTTCTCAAATTACATTTTAATTTGAAGCACGTACAAATCAGGAGCTTTAGTCAATGTATCTTAAAAAGAAACTGGTTTACTAAATCCTTAGACTAAGTAATTAGGATACTGATAGATCTTTAGATTTTACCGAACTACTACCTGATACGAGTTATAGCCCATTAATAGTGTCAGTGTGCTTATGTCTGTGTTACAAGTTTTCCCTTCTTAAGGGTTCAAGATTGCATGGAGTTCCCCAAACATTTCTTCAGCGCTGTACTACAGGGTGCCACTGAATTGTAAGTTGAAAATTATTAACTGCCTAGACTTAATTAAATTTTAAATTAATGCAAATGAAATACAATCAATTTTAATTTTTGCCCTCCAGTTTCTTTCACATGGTTTTGTGGAATGTATCTGCCAGCATGGCATTCAATACTATGAAGTGAGCCCTTAATCCTGAAAAATGATCCTATCCATTTTCAGATCTAAAACCATCAACAGGCAAGGAGTATTTTGAATGGATCTTTTTTTTATATACGTTCAGATGTTTAGTAGCTCTTTAACAAATATTTGTGCCGCTACTGTATGTTATAAAATGTATGCAGCGTACACACATGAAATGCTAGGTGTGTAAAATGCTTGCATGCGTATCTTAACTCCCTAAGGACTTCGCTGGACACTCTCTCCCTTTGGTGCCAGGACTGTAGGTTGCTGATTCAGGGGACTTGGTTTTGCATTTCTGGAGCATCTCTGCAGCAATCATCAAAGGTCTTGGGAGTTGCTTGTACAAGTGAGTCAGGCCTAAGGGCGCATAGGAAATGAGGGGGGGGGAAATCAGTGAAGGGAAAAAAGACTATGACAAGGGATAGGTAAAACACGAGCAAAATCAAAGAAGTAAAAGACGGGGAGGGAGCAAGCAAAGTTAGCAGCAACACAGATTTTTTAAAAAAATGACTGGATAGACCAGACAACTGTGTTAGGGAAATAAAAAGCATGAATTGAAGTGAACAAAACATTTGTTATTTCCCACAGAAACTTGTCAATCAGCTCACTGTTGTTTGTTTTTACATGAAAGAGAAGCTGAGGAGAAAGGCTCGCACAGTCTTGCCTAAAAGTTGTCGCCCAAGTGTTCTGTCATTGAGAGTGATGCCTACAACAATCCCAATGTTGTTCCTCAGGTTGTGTGATATCCACAAATATATCTCTGGCTTTGTGAATAATTCTCCCTCTACATAATCTACAAAAACATTTTAAGCATTTCACAAATCAAAACAAAGGCAGAACCCCACCATAGCTAGTGAGTTAATGTAAAACTTTTTGGAGTTGAGTCACGTTTGGAAAATATAAGTTAGTCCTTGACCTACAATAGTTCATTTAGTGACCGTTCAAAGTTACGATGACTCTGAAAAAGTGACTTTGAACATTTTTCACACTTACGACCACTGCAGCTTCCCCAGGGTCACATGGTTTATATTTGGATACTTGACAACTGGCTCCTATTTATGATGTTTGCTGTGTCATGGGGAGGGGGGGTCATATGATCCCCTTTTCAACCTTCTGACAAGCAAAGTCAAAAGAGAAACCAGACTCACTTAATGACCATGTGACTAATTTAGCAACTGCAGCAATTCAGTTAACAAATGTGACAATAATAGTTGTATGACTCACTTAAAAAATTTCTCACTTAGCAACATAAATTGTGGTTGTAAGTCAAGGACTGCCTGCAAGTATGTGGTTTGATGAAATAGCTTTGAAAGGTACAATGTACTGCCAATAACATAAATGTCCCATGCAAAGGAAGACTAACATTTGTTTTACTCCAATACAGTGATATCACATGTGGGCATAAAGTCCTGGCCAATGGGACAGAAAATGTCAGGGTTCCAAATAAGACCCCTAATGAAAGAAGACTCTGAGGCTTGAAGTTCCATTTTATTAAAGATGTCATATTGGCACATCTGGGAAAACCCGAATCTGAAAGTTTTTCCCCACCCAAAAGAAAGTCCAAGCACCTACCCAGCACCCACATGTCTGTCACATGGCCCAATCAGGCACTGTCCCAACTGGAGATGCCTCCCAGTCATACCCCTCCATGTGCAGGGCAAAATGTCCTTGATTCTCAAAGAAAGGAAGTTAAGTGTGATTCTTGATAGTGTCATTAGCACCCCTCCTTCCCAATACTGAGTACTTATACTGAGACTATTTTTTTGAAACAGTACAGGTAATATTCGACTTACGACCACAATTGAGCTCAAAATTTCTGTTGTTAAGTGAAACACTTGTTGATCACATGACTCCGGAACACTGCAACTATCATAAGGATGAACCAGTTGCCAAGCATCTGAATTTTGATCACATGATCATGGGGATGCTGCAAAGGTTGTAACTATGAAAAATGGTTATAAGCCACATTTTTCAGTGCCATTGTAACAGTCACTAAACAAACTGTTGTAAGTCGAGGACTACCTGTAGATTTTATACTTTAGATTCATAGGTAAAAATGGAAATAGTTTGGTTTGGGTTTATCATGGTGTCTGAACCCACCCACTTTGGATTGTATTTGTAATTTGTTTTTTATTCCTCAGCATGTTGTACAGATTCAGCCAATTACCAGTAGATTCACTCAATAAACCATAGTTAAAACATGGCATTACATCTTTAATGAGGGTTTCAGAAGCTGCAATAGCCAAATCTCCTATTTTCCTTCAAATGTATCTTCCAGCCCCTTTTCCCAAAGTAGAAAGGAATCCAAAATAAAATTGCACGATGAAATCAGAAGTTAGAATTTGATGAAGTTTTCCACTTAAAATGCAGGAGAAAATGTGTGCTGTTAAGGAACAGTGTGCATTAAAATGCAAACATCATGAAAAAGTATGCAAAAATGGATTTATAAATTGCCAATGGAAAATTGCTAGCAATTGCTAGGTGGAAGTTTTACTTGTGTGCAAGAAATGTATTTGAATAATCAAACATACATTTCAGTCTTGAATAGACAAATTACCATGGAAAAACAAGTTAAATTTTATTGGTAGAAAGAAAAAAATTGACAATAAATGGAATTGTCTATTATAACCTAAAACCAATATTTATGTTAAGAGACAAAATGATTTGATATTTTCTAAATGCATAATAAAGCAACTTTTACATTCTTTTCTCTGACATGAACATCTGACTTATTCCACAAAAATGAAACTGAAACAAGGAGCAGTCTTAAAAAGGCTCAAATACTGAGGTTAATAATCCTCTTATAAATATTAAAAATAGGTGTTCTGAATAGTAGTCTGCAATAGTTTAATCCCTCACATAAATACATCTAAAATTTTTATTCATTCAAATAGTTCCTTATATTTTCATTATGATTCTATGTTATTTAACAAATAGCTGGACATAATGAATTAACTACAGTGTGAATTTAACACTACAAATAAATACACAATATATTAAGCCTATCTTGCTATCACACCTTATTGTTTGACCACTAGTACTTTTGGCATCCAGGTTCAATGTAATAATTGATTCTCTAATAATAGCCAGCTGATATTTTCAGTGTTTTACATTGTTCCGTCAAACTGGCAAGTATTAATAAACCAATCACAAATGTAAGATTGTGATAAAGTTACCAGTAAGACCAGATCTGGAGCTAAGCAGGGTTAACTTTATATCTGGACAACTCCTTTTATGCAAACAAATTCAAGTTAGTGCAGAATCAGGGTATCAGATGTAAAATCTGGCTTAGTCAATCATAGGTTATTCTGATATGCCCTGATAATGTAGTGACAGACACTGCAAGGGATAACTCTATAATCTATTATGTTAATTCAGATAGAGTTACAACATTGGATATTTCAGAATTTTTCTAGATTATTCATTAGATAATGGATGAAGTGCATACTAAGAAGAAAAGCATTGGATCTAACTATAAACAACAAAAAGGCACATGAAAAATGTAGTTGTATATCACAACTTTCATGTGAAGCAAAGCATTCTATCTTGGAAGAATTAGAGAAACCAATAAGAATGCAATTCTACACATATTCACTTAGGAATAAGCACTACTAAAACTTGAGGGTATTTTTAAAAGAAACACTAACCGATAACCTGGCGTTGCCTGGGTATTTATTTATAGGTGGAAAATATCCGGACCAAATGTAATTTCTAATGTTGCATTTTGGAATTGGAATTGGAATTTATTGCATTTATATGCCGCCCTTTTCTCCGAAGGGGACTCAGGGCAGCTCACAATCCAAGTCAGGGAAGGGGGTACAGACAAGGGATAAAAAAGACGAACATAACAATACACAATTTAAAAGCACACAACAACCATATCATTCGAGGGGGGGGCAAAAGCTCTTTAGCACCAGGCCTGTTGGAACAGCCAGGTTCTAAGGGCTTTGCGGAAGGCCTGGAGGGTGGTGAGGGTTTGAATCCCCAAGGGGAGCTCGTTCCAGAGGGTTGGAGCAGCCACAGAGAAGGCTCTCCTCCGGGTAGTCGCCAGTTGGCATTGGCCGGCAGATGGAATTCGGAGGAGGCCTAATCTGTGGGGTCTGATCGGTCTATTGGAGGTAATTGGCAGCAGGCGGTCTCTCAAGTACCCAGGTCCAATACCATGAAGGGCTTTATAAGTGACGACTAGCGCCTTGAAGCGTATCCGAAGACCAATAGGCAGCCAGTGCAGCTCGCGGAGGATAGGTGTTACGTGGGTGAACCGAGGTGCACCCACGATCGTTCTCGCAGCTGCATTCTGGACAAGCTGAAGTCTCCGAATGCTCTTCAAGGGCTGCCCCATGTAGAGCACGTCGCAGCACGTTCCCCCCTTATCACAGGGCCCCCTTGTGGAGTACTGTAAAGCCGTTACCATGGCAACTCCACTGTGCTGTTACAGTAGAAACCATTTTACAGTAGTACAGTAGAATCCATTTAAAGGCAAAACATGCTGCATCTTAACAGAACACACACCCCAAGGGGTGTTAGGAGTGAACCCCCACCCCAGTATTTTTCTCCAAAGAGTAAGCCACCTGTGTACCAAGTTTGGATGAAATTGCTTGAGGTGTTCCAGAGTTATGCTAAAACAAAGACAGACAGACAGGCAGGCAGGCAGAGTGACTGACTGAAAACAAATGTCAAAATTCTGTATGTGTGCCCAAAGTTTCACTTTTCCACCACAGAATTCACAAACTGCCACAGCTTTGATTCCGATTTTATGAAAGCATAAAGATTTCTGTTTTCAGAACTCAGCAACATGCTGTTTAACCTATTTTAATTTGGTTACAGTATCTAACCTAATTATTGGATAATGTTTCTTTCATATCCCCTAATTTTTATAATACCTTGTTAGATGAAGAGTTGTAGAAGACTCAAAGATTTGCAAACTGGTTGCTCTAAATGAAATTATTCATCAGTTCTGAAAGATAGACATAATTAAGCTGAGCCACATTGTCAAAACAGATTTGTTTAATAGACTTCTATTCTGTCTTTCCTTTGAAATTTTCACTTCATGTGAAGATCTCCACCCATTTTTTTTCATTCAATCCTCTGAGGTAAGTTGGGTTGAGAGACATTCCTTGGTTCACAAGGACAAAGTGAATCTTTCTGGTTCCAGTTCAGCATCTTAATTATTGAGTTGGCCACAAATTCCTATCAGAAACTACTGGAAAAAGTTCAGTGAAAAGAATTAAATCTATTCTCAACCTGGAGAGGTTTTATTCTGTCCTCATGACTACTTTTAATAGTGGGAGTCAGTGCCATGGTAATATGGTAGTAGTAAGACCACAAAGGAGAACTAGGAGAAATAAAGAGAGTTCTTGAGCTCACTTGTATACAACATTCTTACACATAAAACCAATTCAGTACTTCATGTGTGCATTGTGTATTTTTATAAATAATTTTTAGTCCAACACAATCTATTTTAGATATATTTATTACATTTCCGCTGGGACTCGGTGGCTCAGTGGCTAAGATGCTGAGCTTGTTGATCAGAAAAGTCGGCAGTTTGGTGGTTCGAATCCCTAATGCCATGTAACAGAGTGAGCTCCCGTTACTTGTCCCAGCTTTTGCCAACCTAGCAGTTTGAAAGCACATAAAAATGAAAATGGAAAAATAGGGACCACCTTGGTAGGAAGGTAACAACGTTCCATGTGCCTTCGGCATTAAGTCATATTGGCCACATGCCCACCGAGACGTCTTCGGACAGCGCTGGCTCTTCAACTTTGAAACTGAGATGAGCACCATCTCCTAGAGTCAGGAATGACTAGTACATTGTGCGAGGGGAACCTTTACCTTTTATTATATTTCCAAGTAAATAATCCAATTTTCTTATGTGGAATAAGCCTAAAAAGAATCAATCAGAAAACTTAAGAATAGCACAAGTTTGTTTGAATCTAACTATAAAATAATTCATGTCACCTTCTTGCTTGAATATAGCTTACTCAATCTCAAATATAGTGTTTGGCTATTTCTGCATTCTGAACTTATGATTTGTTTCCAGAAAGAAATAAGAGAATTCTGAACAATTTGGTCATTTTTTTCACAGAAAAACATGAATAATGTTTTTGGTTTTTCAAAAGCAAATTGTGTCATATTAAACTTCTTGACCTAGTGGAAAAACTACGGTCTGCAGATGAGCGGAAATGGCAATGCTCCCTTACAGTGTTGTATGAGTGGAGTGAATAAATGGGAAGTCACCCCCCATCTTTTGCTGCTGAAGTAGACACTGCATGTGCTGTCTCCCCTACTTGAAGTAACAATGTACGCTTTCATTAAGTTGCAGGTGTTTGAAGCTTGAGAGAAAAGGACCACTGTGAATTAGCAAGACAACAGTGGCTGAATGGTTAAGCTCTACTTACAATGCAAGCCGCCGGGAATATTGTCCTTCGCTTCAGTTATCACTGAAAGCTGCCTCTCTAACTGAGATGAATAGAGGCAAAAATGAAGAATGACGTAGGATACTCTAAGTTAAACTGCACTGAACTTTGACCTACTAGTTTCAGGGCATGGGCTGCTGTTTAATGGCTTTCTCAAAAGTGATTCAGTTTGTCCATAAGCCAGGGCTCATGAAACACATTTGCTGGGTTTGCTCAATATCTAAAGACTAACTTAAGCAAAGCACATGCTGGTTTAGTTTCTAATATCTGAAGCCAGCTTTCGTGTCTTAAGAGGAGCAAAGAAACACGTTTGTTTTGAGGGCTTCATATGCCATATTTACATTAGATTTGTGCCTAAATAAGAAACTAAAATATGGATGTCAGTTTTTCACTTCCTTGGGGCTGTTTGGGCATCTTCAGATAACTAAACTTCAAGGTTAAGTAGAAAAGCGAGAGAAAATACAAAAACAGCAATCTTAAATGCATCAAAATAAACATGGAAATTGTGTATATGACCTACTGAGTGCATTACACTAGTTGTACCTTGCACAATATGAGCATAGGGAAGGCAAAGTAGCTGCAATTTTGTCATAACTTTTCTAAATCTATTTTAAACCTATTATTCCTGGCTTGTCAAGATTGCCTCCTAATTGCATTTTAATTAACATATACTTACTTGCTCTTCTGGTTGCTTGCCACACACTATGATTACTTATAGATAGTGTTCATCCTTTACCCTTTAATGTCTACAAGCTACTATATGTGGCCCATAATAAAGAATATTTCAGAAGCCAGACAAATGTGTGTGTAATTATGTCTAGAGTTCTAGTACTTGTCCATTTAAGAGTGTCTTGCCAAAAATATGACATCAACAATTGATTATTCTGTCTTAACGGTGGAATCAATTCAGTTCAGAAATATTGATTTGATTTGGACTTCCATTTTGGTTACCATATTTGATCTATTTAAGAAATGTATAAAATATTTCTATGCATATAAAAGTATCAAATTATCAGATCAATTCATTTGAACACATTCCACATTGACAATCCAATTTAGAAAGCTAATTTTATGTAGGAATTAAATGAAACAGCCCTGAATTCAGAATAATGCTTTGGATAGTTCTAATAGCAAACCAGATAAAGAATTCAGAGCAATACAAACTTTGTTTTATTGTAGCTCCATCTGGTTTAGAATTGACCACAATGATACTCTCACTTACTTTCTTTAGAGGGTTTCTTTTGCTCTACTGGAATAATCCAGTGATACAATTTGGGATTTTTGTTATCAAAACAAGCAATATATTCTGCCACTGAGATATGATGCTTTTTTATGCATTGAAATCTTCAGTCTTCCATCAGAAAAATAACTGAGAACGTTGAACTAAAATTGTAAATCCCATGGCAATAGGACTAGAGTAGACTAAACATATAGACTAAAGTAATGGAAGCTTACGATCGAAAATTATATATGGATTCTAGTTATTAGAAAGACAAAGTATTGGAGAAGATTACAAAGCATCAAGAAAATACAGTGTCAATCTCAATATTGAAGTTGAAAGATTATGGCATAAACTGGCAGTGGTGGTCCCGGGAGTTATAGATGCATTGAGTATTATATCAAAAAACCTGGATGATACTTAGAAAATTTGCACATTGACAAAATTTCCACCTGTCGATTATAAAATGCACACTGCTTGGATCTGCACATATGCTACACTAACACCTAGTACAATAACCTAGGTTGCTGGGAAGAACTCAGTGTGACTGAAAACCGTTAACTAAAAAATGGCAACCATGATTTCATGTTGTGTATAGAATAATAATCAGTTATATGATACAACAATATATTGTAAATAAATTTATATGCTGCCTGACTCCCAGAAACTCTGGGAGGTTTCTCAAAAACCTCATACATTTAAGTGGAAATTTTTAAGTACAAGTAATATAACTCTTATTTATGTTTTCTATTTTAGACTGCCTTTGTTGCAGACAAAAAAAAGAAGTTTTCAGCTTCTGGCAAAGATACAAAGCCAAGATATCATTTATTAAAAATTGCCCATACCCTTAGATTTGTTCACCTTGAGCAAATGAGAAAGCTTTATTAGAATATGTTGGCAACCTGCTTTGATTTCAGATTTTTAATTTTTGGTGACTGCATGTTCTCTCCATCTAATTCATTAGTAAATCTAGCTGAGACAGCACAAAGAGCGCTTGTAAGAAAAATAAAACTGTTGTAATCTGCACCTGAAGGAACTTGTATACAAGTAAACCCACAAAGCAATTAATGACAGTATTTCTTGCTGCCTCAAACTCATCCAACTTTATTCTAAGCAGCCAATTATTCACAAGATACATGCATATAGAAGAGTAGAAAAAAAAACCCATGAAAGAAAATAATGTACAAGTGATCAGCACAGATGTGCATTATCTGGGCAACAGTAAATATTTAAAGCTTTTTGGCCAAGAAGTAAACCTATTTTAAATTTTAATTTTAGCTACTGGCAGCAAATGTTAATCATTAATTCCTGTTTAGTGGCTCATTTGGACTAAGGATGATGGTTTTTTTTTCTTAGACAATGTTTAAGTTGTTTTGTTTTTTCATCATACTATTTCCATATTGGAAAATGGATTCGGTTACTGGATTTCTGCTTAATCCTTCATTTAACACATGTCGTCATGTGACATCACAATGTTTTTTCCCTTCGCGGAGGTGGGGTTGGTGGTGCCTGCGCGTAACACATCTGGCCTGCGAGCCACCAGTTTGACACCCCTGATTTAATACATTACAACATTATAGGTGGAAGGGATAGATATTAAAGAGAGTCAGTTTGCATAGTGATGCTAGTCTAGAAACTAGGAGACTGTGAGTTCTAGTTCTGTGTTAGACATGAAAGCTGGCTAGGTGACAGTGAGCGAGTCCTTTTCTTTCAGCCCACCTCACGGGATTGTTGTTGTGGGGAAAACAGGAGAAGAAGAAAAAAGTATTATGTAGGTTCACTGTCTTGAGTTACCTGTAAAGTAATTAAGATGAAATAAAAATAAATAATATATAAATAAACTAGTAAGGTTACTCAATTATTAATTTTAATAGATGTATATTTTGAGTCATTATATACTGGTATATTTATTTAAATTATATATATGGCCATCCCTCTTCCGGCAGTGATTCTGCTGTTTAATAAAATTATTGCCCCCAAAATAAATTTTCAATAGAAATTTCAGTATTATTAATGTAGAACTGAAGTGATATTGGTAGACAGAAGTCTTCATTGTCCTTACGCACTGTACATAAGGAAGAACTCAGTGTGAATGAAGGCCATTAGCTAAAAACTGGCAACTGTGGTAATGGTAATCAGGAACTCCATTGCTCAGTGATTGTAAGGCATAGGGTCTGGCAGATACAATTGCCATTGTTGCTTGAATCCCACAGTCATGTGGCTGCCATTTTCAACCTCCTACTAGTTCTCTATTGCTTTTTGGAAGCTGGCAATGAAGGTTCCAATTATCATTCAAAGACTATGCATTGTAATTGTGAATGGTCACCAATGCCCAAAATGCACTTCAATGACTATAGGGATGCTTGTGACAGTTGCAATTATGAGAACATGTATTATTTGTTGTATTTATTTAATAGACTTATATGGCTGCCCAACCTGCACACAATTACTCCAGGTGGAATATGACATTAATAGGCAACAATATAAAAAACCCCAGAAACCTCCAGAAACTTCCTACAAGTTCCTTCTTCAGCACCATGGTAACTTTAGTCACTGTCATGGATCCGCCCCAGAAGCTCTCTCCGGATTTGAATTCAGAGAAAGAGGGTGAGTTTGAGTCAGCAGGGGAAAGGACAGAGCAGAGTGTTAGTTAGGATCGGGGCTCAGAGAGTGCTAGTCTGATGGAGCAGCCTCAACTGGGTCAATCAGACGAGCAAGAGGCTGAGGAAGGTGAGCCACAAGTTGCAGCAAGTTGGCCAGGAGGCTCTGGCGAGGACTAGGAGCGGCTGTCACCTGTTAGCAATGCGGCTGCCACCTGTTAACACCTCCTTTTCAATCAAGGATATATAGAGCAGAGAGGAGACATTAGACCAGGGTGTCAAACTCAAGTTGTCACGTGATGTATCACGACTTTCCCCCTGAGGCTGGGTGTGGCCAGCACATGATGCATTGGGCTCACGGGCTGCAAGTTTGACACCCCTGCATTAGACAGATAAGTTAGATATAGTTTTAAACAAGTAATATTCCTTTTGTAGACTCTTGAAAGATCTGAAGATATCATTACATAATAGTTGACAGAGAATGATAATTCTGTTGTGAATATATTCTCAGGAAAAATGTGTACCAACCATTTTCAAATAAGAATGACTCCAGAGTACAGGTAGTCCTCGACTTACAAAAATTCATTTAGTGACCATTCGAAGTTACAACAGCATTGAAAAAATGACTTATGACCATTTTTCCCACTTATGACCATTACAGCTTCCCCAAGGTCACATGATTTACATTTGGATGCTTTGCAATTGACTCACATTTATGATGTTTGCAATGTCCCAGAATCATATGACCCCCTTTTGTGACCATCTGACAAGCAAAGTCAATGGGAAAACCATGTTCACTTTAGGAAATTTAATAAATGTGGTAAGAAAAGTTGTAAAATGGGACCAAACTCATGCAACATATTTCTTACTTAACAACATAAATGTTGGGCTCAATTGTGGTCGTAACTTCAGCACTTCCTGTATCTCTGTAAAGGAAAGCCTGAGTGTGATGGAGGGCATATATGATAGATAGATAGATAGATGATAGATGATAGATGATAGATGATAGATGATAGATGATAGATAGATAGATAGATGATAGATGATAGATGATAGATGATAGATGATAGATGATAGATGATAGATGATAGATGATAGATGATAGATGATAGATGATAGATGATAGATGATAGATGATAGATGATAGATGATAGATGATAGATGATAGATGATAGATGATAGATGATAGATGATAGATGGATGGATGGATGGATGGATGGATGGATGGATATTGAATGGATGCATCTTAGTTTATGATAGCCAAAAATCAAGTGTGTTAAATTGCACATTTTTGGACATATTTTATTAGACATTTTATAAGATTTATGTAATGCTTATTAAATTAATTAATTTGAATTAAATTTTATTTGAAAGTGATTGTGGCACAGTTACTTCTTCTCAGTCCAACTCGCTTCACAGAGTTGTTGTTGGCAAAATAGGAGAGGAATGTGTGTCAATATATTTGTAAAAATAATAAAGGCAGGAAATAAATAAAGCAATAAACAATAAACCAACCAACTAACCAACCAACCACCAAACAAACAAACAAATAAACAAACAAATAGCATCAGATTTCATGCATCTGATGATAAATATAATTAAACAAAATAATAATAAAATTTGTTAATCAGAAAAAGTGCTACCAGAGTCCTGATTTCTAGTTTCTCATGACAAGAAAAATCAAATTTAAATTCTCCAACTAATAAGACCCAGATCAATCTAGCTACTTCCACTGCTGAAAAAGTAACCAAATTCCAAATAATTAGGGCCTGGCATTGGTCAAGTTCTATCAATCAGATGTCATTTATTGTCTTAAGTTTGGGTTGTTACATGAATTCAGAGTGAGCAGGATGATTTAGTCTGGATAATATATTCTGAAATCTTCTTACCTATCTAGCTGTTAAAATCTCAGCTCAAAATTTAACAAAAATATTGGATAATAAATTGTGCACTCAATACAATATTACCAGCCTTTAAAATTACATTAATATGAGCATCATAGCGTAAAACTGGTAGAACTTGAGTTTCATAAGATGTTATGACATCTTGTTTCATAACAAATATACAAACTACGTTCTCCTGAAATTTAATTAATGCATTTTTAATTTTTTGGTAAATGGGAAAGCAAATGTATTGTGTGATTTTATTTATTTATTTCATATAACTTCAGTTTTGCTTACTTTCCAAATACAGACATATTTTTTTTAAAAGCAGTGTAACAGATAAAGAATACAGAATAGGATTATTTATTGTTGGAAATGGAAATTTAAGATTTCTGTTAAGCCTCGTTTAAGGAATTTGGCTCAAGCCAAATTCAGAAAGCTGAATAAAACAGCATTTCCAGTCTATTTGTATTAAACTTCATCTGTCATAATTCCCAACCATGATGTTTAGTACATATAGAAGGCACCAAGGAAAAGAATGAAATATAGAGCCAAAGCAGTTTTCCACCATGCCTTTGCAGCTGCAACTATTATCTATAACTTGATGGGTGTGCATGCTACTTAAGACAAAAATGATAAGATCCTGGCCTAAGGAACTTTCAGTCTAGTAAAGACATGCAGCACAAGTGTAAACATTAAACCACAAAGTGGGAGTGGGACCAGTTAGGAGAGAACCTTGAAAATTTATCTTTGAGTCATCAAAGAGTTGGAAGGAATCCATCAACCGAATCTTTGAGCTATTACACATTTCAAACAGGCAAGATGAAATCATGAATAATGAGTTCCTCCTCTGGCTCTGCTGAAACAGGAGTAATGATGCGGGAACAACTTCCAAATCATTGTGCTGGTGCATATCAAGAAGCTTCTGCAACTCAATGTTTCTTCCTGTTTACAATTCCCTAGAGTCAGGCCATCCTTTGCAAAAGCAAAAGCAATTGCAACCATTAGAATCCAGCCTTAACTATCTACCAATATTCTTGTTCTGAATCTATCTGAAACTCCTTTTCACCCATCGTTCTTCCACTGAGATATGTTTTGTGATTAGCTTTTACTAGGAGCATTGAGATTTCCATGTGATATCAGTAATTTGATCTCCCAAAGCTACTATCCTGACATAGCTAGCCAAGAACATATAAAGCAGGGGTGGGTTTCAACCGGTTCGCGGCGGTCCCTGCGAACCGGTTGGTCTCCGAACCCGGAAGTAAGTAACTTCCGGGAACGGCGAAGGGCGTGCCCGCCCGCGGTCCTTACCCGGTTTTGACGAGTTCTGCGCTTCCACGCATGCGCAGGACGCATACAGCGCCTGTGCGATCGTCCAGGAGCAGCTGGAGTGTCGCGCAGACGCTAGTACGCATGCGTGCACCGCGCGCGTGCAGGAGGATGCCGCCAGCCCAGTTCCAACCGAACCGGTTGGAACGGGGCGAGAAACCCACCCCTGATATAAAGTATTATCAGGCAGATGGAAAGTAGGTAAACTTCCACAAATGGTTTAAGATCTGGATCATTCCATACCAATAGTGAAGTGCCAGAATGTTTGAACTGGTGATTGGAAGGAAGGATATTCCTGTTTTTAACCATGTTTATATGAATTGTTGTGAGCCACCTAAAGTTATTGTATGAGATAGGCAGCAGAGGTGGTATTCAGCCAGTTCTCTCCAGTTCGGGCAAACCGGTAGTGGTGGCTGCAGGAGGCTCAGAAGGCGTTGCACATGCGCAGATGCGGCACATGCGCTCACATTTGTGAACTGGTAGGGAAGGTAAGTGAATCCCACTGCTGATAGGCAGCCACATAAATCAAGTAAGTAAGTAAGTAAGTAAGTAAGTAAGTAAGTAAGTAAGTAAGTAAGTAACCAAGATATTTTTGCAAGGTCATTTTCACAGTTTTATGTATCTGTTGTCTTCCAGAATCCTTAGCCTCATCTATTTGACAGTGGAAGCAATTTGAAAACGGATAAAGAACAAATAGCAGTAGCAATAGCAGTAGACTTATATACCGCTTCATAGGGCTTTCAGCCCTCTCTAAGCGGTTTACAGAGAGTCAGCATATTGCCCCCAACAATCTGGGTCCTCATTTTACCCACCTCGGAAGGATGGAAGGCTGAATCAACCCTGAGCCGGTGGGATTTGAACCGCTGAACTGCTGATCTAGCAGTAGCCTGCAGTGCTGCATTTAACCACTGCGCCACCTTGGCTCAATTCAAAGCAGGTTATATGCATCTGTTTCAATGATTTTCCTCTGATAATTTCCATAATACATTGGAAAAGACTAGGAGAAGGCAATGGAACATCTTCCGTAATGTTAGAATTACCAGAAATCAAATCCAGTATAGAAACGTTACTTTTTAAATGCTGAATCTGGTTCATGAACGCAATGTATAGGAAAGATGCCACTTGACCTAGAATCTACTTATTAAAATGTCTAAGCAAAAACCCTCCTACAAAGGACAAATAGATTAAAATGGTGCATGAATGCACATACAGGGAACACATGCAAATTCTTCTGGAAAAAAAGGTGCTATAAGTAAGAACAAGACTCTGTTCCCTTTGTGTGTGGCGATTCTAATCTATTTAATGGTTACCACTTGAATGAATTAAAAATGGAATTGGAATTACTATCTAATTCATCAGTAAGTGTTGTATTATGTATTGATTCCCATAGTTACCTAGTGAATCACTTTAAAGTATTTTAGAGATGATGAAATCTATGTTAATATACAAATACTCTTCCAGGAAGAAGTGGGGTTTGATAAGGATATTGATATAACCTAAGATAGGAAATATTGAAAATGTATCACCACAGACTGTCGTAAGAAATACACAATCACCTCTTTCATTACATTTATGAATTTGTCAAAGCCTCACAGTTAATTCAAGGCAAAAAAGGAAAACCACCCATTTGTTCCAGAGACATAATATTCTATGTACACAGCACAGTGAGGTAAAATATACTCTAGTTTTATTTATATAATACACTACATCAAAATCATGACTTGCAAACCACAGCGGTTAAACTATAACCCAACAAACCACATTGTAATTTAGCATGTTGTATGAATTAGGCTATCATATTAAGCCATGTTATATTTTGGCATATTACATTATGTGACCAAAGTAATTTTCCTGTCTTAATCATAGTTCATGATTTACTATTGTGAAAATGTGGCCAATTACAGTACTGTTTTCTCTCTTGCTCAGTCTCTGTCTGTCTGTCTCTCTCTCTCACACACATACACATGCCTTCTACCAATTAATATTTTTTCTCCTTCTATCTGAGTAGAAGTTATTTAAGAATAAAGTTAACAGTATGCAGTTACATATTGAGTAATGTACAAGAAGTAAAAGCATATCAAGAACTGACACAAAGCTAGCAGATCTTTATTAAACAAAGACATTTATTTTGCATCATGGCCTCTTTTTCAGTCTCCTGAGCAAACAAAATGTCTCTCTGTAATCTTACCTTCTTGTTTCTGAGCTGCAGGCAAGACTATCCCCAGCAAGTTTCTCTGGCATACAAGCCATAATTTTAGGCTCGAAGGAATAGAAAGTTGCAGTATTGTAGCATAAGACAAAGTGTTTAAAAAAGCATGTGCATGCCAGTGGTGGGTTCCGGATCCCATTAAAACCGGTACGTCACCCACATGGATGCGCGCAGCACGCACATGCATTGTACCTGCCAGCGATGCTTCCGCAAGCCTCTGCAACACTCTAGCTGTTCGATGGAGTGTTGCGCAGGCGCTGTATGCTCCATGCGCAGAAGTGCTGGAGGCTTTAAAGGACAGGTAAGGAGCTCGGGCGGGCGGGTGGGCCCTCTGGAGCACTGTACCGGAACGGTACCCAGTGCTCCGGGCAGGTTCTGGTACGCCCGTACCGGGGCGTACCACCTGCAACCCACCACTGGTGAGTGCATACGGATATATTTAAAGCAGAAGTCAATTTTTTACTACTGGTTCTGTGGGCATGGCTTGGTGGGTGTGGCATGGTTTGGTGGTTGTTGCTTGGTGGGCGTGGCAGGGGAAGGATACTGTTAAGTCTCTGTTTCCTCCCCACTCCAGGGGAAGGTTACTGAAAAATCCCCATCCCTCCCAATCAGCTGGGACTCGGGAGGCAGTGAATAGATGGGGGTCAGAGGTGGTATTTACTGGTTCTCCAAACTACTCAAAATTTCCACTACCGGTTCTCCAGAATTGGTCAGAACCTGCTGAATACCTCCTCTGGTACAAAGTATTAGAAATCTTTATCGTGTAGAAAGCATTGCAATTACATACACATTTAGATGGGAATAAATCCCAGTGAATGTCAAAGTAAATATGCAGCAGATTATATTTGCATTGGATATACAATATATAGATTTGTTAACACACCAATAATGTGTTGGGTTTTAGAAAAATGTGCTGTGTGAAACCAGGCATTGTGATTTGTAAACCATAGTTTATGGTTCATTCAGTAACCTACAATTGAAAACCACTGCTTAGTGTAATGTAAGAACTCAATCACACTGTATGCATTTTTATTTTCTATATTTTTCTATAGAAGCATTTAAATTAAAATCTGCAGCTGATCAAATGATTCTTTTCACATATAATAGAAATGTATGCATTGCTAGAAGCAGTCAACATAAATCTCAAGAATTAGAAAATGTGTGAATTAGTTAGACTTTTAGCATGTGTTCAATGTTCTAGCAAAACTAAAAGCTGTCAGATAAGTCCATGAATAAAAATGAATAAAAAGTGCCTACAATATTACTGTACAAACTAATTGAGTACATAAGATTGGTTTGCACAAATAATGAGGGGACGGGGATTGTATTCTAATACCAGTAAGCATAATCAGAGAAGATAAAATGCAATCATGCTTTTGAATGCAAACAATTGTTGGGGAAATATAGCAGATCTATGTTCTTTAGGAAAATAGTCTGGTCCTCAGTACTATATTGCTTTATTTTATTACTCTTCTATCCAAATCCAACTACATTATGCCCTCAGGCAAGTTCTTTAACCAGAAGATGACATGCTCTCCTTGCCTACCAATGCTCTTGTCAGGATCTCCTAAAGGTAAAATCTCAATTTATTTATACCCCACCTTTATGATTTTTATGAATAACTCAAGGTGGTGAACATACATAATACTCTTTCCTCCTCCTATTTTCCTTACCACAAAATCTTGTGTGAGGAGTTGGACTGAGAGAGAGAGTGACTTGCCCAGAATCACCTAGCCAGTTTTCATATCTAAAGTGGAACTAGAATTCACTGTCACCTAGTTTCTAGGCTAGTGCCTTAACTACTACCTTGGCCAAATTGGCTTTCATTGCTCTGGTGATTTACATGAGGCATCCATGTTATTTTCTTGGCAACCATACAGAGATATTGCCTCACTGCCTCCTCCCAATCTAATCTATAGCCCTGGGATTTCCTGATGTCAAGATAGTAACCCGGAGCAACCCTGCAACCTGTCTAACTTTTTCAAAGTCACCAAACCACACCCCAAAGGTCTTGTAGCTGTCTTAAAACAGCCTTGCTAACCTATACTTGAGAATTCTCAGCCAACAGACCACTTTTTCATCCTGACTGGAACTGGAAGACTCACAACTATTACATCCAGAAGACAAGAACCTAGCAAAAGCTGCTTTAGCATCTAATTGACTGGGGTAGCCATACTTATCTCCATGGAATAATTCAATTTTCTGGGTTTCTACCAGTGGTGGGTTCCAGATCCCGTTGCAACTGGGCCCGGCGTCCACCACATGAACGTGCACAGCAAGCGTGCACATGCACGCAGCGTGCACATGCATCCTTACCTCCTGCAATGCTCTATGATGCCTCCGCAATGCTCCAGCTGCTCGGTGAAGCGTCGTGCAGGCGCCGTACGCTCTGTGCGCAAAAGTGCCAAAGAGCTCAAATACAGGTAAGGAGGGTGGGCAGGCCCTCCGGAGCACTGTACCGGAAGGGTACCCGGTGCTCCCGGCAGGCACCGGTACCCCCCTACCAGGGAATACCACCTAAAATGCACCACTGGTTTCTACGCTGAACCGAAAACTAACTACAAGTAATCCTTATTACAAACACAATTGAGCCCAAAATTTCTATTGTTAAGTGAAACATTTGTTAAGTGAATTCTCCTTCATTTTACTACATTTCTGGCCACAGTGAATCACTGCAGTTGACTTTGCTTGTCAGAAGGTTGCAAAAGTTCATCCCATGACCCCAAGACACTGAATAGTCATAAGTATGAACTGATTGGCAAGCATCTGAATTTTGATCACATGATCATAGGGATTGTGTAAAATGGTAATTGTGAAAAATGGTTATAAGTCATTTTTTTTCAATGCTGTTGTAACTTGAATGGTCACAAATTGAACTATTGTAACTTGAGGATTACCTGTACAAAGGTTGGTTTTGTATAACTGATTTATAAACCAGCCAATCACATTTTAGGATAACACACCTTGGAATTTATTTAACCTATGAATTGATGAAGAAAACTGTCCCACCAAATGGGAAAACCAAAAAGTGATCCAGAACTTTTTCCAGAATCCCAAAATGATCCTTTGTCCTTTGCTGAAGACATGTGGAATTCCAATAAAGTTAAAGAATATTAGAGGAGGGAAACAAGATCATAACTATATTTATATACGTAACACATTCCTATCCATAATAAACCACTGTTGGTTTAGCCTGGTATTTGGAAAAGTACATTGACTAGTAAACTAATCCTATCAGTAGGTTGACACAAGATGTGAGTGGGTACATAATGGCTCAAGTTTTTATGCTAATACTGTCTCTTGAATGGTCAATAAGGAATAATACAGAGACTGTATGTACGGAAGAATTTCTAATTGCCTAAAGAAACAGAGCTAGAAGTGGGCTTCTAAAGTCTGCGGAAAGGATTAAAATAGATAATTCAAACAGAAAATGAAACAGAACTCCTGAAAGGCTCTCTACTTTGTCTTTCTGCAACTGAAATTATGTTTTATCTCAGGAAAATGAAAATCATAATTTTTTTTCACATATTTCTCTATTTTGACAGCCCTCATAATTCTTTCAAGATTACTGTTCTAGAGACAGATATTGAGCAATTTCTCTTTTCACATAAAATTAAGAATTATGGAAGGGAACATCAGATTTCGTAACTCATTCACAATTTTATGAAAGTAGTTTTTTAATGTGGAAAGAGATTGTCAAAGTTTCAACAGTCAGAGGTTCTATATCAGGGGTGTCAAACTGGTGGGCCCGGGATCTGGATGCATCATATGCAGGCCACGCCCTTCCCAGCTCTGCGAAGGGGGAAAACATCACAAAACATCACGTGACAGCAATGTGACATGGCAAGTTTGACAACCATGTTCTATACCCGTGATGGCAAACCAATGGTACACGTGCCACAGATGGCACACATAGCCATTCATCAGGACACGTGAGGCGTTGCCCTGTCAGCTGGCCAGCTGACTTTGGCCTTCTTTTGAGGACACTTTTTTGCCCTCCGGAGGCTTCCCAAACTGGAAGTTAGGGAATGGACTTCCGGTTTGCTCATAGGGCTGGTTTTATCCCTCCAGAGCCTTCAGAAGCCTCCTGAAGGTCCCTGAATGTCTGGAGGGCCAAAACCGGCCTTATGAGCAAACCGTAAGTTCGAGAATGAACTTCTGGTTTGCCCATAAGACCGGTTTCTCACACTCCTGAGACTTCAGGGAAGCTCCTGAAGTCTCCGGAGGGCCTCCAGGGGGTGGGAGAGGCTATTTATGCCCTCCCAAGACGCCTAGAAAGCCTGGGGAGGGTGGAAAAAGCATGGCAAAAACAGGAGGGGAGTGCTGGTTGTGTGCGCATGCACGCTGAGGTCATGCGCATAGCATTATGGGTGTGGCATTCCAGGCATGACCCCCTGCACTCCCCCCGCTTTTGGCACGCAAGCCAAAAAAGGTTCACCATCACTGTTCTATACAATCAGCTTTCACGCTTTTCTTTAACAAACTAAAATAGTGCATATATATTATTTAAATATTCTGCATAACAGTGACATGCGGTGAGGTTTATGGCTGGTGAGGCACTGACACAGGGCTTTCAAAATTTTTTAGACTTGTGGTTTTCAACTCCCAGAATTCCACAGCCAGGCATGCTCAGTTCCTATTTAAAGTGACAGCATTTGTTTTTCTCCTTTGCGGAAAAGTTTTCCTTCATTCTTTTTCTTCTCCCTCCTCCTCCCTCCCCCCCTCTCAAACAGACACATGCACACACACAGAGAAGTTGGATCCCTCTCTCACACACTCACTCTCAAACAAACACAAACACAGAAGTTGGAGTAGATATATTTTCCAATGGCTTGAAAGCAGATGCTCTGCCATACCCCACCCCCATTCTCCTGCTGCCTTCCAATCCGAGCCTTTGATTGCAAGTGGAGCCGCGTTGCCTTTTCAAACTTGTAATCAGTGAAGCTGGGCTTTTATACTTTTATCCAGGTGTGTGTGTGTGTGTGTGTGTGTGTGTGTGTGTAAAGGCAGTGTAGCTCTGCATGCAATCAAACTACACTTGGGGAGGGATCTACACTTGAGGATGAAGTTTGAATTCCTCCCCCTCCCTCCGACCCCACATGTACCTTTTCCAGCTGTTTCAGAGAGGATTTCAACTCTGCTCTTGCCTGCCATCATGAAGAGAAAAAAAAAATGTAAAAGGAAAAAGGCAAGAGCTGAGGTCAGGCTGAGCTAGTTGCTGCCAGAGGCACCATGTGGATAACTCTGCTTAATTGTTTTTAAAAGCCTCTAAAAAACGCCCTCTACAGGAGGCAGGAGAACGAGGTGCCTTATCTATGTCAGGAATTTTTCGGCTTTTAACCCTTGCTTAGCTCTGCTCGAGTGATCACAAAACGCCAGACTAGATGAGGCACCTCGTTCTCCTGCCACTTCCTCTAGAGGGCACTTTTTAAGAGGCTTTTTAAAACAGTTAAGCACTAAGCAGAGTCATCCACTGTGACTCTGGCAGCAACTAGCTCAGCTTTTCATGCAGTGCATAATGAGTCTTTAAGACACACCTGTATTGCAGTCCCTCTGCATGCTGAAGCTAATAAAACACAAGCTGAAGTCACTCAATACACAGCTGAACTAAGAACATGTGATTTCATTTTATTTATTCTATCTTTCTTCCAGCAGCCATAAAAATGAATAGAAAAGACAAGAACGGATTTATTAAATATTCCAAAAAATCTATTCTGCAATTGGAAATGAATTTTTCTATGATGCACAGGTCAGGGCAGGGCAGTGTCTATTTATTCAAATTTGTGCAATAAATAATTTAAACTGAAATATAGGTAAAGTCCACATTCAAATATGCAAACTTGTCTCTGTGTTTAAACTTGATCTACCCTAGTTCACTTCTTAATAAACCAAATTAAGCACTAATTAGAAAAGGCTTCCATAGTCTTTATACTAATGTGTGGTAGAAATAGAACAATATGTAGTTTAAACAAAGATAGCTTGTAGAAGATTGTGTTGTATTCTAGCTCAGGACAATATGGGTTACTGCCAAACTGTGGATTTCCGTACACAAGGATTTTGTAACTAAACATAAGACAGGTAGTTTTCAAGTTACAAAAGTTCATTTAGTGACCATTCAGAGTTACAATGGCACTTTAAAAAATGATCATTTTTCACACTTATGACCAATGCAGCACCCCATGGACATGTGATCAGAATTCATATAGTTGGCAACTGACATATTTATGATAGTTGCAGTGTCTCTTGTGACCATCTCTTGTGACTTCTGAAAACCAAACTCAATGGGGAAGCCAGATTCACTTAGCAACTTAATAAGTACAGTGATTAATATAACAACTATGATAAGAAAGACCATAAAGTGGGACAAAACTCACTTAACTGTCTCATTTAGCAACAGAAATTTTGGGCTCGATTGTCGACATAAGTTGAAGACTACCTGTATTAACAAAGGTAAACCAAGAAGACTATTGTTTAAATAATCATAAATTATAAGACAACAGACATTTTCATTTAGTGTTCTGGAATCTACTGGGTGCTTATTAAAAGTATTCCAACTTTGCTTGGTAGGTAACCGTTACTAAGGTCAGTAACTAGGTGGACAAGTTTGGATAGGTACATAAAGTTCTATATAGATCATAAAAATATTTATTAAGGGTGTTAAACAGAACAGGGGATGGTAAAGAATAACATTTTGAATATCAAACAAATGCAATTTACTTGCTGCCTTATCCTCATGGCAACAGGGCAAAATTTAGTTACATTATGAGTAATAATGTCTTTATGATTTGATAGGAAGTTGGGGAAGTTGACCAAGCCTTGACTTGGAAGTTCTTTTAACAGAGATCAAGTCTATGCCTAAAAGTCACATTCAGGCCAATAGAAAAAGAACCAGATTAGGAATAAAGCCCATTGGATATTACAGTGAGCACAGTCACTGTAATCTAAAGCATAGGCAGAAAAATAGGAGGCCTCTATTCCTGTTATTCTTCTCTCAATATTTGTTGCACTCAGACAAGATGTTTCCTCTTGTCTTGGCAGAAGATCAACTTTAGACCACTGGGGAGCCCAAATAGGAAAGAAATCATTTCAATATAGCTGGAACATGGAATTTTCTCTTTTGTTACATAGTATGGTTGAGGTATAATTGCATTTTTGCAGCAAATATGCTTTTTCATGAGGCAACTGGACTTTCTGGTTTATCTTTGAAGATGTTTTGCTTCTCACCCAAGAAGCTTCTTCAGCTCTGACCATTGGGACAACCATGACCTGGATGACTAAGAATCTCAAAAATATCTCTGAGATATTTTTGCAGCATTTTTACTTTTTTATTAGAAAATAAATTTATTTTTATTATTTCAGAAAGAACTTGATTTGATGGTCAAGATCTAGATACAGTTGGTCCTAATCCTATTCTAAGTGAAGGATCTAATACTTTATAGCAAAAGCATGAGAACAAACCAGAAGTAAACACTCCAATCTAGTAGTATTTATAATTTACTTCAGTATCTCTCAACAGACAGATTCAAGATGTGCAGACTTCAGCTCTCAGAATTCCCCAGTCAGCATGGGAACTGAAGTCCTCATGTCTTAAAGTTGCCAAGGTTGAGATACGCTGATCTAGTTCATAAACAATGTAGGATTATCATCTTGCTAACAGCTGTGGAGAAAGGGACCACTTCCTGTGCAACTATTATAGTGAGAAAATATGAAAACATAGTTTTAGGAGGTATTGCAGGGCTAGATTCTGCAATTAGGATAATAGATATTCATTAGCATCCAAGGATAGTTTGGAAAACTTGGAGGAATTAGCAGTGCACAATTCTCTGGGATACCCTTATCTGCCGGTTGTCAATAGTCCAAGCTAATTTGCATATTCAGAAGCACCAGTCTGTCTTTCCAGCAGGATTTTGAGTGTCAAGACTTATCGATCATTCATGGGCTCATTGGCTGATTAAAATATGGGACGTTTGCTGAAAACTTTATGTGGGTTAGCTCTATCACAGCTAGGAAATCTCACATTCAGTACTGAAAAACCCCAATAGGAGCCAGATCATATTCACATACCGTATTTAGTACGGTACAGCATGATTTTTTCCCAAAAAACTTTATTTCTAAAGTCAGATTTCACTTAGATGTATATTTACAGCTGTAACTGCAAAACATGGAAACTAATTTTCTTGCAAACAAAATAAAGTTGGAATTCTTTTAAAAATTCTTTGCAGGTTGGTTCACGAGGCCACCACCATATATTATCAAACTTGATACACTGAATTTGATCCAGGGACCCAGCCAGAATTTACTGTATTTTTCGGAGTTAAGACACACTGGAGTATAAGATGCACCAAGGTTTTGTAGAGGCAATTTTTTAAAGAAAAGTAAGTGTGTGTGTATATACAGTAGGTAGGTAGGGAGAGAGGGAGAAAATAGGTAGGTAGGTAGGGAGAGAGGGAGAAAATAGGTAGGTAGGTAGATGTTTCCAGGTGTATTTATCCATGTGCTGGAGAAGGAAATCGCTGACAATCTGTAGCACCTAAGACTTTGTTTCTGATGGCACAGCACAATGTAATTCTCATCAACCATTCCAACTAACTTTCCAAAAGGAAACAAAAAGTTTTTCGTGAAAACAGGCCCATTCTTTTTCAAAAAAAAGGCATGAATAGCCTTTAGGAGGCTTGCAAAGTGCTCCTGGGTGGTTGGGGGGGGGGCAAAAATGAGGAAAAAATGGCCCATTTTTTTGCAAAAACAGGCCCATTTTTTGTAAAAAAAAATTGCATGCATAGCCTTTAGGAAGCTTATAGAGTGGTGCTGGGAGCTGGGAGGGGCAAAAAACAGGTCATTTTTCGCTCATTTCTGTCCTCCCCAGCCCCCAGGAGCTGTCTAAAAGCCTCCATAAGGCTATGCACGGCCATTTTGGTGAAGGGGGCAGGGCTTCAGGAGGCAAAAAATGCTGTATTTGGTGTATAAGACGCACCCAGAATTTCAGCCTCTTTTTTGAGACAAAAAATACTCTGAAAATACGGTACTTGTTTCGAAACTTCAGGATGTTACACCCAATACTTCATAGTGATGTAGAAGATACATACTTGTCTGCAATGGTTTCAGCCATTTCGGATTCGTTTGGGCGAACCAGTAGTGGTGACCTGCAGGTAGGCCTGCCTACCTGCCCGCCTGTTCCAGCTCTATGCTGTCCTATTTAGCCACGTTTTCTAAGCCATATGCATGCGTGCAAACTGCGCGCACGAGCAAAGTACATGTGTGGAAGGCACACGAGCAAGCAAAGTGAGCAAGCGAGTACGCTCACAGTTTTGGTGCACGGCGAGCTGGTGGTAAAATTATGTGAAATCCACCTCTGCCTGTCTGCCGTTACCCAATTCCACACTTGTTTCAATTGTATTCCAAATACAATTTCTCTCAAAATGGGGCTAGCTTGGTGTTTGGCAAAATGAAGAAAGCATTCCATCTAGATGACATGCTAAACCTGCCTTTTGGAATACCGCTTACCTAGATGCTCAGCCAGCCATACATGTGATCAGGCACATGTTCCATGGCTCAGTGGTAATTATATCATCTTTCTTGTGTCCCAGGAAATAGTACAAGTCTTCTCAAGCAGCAGTGAGTCACTCTGAATAGGCCTGGTGTGGTTCTAGTGAAGAAAGCCACCCTTATTACTCACCACACACTTGAATAAACACATGGATATAAAATTGTGTTGGCAGTGAAATGGGCTGGTACAAAATGTTTACCAAAATAGCAATTAGTGTGGTGTCCTGATCATTCCTTGTCATCTTTGCTATTCCATTCCTGAGCTTCCAATATTGCTTATATGCCAGAGCAGTTGCAGAAAGAGAAGTAAACAGATTGAGTCAGAAGCCACTTAATATCCTCTCACCCCAGCATACTGGATGGGGAATTCTGGGAGCTGAAACTTATGCATCTTAAAGTTGTTGAGGTTGAGAATAGAATAGAATGGAACAGAACAGAGCATATTAGAACTGTATTGTCACTTTAAATTAACACTAATCAGCATATATAGGGATGTGGTGGCTCAGTGGCTTAAGATGCTGAACTTGTTGATCAAAAAGATCAGCTGTTCAGCAGTTCAAATCCCTAGCACTGGGTAATGGAGTGAGATCCCATTACTTGTCCCAGCTTCTGCCAACCTAGCAGTTCGAAAGCATGTAAAAATGCAAGTAGAAAAATAGGAACCACCTTTGGTGGGAAGGTAACAGCATTCTGTGTGCCTTCGGTGTTTAGTCATGCTAGCCACATGACCACAGAGACATCTTTGGACAGCGCTGGCTTTTTCAGTTTTGAAACGGAGATGAGTACTGCCCCCTAGAGTCAGGAATGGCTAACATATGTGCGAGTGGAACCTTTACCTTTACCTACACAGCATACATTAAAATGAAATTTCATTGTATTCAGCTCTCAAAAGATAAACATTGTGCATATACCTCCCCCCACACACATATGTTGACATAAAAAGTCAACATGGTTTTTTCAAAAAACAGACAAATCTTATCACATTCTTTGACAAGGTGACAAAATTAGTGGACCAGAGGAATGCTGCGGATATAATTTACTTGGATTTCAGCAAGGCATTTGACAAAGTAGACCACAATCTACTACTTGATAAGATGGAAAAATGTGGGTTGAACAACATCACTACAGGGAAGGTTGCTGCTGGTTTTACTACCAGTTAGCAATCCGTGCGCAATGTGCACGTGTGCTGTTCAATGTAAATTGTTCTTTGCGCATGCGCAGAACAATTTACAGTGAACTGAGCATGCACAGTCACTAAAAACCAATATGGTGGTGGCCCAGTGGCGGCGAGGGAACTGGTTTGTGGGCATGGCATGCCTGGGATGCTGCCGGTTCTGCAACCCAGGCCTGAATTCCACTACCGATTCGGACGAACCAGGAGCAACCCAGCTCTGCATCACTACCAGATGGATTCCTAACTACCTGACCAACTACACTCAATAAGTAGTCCTCAATGGAACTGCATCTACATGGAGCGAAGTATGTAGTGAGGTATCCCAAGGCTCTGGTTTAGGCCTTGTACTCTTCAACACCTTCATCAATGATTTGTATGAGGGGATCTGTTCTATTCTATTCTATTCTGTTCCGTTCCGTTCCATTCTATATATAACACAGAGAAACATCACAAACTAATTCAAATTTATACATATAGATGGCAAGAGAAAAAAGAATCCTGTGAGTTTACAAGATGGATGGCATAAGGAACAAAGCTTATACAGAATCTTGCAGTCCTGATATAAATACTTCAAAACCTCCTTCCAGAAGGGAGCAACAGAAACAGACCGTGAAGTGGGCATAATGGTTATCGTTTGAAAGCTGAATGCAATAAAATTTCATTTTAATGCATGCTGATTAGTACATAAGACTTTTAATAATGGTTGTTTTCTAAAATAAATTAGAATTTATTAGAATATGAATATCAGTGTGGGGAGTTTAGTATGGAGAAGCTAGAGTTAAGACTGACAAGATAATTTTCAAGTCCTTCACCTAGGGTTAACCAAGCTAGTTCAAAGCTACACGTATTAACCCATTACAGAAAAGACCATAAGATAATCCATCTGGTTTATTAAAAAGATAATAATTATTTCATCTTTTGGACAGTGCCTGCTAATTATAGCATCCTATAAATCTTGCAGAATTTTCAAAACTGCAGTTACCTGGTTCAGAATTATGAGGCAACATAACAGGAACTCTTCATGTTGATTCTCACAGAGAAAGGAAAAAGACAACAAGGGGCTTGGCCTTTACATGAAGAGCCTCAGGTTAAGATTCCATTCTGACAGCTGTTGCATTTGACTATTCCAGGTTCTGCTGCATTTAGTAATGTCACAGATCACTTGACATTTCTATTTTCCACAGATTTAAAGCCCTGTGCATGCCCCTTTCACATAACCATCTATAGACCTTTGTCTACTTTTTGCCATAATGTCTTAGATTAGCTCAACCCAAAACTGATTTTAATAACAAGTCATGTTAATATAAAAGATGATCTCTAAGAAGAAATTCTCATATTTTCTTTCCTAATACTTCAAATAAGATGCTGAAGATACAGGCTATTTCACTTGTAAAGTGATCTTCTTTACCTTAATGACTGTCAGGGGTGCCTCCATCAGTAACCAAGAAAGAAAACTTCCAACTCCATTGTTCGTGGAATTAAACTACTTTTACTGGTTATGAAAAGATAGCAACAAAAGTAAAGCAAGATCTGAGCCAAACAAGTACATATCAAATGATAACCCAGCCCCCTCCCTCCAACGACACCACCCCAGTGTCCAATCTGCAACTCTCTTAGATGTCATGTGTGTTGCATCTCCAAAAGGCATCATCATGTTGGTATGCAGGACAGTTGGCCTTGATCAGGTCCGAACACCGGCCACCAGCATACGCAGAGGAAAACTCAATTTTCCATATCACCTCCTGTACCATTTATTCCCATCCCAAATACCATGCCCCACCTTCCCCGTTACTATGGCATAGTAAGCAAAGCAGAGGCTGACAATGACCTTCTTATAGTCCCCAAATTCTCAGCCTATGCCAGAGGTGGTATTCTGCTGGTTCGTCCCTGTTCACCACCACTACCGGTTCGCCCCTGTTTGGGTGAACCGGTAGTGGTGGCGGTGGAGGCTCCCCCAACCCGCCCAGACATCGTCATGGATGTTCTGCACATGTGCAAAAAGTTCTGCACATGCGCTATCGGTTCTGAAACGGTAGCAAAGATTAGAACATTTCATGCCTGGTCTACATCATCTTTGGAATTTGAGCCGTGGCTGTGTTGGCTGCAAAGCTTTGAAATTGTGGATCATGACATCTGGAGGGTAGACTTGGCAAGACATTTTTAGAGAAATGTTATCCATTTCTTACATATGACATAAACTCTTAATTATCAATGAACCTTCCAGATTAGGAAGCCCTCCCTCCCACAGGAATATAATTATACTTTATTAAGATAGGCAATATTAACAGAATCTTGCTAATCTGATTTTATTTATTTAACTAATTAATTTCTATGGTCACATAACTCAGTCAATGACTCTTGAGTGACTTACAGTTTATAAAATATATTACAACTAAAAATTAAAACAATGTTTTAAAACTACAGTATAAAAACAGTAAAACCAGTTAAATACATTAAAAAATACACAGGGGTGGGATTCTACCGGTTCGGACTGGTTCGGGCGAACCTGTAGCTCCGAAGATCAGCTGGGAGTGAACCGGTTTGCTCCCATGAGCAAGTGAAACCACCACCCCAGCTCTGTGCTTTACCTACCTTTATCTTCTCAGCTGAGTTGCATGGCAGAGTGGATTGCTGCGCCTCAGCTGTTTTCCTACCCAAGCACCAATCCGGAAGGTAAATATTTTCTAAACTGCGCACAGGCAGCATGCGTCCTGGCACGTGCATGCGTTAAGTGCATGCTCAGCCAGCGGGTTGTTAAACCAGTAGGATACCACCCCTGAAAATATCCAATTCAAGATACACACGAACAAGATATTTGGCTGATTAGCCAGGAAATGGCGCCTTCGGCACATTCAGTACCCTAAGCTCGGTTTTTAAGCTCGGTTTTTAAGACCTTATGAAAGTCTGACAGGGTTGGGGCCATTCTGATCTTCAAAGGGAGGATATTCCATAGAGCAGGGGCCACTGCCAAAAAAGCTCATCTTTTGGTCTCTGCCAGCCAATATTCTGATTGTGCTTCTTGTGCCTTCTCTCTTATAGTAAATCATGGGTGGAGAGAATCATTCTGAATCTTAGTACAAATTCCCTGTCCAGAACTTAGGATATGCTTCTATCCTCTAAGTATACACAATAGTTTCTGAGTATGTGTCCCAAACAGGGGTAGGTTTCGGCAGTCATTACTGCTGGTTTGCTTGTGGATGTGTTGCGCGTGCATGCGTGCAGTGCAATAAAAATGTTGCACTGCAACAGCAAAAAACAAGATGGCAGCGCCATAGGGGCTGCCCAGAGAACCAGTTCGGGGGTGAGGCAGGCCTGGGTCGCTGCTGGTTCCAGCAACCCGGGCCGCCAAACCACTACCACTGGAAATAGTTCAGAGAAAGTGGACAAGGGGTGGGGGGTTGAAAAGATATACTTTCTAAGGGATTCAAGTCCACTGAAGAGAATTAGATGGAAGAGATGCAACACAAGAAAGAACATTCTATGCAGGCTCTGTCTAGTTGACATAACTGTCTAGATAGAAAAGAGAAACCAATGATAGCAATAGGAATGCTCACATTTTACCAGCTGTTAGAAGGTGCAGCTGGGATTTTAACGTAATAGTCCTCCCAAAGTGACCCTCAGGCAATTTAAGCCATTCTTAATAAAATGCAAAACATATTTTAGAAGAAACAAATTGCCAATTTCTAGCATCCTTCATAAGTACCTTGGTGGCATCGGTCCTCCTCTAGGGCAAATAAGGGGCCAGCTCAGGAAGTTTCTGTGGTGACCCTTGGCCTCCTTACCCCACTTCTCTTTAGGCATCTTTCCCACAGGCAGCTGATGAAAAGGAGGTAGGTGTTATGTTACCAGTCCTAACCTTAACCTAGCACTAAAATGCCCAAATAGCTTGAATTTATCAATTCATTAATCTACTTATTTGTGTTGTCTCATCAAGCATGTTTCCCCCCCAACAATTTTAGAGAAAGTCTATTTTAAATATTCTGTGCAGAAGCTATTGAACACAATGTTAGAAAATCTTTTTTTCTCTATGCTATAAAATGAATATATGGTGCTGTTATTTTCAAGTCCATTACCATCAATCTCTTTTATTAAAATTAAAGTGCCGTTACGGTATTGTGAAGCCAAGTTTGAAAACGATCTGTGGTTTGAACCTGCGATTTGCAAATTAGGTTAGCAATGATACAGACTTCCAAAGTCATCCTATGCATTTCCAAAGGCAATTTCCATGTATAGACTTGAACCTTGAGACTTCAAGGCCTACTCTATTACTTTAACTACTGTACTACATTACCTGGAACATTCACATAGTAATCAACTCATAACCCTACAGGTGAGGAAATCAGATGACTATATAGGAATGAGTTGGATGTATTGCTGGAAATTACTCAGACCTGTATGGACAAGGTGACATGGTGAATAATATATAGACCTAGGTCATTTAATTCTTCTCCTTTGCCATCAACCTACAAGACTGCAGTGAGTTTGCTTCAATAGTGCTTGCCTCTTCTTGCCTTCTGGCTTCACTTCCAATTTCTTAAACTTAATGGCCACCATTTGGAGCCCTTACTTCACTCTTAGATCATGCTAGATCTAAACAAATTGAATCATTCTAGCTTGGCTTTCATGCAATCATGAGAAACATTTCAGGCATTGCTCTATAAAAGGAAAAAAATCATGAGTCCAATGCATTCATATTCTGGTTTCTGAGCTTACCTTTCTCTTTAATACTTTGCTTTAAGGGAATGTGGGGGCTTGTATTTACACAAGTGATCTAATTCACTGCTATAGTGCTAACTGTTCACATTTGCATTTTGATTTCAGTTATCATGTCATGCAAATGGCCTCCTAACAAAAAATAAATGATTAGGAGGGATTCTACAGTTTAAGGATAGAATACATGCTGTTATTTTCCAAGCATCCCAATCAGGGGTAGGTTCAGGCAGTCACTACTGCTGGTTCACTCATGGCTGCATCATGCACGCACACACATGTGCATGCATGCACAGTGCAATAAAATTCCTCTGTGCATGTGCAGAAGCAAAAAAACAAGATGGCGGCACCTATGATGCTGCCGGGAGAACCGGTTCGGAAGCGTGGCAGGTCTGAGTCGCTGCCAGTTCCAGTAACCCAGGCCGCCACACCACTACTGGTTCACCCGAACTGGTATGAACCAGTAGGAACCTACCTCTGATCCCAATATACAATAAAACTTTTGAGATTTGAGCAGTCTTTATAATCATTCTGCACATCATTATGATCTACCAGTCAGATATTGTGGCTAGATTTGGCATTTGTATCTACCTGTGCAGTCCTTCCCTAGGACCTGATATAGGTTGGTGAGGCAGGTGGATGTTTGATGGTGTTAAAGATATTATCACAAAATGATAGTTGTTCCAAGTAAAACTTCCTTCTAAAATTGACTGATGGTGATGATTTTTGTCAATGCCTATGGTGTTCAGGTTGTTTTGGGGTTGTATCCAAGGCCCTATTATTAGTAGTACTACATTTGCTTTATTTTGCCACAGTTGTTCTAATTCCATTTGCAGGTCTTGGTATTTTATCATCTTCTCCAATTCTTTCTCTTCTCTTCCTCTGTCTCCAAATACTTTCACGACCACTATTTAGACATTTTTGTCTTTCCCATTGACCAAACAGGTGTCTGTGTGTCTGAATTCTAAAGTCCCGGAGCACTTTAGCTTTTTCATTTTTCAATGACTTTCTCTATTTTGTGGTCCCATCAATTCTTGTTTGCAGACAAATGGTATTTCCTATAGATTGCCCCATTGTTGCTATGGTGTCATGCTGTTGCTTGTAATTAGACTGTGCTATCTTCTTGCAGTAGCAAAACATTATTATTATTATTTTATTTATTTGTATCCGACCTTTGTTATTTTTACAAATAATTCAAGGCAGTAAAAATATTCACCACATTTCCTCCTATTTCCCCTAAAACAACCAGCCTGTGAGGTGAGTTGGAGTGAAAGTGTGGCTGGCCCAAAGTCATCTAGCTGTCTTTCATGACTGAGATAGAATTTTACCTCACAGCCTCCCACTTTCCACTGTGGTGCTTAACCACTAAATCAAACTGGTTCTAGCAACTACATAAGAAATAATAATATAAGAAACCAGCAGCCAAGCCAATGACTGTGATGTGAAAGACAGAATTCTTTTTAGTGGTTTTATGCTAAATAAACATTAAGACATAGAAATCAAATTAATGAAGTTGAGTCTTATAAAAAGCTAATATTGTTGTTAATAGTTGTCATATTAATGTTAAGCAAATATTTTAATGCCTGAGATCTGGTTTAGAGGATTGTTTTTATATCTTGACACTATAGAGAAGTTTATACATTTAATTTCCATTTTTCGTTAAATAAACTGACTAAACTGTTAATAAACTGAGAGGGGTAGTAAATATGCTCTAGGCAATAAAATAAGTTTGTTTTTTGGACTTCATTTTCTGCCAATAATTTTACAAAATAACCAATGTCATGCCTCACAATCACAATGTATAAACGTGATGTTTAAAAACATTTCTTATGTACCATAAAATTAGATCTCCTTATGTCCAAGAATGAGATCCCACTTATTTGTATATGGTAGTAATAATTTATTTACTACTGGTATAGTTCTTGATTCTTCTATCCACCTCTACAATAATTCTACCCAACCGTGCAAAAAATGTATTTCTTAAAAACCTATTCCATTATTAAAATGGCCAGAATCTTGTATCAATTGACAGCTGTCAGTCTCCTATACCTGTGATGGCGAACCTATGGCACGTGTGCCACAGGTGGCACGCAAACCCCTCTCTGCAGGGATGTGAGCCGTTGCCCAGCTCAGCTCCACCATGCATGCATGCCTGCCTCCCTGATTTTTGAGTCTCTGCAGGGATACTGCACACATGTGTGGAGGGGTGGCAGGTATGTATGGGGGAGGAACATGGGGGGGTTGCAATGCCCAGTTTTTGGTTTCAGGAGGCTTCAGGGAGGCCTGCTGGGCCCAAAGCAGGCTGCAGGGGGGGAGTGTTGTGCGCATGCAGGGGGATTATGGAGGTCACACGCATGTGCAGGGGGCACAGGAGATTGTGGGAGGGTTGTGCTTGCATGCGCAGGGTGGCTGCATTGCATTATGGGTGTGGGTGCACGTGATTACGGCACACAAAGACAAAAAGGTTAGCCATCACTGTCCTATACCATTACAATGGCAGCAAAGAGATACACAAAACTCTCATTTTTACTATCTAGTCTTCATCTGAATTACTGCAAGTCAGATGTGGTAATACTATTATTCCATAATAGAACACCTGTCTAGGTAGCCTGAGATGAAAATGCAGAATTTTTAATGAAGCATAACAGGTTATATGTGTCAGGCCTCTAAAGTAACCCAGACAAGAAGCACCAACCACAAACACCAACATTATGTTGTATGGTTACAGTAATAAAATCTTGCAACCCACCTCTGCCTTACTTTTACTCATCTGAAAACTAGGGAGTATCCTTCTGAGATGCTTTCTCCACCCCCAGTCCTCCTTCAGACTCAGATGTTGTTATCAGACAGTTGCCTAGGCTGTAGCTCTTCTGCCTTCCTAGGTCATATCCACATAAGATTAAAACCTGGCAACAACAAACTTTTAATGCCCATGAAAATTTTAGTGCAATCAGACTCCAGGTACTTATTATCATATGTGGTGGACTTGTATGAAAGCAAGAAAATATTGGACGAAAATACATACTTGTTTGGAAAAGATGATCAAGCAACACATAGATTTGAAACCAGAAATATTTTTGTTGGGTATAATGCCGGAGAGCTATGATAAAGGGGCTATATATTTAGTTTTGCAAGAATTGTATTTGCACAATATTGGAAAAATGAGAACACTCCATTAGATGGGGGATGTAATTTAGAAAATATTAGGCTGTGCAGAGATGGACATATTGACATTAAAAATAAAGGACAAAGACATAGAATATTATTTAACATGGAATAGATTTTACGATTAGAGATAAGAGGTAGAAATTAGGTGAAGAAAGATTATTGCTATATATGAATTAACTATAAAGATGGTTTAGAATTATAAATATGATAATATAATTAACAGAATTACAAATAAGCTAATATAAAGAGAAATCTAGTTTAAATTATTCTGTTACACTATTATTATCGTTATTAGTATATGTGTCAATTCTTGGTGTTCTTTCTTTGCCTTTTTGTAAATGGTATGCCCTGACAATTCTCTGTATTCAAAATGTTTATGAATAAAAAGAAAAAGATAAAAAAAGAATTTTAGAATAATACACAAAAATATATAGCAATATATATTGTATTGCCATTGGTGGCCTTCTAATCTGTGATGTAAAATTGCTTGGAGAAGAGAGGGGGAGGGAGGGAGGGGAAGAGGTGTGTTGGCTCCCAGTTCAGCCTGGATTGGGTGAACTGGTAGTAGCAGCGGTGGGAGACTCTGCCCTTCCGCACGAACCAGTAGTAAAAAAATTGGCAACCCACCACTGGAGGAAGGGAGGGAGAGGGAGAGAGAGAAAAAGAGAGACGGAGGGAGATATGGAGAAAGGGGTAAGGACAGGGTGGCGAGAAAAAGATAAAAGAAAATGAGAAAATGGGAAGAGACAGGTAGGAATGTTGGCAAAGCAACTAGAAAAAGCAAGATGGTAGCCATAATAGGTTATTAGCAATAGCAGTTAGACTTATATACCGCTTCATAGGGCTTTCAGCCCTCTCTAAGCGATTTACAGAGTCAGCATATCGCCCCCAAAGTCTGGGTCCTCATTTTACCCACCTCGGAAGGATGGAAGACTGAGTCAACCTTTGAGCCGGTGAGATTTGAACAGCCGAAATGCAGATAACAGTCAGCTGAAGTGGCTGCAGTACAGCACTCTAACCACTGCGCCACCTCGGCTCTTAATTATTGAATCTTGTATCTTTTTATGCTATTGCACATTTATGGTACAGGTAAAAAGGGAACACAACTTTGACTGCACGGTTGTCACTGCACTTTTTCTTCAACTATGCAAATGCTAAAGACGCAGGACAGAGAGAAGCTCTTCAGCACCCATGACATACAAGAGAAGTCAGATGTTCAATAGCTGACATGAGAAGCCTTTGAAAATATTAGGAGACTAAGGGGCATCCCCTCATCTCACCAGCCAGCCTTCTCCTCACATTTTTTTCTCCAGGTTTTTACTCTAATCATTAGCACTTTATTTCCCAAGCTTCCTTCAGATCTATTATCTCCCATCTCATTTTGGAGAAGAGATCTAGTCAGATCTTTTATCTCTCTTCTCACACAGGCCATTTTTGATACTAACTTCTATTGAGGCTTTCAGTTGGAGAAGTCTTCCAGGAGAAAGTTAGAAATTACCTCAGCTTGATGGCACATAATCTAGTCAAGACAAGAACAGACCTCTACTACTACATTTGGAGAATAGGGTATGTATTTCTTCTTACTTATGTAATATTTATACATACTTATACACCACCATTCTAACATATCAAGTCATAAGACACTGGCTGTCCAACTGTTAGAAGGTTATTGTATTTCTTCCTTATAACACCTAGCTAGCTGTAGATCATGGCAGAACCCATCTCCTTCACTTTGGTGTTATTTCTAATTTGGCGCTTTTATTTAAATTGGAAAGATATCCTAATGGTATAAGAAAAGAGGAGCAGAAAAAGCAACCTAGGAAAAGTGTTGGGAACAGGCATTTCCCTTGCACAGATCTGATTGGCAACTAATGACTATCCGGTGACAGGTGGAAGCCATTAAAGAAATCAACTTATCTATAACCAGGCAATATTTTTTGTGAATACTGTAATTCAATAATGATCCCATGGAACCAGGAGTGAGATTCTACTGGTTCACACTGGTTTGGGTGAACTGGTAGCTCCGAATATCAGCTGGGAGCGAACCAGTTCGCTCTGACTTTCAGCCGGGCCCGTCCCCACCCCTCTGCTACACTCACCCATATTCCCTTTTCTGAAGCCCAGCTGTTAGCTGCCACAGAGCGGATTCTGCAGTAATGCGGAAGGTGATTTCTCTGTAAACTGAGCACACAGTTTTGTAAACTGGTAGGATCCCACCCCTACATGGAACGGAATAGAAATTAGTAACAGGATAGCAAATATTATGCTGACATTTTTCATAGGTAGGCTCAAGGTTAGATGAACTATCTTTTTATTCATTAATAGGGAAAGATTTGTAGAGATAGAGAAACATGGAGGACTCATAGCCATAACATTCCCTAAGAGGAACGTTCTTTGATGGAAGTTTCCTTTGATACAAAAGGTGGTTTTTCAACAGCCTTAAACAAAATCAAGACGTTTTAAGGAAATACATATTTGAGTATCTTTTCAGGGAGTTAACCTATATTTGAAGAAATATATGAACTGTTTGGAGTTTTATTTTCAAAAGTCTTTTTACATTTAACCGCTCTGTCAGGGAGAAATGCTTAATGTATAAAGCTTCCCCTATCCCTGCATCTACATGACTTTAAAAAGAAAAGGCATCTGTGGAATTTCTCCTTAGGCAGACGTAACATGATAAATAATCTTAATTTTAAAAGAAATTCACATCTGTGAAAAATGAGTGATTTGGCCATTTGTTTTGTAGTTATTTCCTGTCAAAATGCTACAATACCAATGAACTCTAACAGTCACTATCTGCTGCTGTAGGATTGTTAAAAGGACTTTCTCAATATTCTCTCATCTCCTCCCCTAGGATTATAAGAGGAAAATTACTTATCAGATTTGAAATTTGAAGATCTGGCTATACTAATTTTTTTAAAAAAATGAAGAGCAACCAACTATGTTGGGAGAGCAGAGGGGAAACAACATTCCAATACGAACAAAAAGAGAGAGAACAAATTATAGCATAAGTTGTTAGGATAGGGTGGAGAAAAGATAATATATGGAATGGGAGTGGAAGGAAATTACTGCAGACAAAATTAAAGGAAGGGTTGGAATGGAGAAAAGTAAATGAAAATATCAGAGGGGAAAAAATATAACCTAAAATATAGCTATAGGATTTCTGAATTTGAGAATGGAAAAACAATATTTAAATAGAACATGTAGCAATTTAATTTGAAAAGATCATTTTCAGTCCTACAGAGGGACAGATGATGATAGCTGCCAGCTAGTTGCTGGGTTAGTATCTTCTCACACTACAGTTTAAACCGGTGTTTCTCAACCTTGACAACCTGAAAATATAACTTCAATTCCTAGAATTCTCCAGCCAGCACATTCAGTCATCCAAAAGCCAAAGGAACAATATGAAGTTATTTCATGTTTATGGATTTAGCTTTATTTCCTGTATAGGGAATGACCTAATTTGTTATGCAAGGATAGATTAGGATTTGAAGCAAGAGATAACATAATCAAGTAGTAGCACCATCAGGAATGAGCAGCACAAGGGAAGAAAAGAAAAAAGAAACAGTATATTTAGGCTACCTGATTCAGTCCTTGGCTCATAGGTGTCCCTTGTAAATAGTACAGCTATTTTATTATTTCACTAATTTGCAAATTACTCTGCCATCCCATGTCTGCTAAAAAATCCTATGTATATTTTATTTCTGTTCTTCATTAAGCAGACATCCGTATTTTTCACACAATGTACATTTGCAGTTACTCCTATCTCTTTAACAGGAAGAGGAAATTAATATGAGAACATTTGCCAGCTTTGTTAGCATGGGTGTGGATATGTAGGAAAATAACAGTGAATCTTCTCATACCAGCCAGCCCATTTATAAGTATCTAGTGGGGGAACACCTTTTCCTGGTTGAAGGAGGAGAAACATTTAGGAAGTTAGACAGGTCATGAAATATCTTGTTGTCTTGTCTTGAATGCCTTAATTGACTTTATTCACTTGGGAAGCCATTTTTACTTTGAGAAATGGTCAGTATGTTAAATTGGCCTGAGAAAGCTCACTAAATGATTTTATTTAGATGGCTGAATTAAAATCCATTGGGATGTGATTAGTTCACGGTATTCTTTCCCATAATCCACTTAACCTGACTGGACATTAATCCAGTGAAATTGCCTTCAGTGGCTGTGGCAGTGCATATGGCAATGCTCACCATATTTGAGAATATTCACTCAATTTCTCTGGAAATCCATCAGCTTCTTTGTAGCAGGATTGCATGCCCAAACTTCTTAATATAATTAGATGCTGGGAATTGTGGATTCTTCAGAGTCTCTGTGAATATCCTTTGCTGTTGGATTTGGTAAGATGATTAGACACAACTAAACACATGGTTCTGCAAATAACCTGACCCTTTAGTGCTTTAGGGGTGACCATAAGCACCTTAAATTGACCCAGAAGTGAGTGGGAGTGAGTGTAGCTCATATAGTGACAGAATGGGACAACTTGCCACAGCCAACCCACCATGGGACAAATCAACAATTCAACTGAATAATTTAAAATAATTTAAAAAGTTCTTTTAACTTTTGTTGTTCGCATTTCATTTTTTTCACTCCTTTGGAATCCTTTCTTTATTGATTCTATTCCACTATTTTTATGGCATTAGTGTAACTCTTGTCCCATGATGAGTTGTCCTGCGGCGAGTTGGCTGTGGCAAGTTGTCCTAGACATTTGTAGTGATTGACCTGTCCGTGCCACTGGATCCTAGACAAACAGCAACTTCTAAATCTCTTCAAGGGTTGGCCCCTGAAGAGTCACTGAAGTAATCCAGCAAGGTAGTGCTGTGACCAGAAGTTCCAGAATGGGATAATTGACTCACCAGATAATTTGTGTAAAGGCCTTGCTGGTTACACCTATCACTTGATCTTGGAGAATGAGTCATCAATTCAGAAGGATAATCCCCCTCCCCATTATGTATCAACAATATCTGAGAGACTAGTCTCATGCAGAGTCTTCTTCCCCATCTAGAACCTCACAGCCTTCAGGCACTGACAAAGAATCCTGACCACATGACTTAGGCAGCCTTGGGCAGAAATCAGGCACTGACAAAGAATCCTGACCACATGACTTAGGCAGCCTTGGGCAGAAATGTATCGGGTACTTAACTCTGCACTAATGAATGACCTCACCTAGTAGCTTCCTGTGGATAGATGTTAAATAGGAGTGGGGAAAGAATTAAGCCGTGAGGCATTCTGTAATGAAGGAGTCTAGGGCAGGACTTCCTCACCAGTGATAGGAACCGGTCCCCCAGTAAGGAAAAAAACACCATAACACTGTTCAACACTCCCTTCCACCCTAGGAAGACACAATAAATAATGGTATTGAAAGCTACTGAGAAATCAAGCAGGGCACTACCCCATCCAAGCTATCAGCAGCTATCTGTAAATGTGATCAATGTTATCTTAGTATTGTATCCCAGACTAAAACCCAGCAGAAATATTTCCACATAATCTGCTTCTGTAAGCAGCTGTATGCCTACTATCTGCTCAACAAGCTTTTCAAAGAATAAAATAAAATAGAGACTGGATGAAAATTGTCAAAGTCAATTGGATTCAGCGATGGCCTTTTGAGATGAGGGCACATCATCACTTCTTTCAAATCAGAGACCTATTCATCACTACCTGTTTTCAACCACATATCTCCCAAGCGACTTTGATCAGTCAGGTGCAACCTGGATCTAAGACACAAGAGGCAGAACATAGAGCCCAAGGACCCGTTATCAAGACTAATAGGCTTGAATTCCTTCCAGATAATCAAACAAGATAGGACCCGCACAACAAGAATCCAACTCCATGAGGATCCAAGCAACATAAAAAAATTCTCACAATGGTTTGCAAGGGTTTCCCCAGCCTGCAATATCTAGAAGGGATTGAATAATCCAAAACAAAGTCCACTATCTGAATGTCTCTGAGTGTAACAAGAGCAGAAAAACAATCATAGTTATCACAAGGAAGCCCTCCATACATCCTTGCTAGCTTTCTCCAGCAACTTTCTAGGCATCTCTTGTGCCACTTCATCTCTTAAAGTTCCTTTGGAAATGAGGGGAACCTCTGGGATCCAGAAACAAAGACAGTCTGCACAGATGATTTCATATAACCAAGAACTTAGTTGCATGCTCATCCCAACCAGCAACTGGCTTTGATGCTTGGGATGAGCATTATGCCACAATTTCAAGAATATCCCAGATTCCCTCTGAAAGCCTATTGGGTTAGGCGCAGTGATTCCCAAACTTGGCAACTTTAAGACTTGTGGACTTCAACTCCCAGAATTCTCCAGCCAGCTCTGCTGGGAGTTGAAGTCCACAAGTCTTAAAAGTTGCCAAGTTTGGGAACCACTGGGTTAGGGTGTTGATTTGTAGCTAATTTTGCTGATTGGAGAGGTGAAAAAAAACAAGTTCTAATTTGCTTAATACTGGAATGGGAAACTGATGAAAAACCTGGGTTGCAGGCTGGAAAAGAACATTTGGAAAAGAGGTATTGGCATGCAACTCTGTACTTCTGCCAAGAAAACTATTTGGAAAACTCTATGTAGTCCTTAGCACTTGGATAACGCTCAGGTGAATTTACCTTTAAGTACTCCTGTAACAGAACAATTTTATCATATGTGGAAATGGGTCAGACTAAATTTAGTTTCCTGAATGACCCTTGTTTGGTCCTCCCACAATATATTAAAATCTTCCTCCCATCCAATTAAAAGTATTGTGGTGAAAGAGTCAGCATGTCATGCAATTTCAGGCCTCACATAAAGTCAGTGTGTGGTTGCTTTTTCCATTTCTATAATCTTCTTTCTCTTTCTTTATTGAAAATGAGTTGAAGGCTAGAAGTGATTGTCAGTGTCACCTTCTGTTCCAAAACATCCTATCACCAAAACAGAATAGATTATATCTTGGCCAACATTAGATTCTCCCTTCGGTTTTTATTTCACAATTAGTTCATCTTACCATTATCATGAAGTTTTGAATTTGGGTTTTATTTTCTCCCAATATTTGCAAACTCAGAGTTTGAGTTAGCTCAGATTCAAAAGTACCTTTAAAATTGACAAACGGTAGTCCTCCATTCAACAATCATTGCATAGTGACGTTTGTAATTACAACAGCACTGAAAAAAGTGACTAATGATTGTTTTTCACAAGATTGTTGCAGCATCCCCTGATCACATAATTAAAATTCAAATGGTTGGCAACTGGCTCATATTTATGACGATTGCAATATCCCGGGTCACCTTTGTGACCTTCTGACAAGCAAAGTCAATGGGCAAGCCAGATTTACCTAACAACGTTACTTACCTTGACAATTGTAATGATTCACGTAACAGTGGCAGGAAAGATCATAAATGGGATCATCTTGCTTAGCAGTTGAAAATTTGGCTCAGTTCGTAAGTTGAGGACTACCTGTACTTTATCACCTGTCTTGCTTAACTCAGATTACTTGAAAATAACCTTAAAACAAGTAAGACGACCAATATTAGGAGCCTATGCAATACTCAAAGGATGAATATGCAGCTGTGTTTCTTCTAAGAATGCATTAGCATTGAAATGGAATTTTCCCACACTCTTTACTATGGAGTAAATCTTAGCTAACAAGCTGAAGCAACTGCTATCCATCTGAAAACTCTAGCCTTGCTAAAAGATGATTCTGCATCAGCAAGGCCTCTCCCAAAATGAAGTCATTATGCTAATGCCTATCTTATCTTTGAACTAAAATCAATAAGCTAAGTGCATGAAAGGAAAGGAAGTTAACAGATCAGAGAAACATTTTTGCTTTTTTTTTGCTGGAATCTGTTTCCTATGGTGAGTGACAGCTGACTTTTATATTTTCTCATATAGTCAAAGTTTTTAAAATAGCTAAGAATGCTAGTGTAAGAAATCGGAACCAATAGGACTAATTTTGTTGCATTTTTGGTCTATGTTTCTGCATACTAAGATCACATTTTAGTATTTCCTTTCTTGTCTAGTTTTTTTGTTAACTTTTAACATTTTAATTTCTAATCTTTTAAATGTTTTATTTTATCTTGCTGTCTTATGATTTGTAAATTGCCCACAGTTGCTTGTCTATGAGATGGAGAGCATATAAATTTAATAAATAAATAAAATACTCAAAGAAGAATATGAACGTATGCATTTATGTTTATATCTATCTGTATTTGTATAGGATTATAAAATGTTATCTAAGAACCAGAAAATAATTAGGCAATTAGTAAAAATTGGTAATTGGGGCTTTCCCCTCCCAAAGAGCAACATTTTAAAATATATATAATTATTATGGTATTCAATCATCATTTGGGAGATGCTAGTTAAGCATTTCAAGAAATCTTCTGAGGCAGACTTCCGAGGATAGAATACATGAAATTTCCAAAAATATATTAATAATATCTGAAACCTTTAGAGAGTTAAATGACTTAAGAAAATAATACAAAGCTCATTAAAATGTGATCACTATTATGCAGCAGGCTAGCAATAAGAACACTGACATGTCTCCAAACCAAAACAAGTAGTGACAAGGAAAATATCTGAAACTATCATAGATTTTAAAGTTTTCTACATACATTCTACATAATTATTCTATATAATTATTTATTATTATAAAATTTGTAACTTAAAAACCCTGTTAAATTTCTGTAACAATTTAATTAACAAAATAATTTGTTGGGCTGACATATTGTATTAAACCATGATTTCTTAAAACAATTTATAAAACAAACCACAATTGGCTGAGTCCATGCAACACTCTACGTCAAAAACTTTTTGGCATTAACAAAGTGGATGTACCACACCAGGATGTGCAGTAGAAAGGTAGGCTTGGAATACAACTCTACCTTCTTTAAAAGAGCTTTTGGCAGTTTGACTTTGTTCATCAGTTGTTGCCGTTTCCAATTGTAGTGTTTTTGTGCTGGATCCTCTGGATTCGGCTGTTGTTACTTTGTGATACCATTTTTCTGTGGGCCTGTTTATAATACAATTGTGTTTTTAACTTGTATTTCAGATGAATTGTCTTTATGAAACGGCAACCTAATTTCTGTCATATGCTGCTTCCAATCCTGTCTAAACAAGTGTGTAATTCCCCTTGTTGAAATTATGTAGCAATAGATAAAATATTCCAAGTGAATACAAACAAATGCAAAGGCAAATTCAGACT